>NC_091123.1:156728743-157101243 GCF_040183065.1 Periplaneta americana
TATTATTATTATTATTGTTATTATTATTATTATTATTATTATATAATAATAATAATTATTATATAATTACTTTATTGGTGTTGTGAAGATGAAAAGAATTGTCATTGTATTATACTAATTATGGATTATATTGTCTTGTATTGTAGTATTGTATTGCTTTGAATTGTATTGTATTGTATTGCATTAATTATGTTACATGCATAGTATTGCAGTAATTTTCTATCATACTGGTTGAGTGGAAGAGAAGGCCCAATGGCCTTAACACTGCCAGTTAAAATAAACCATCACCATCATCATTATTATTATTATTATTATTATTATTATTATTATTATTATTATTATTATTATTATTATTATTATTTAGAAAATCATTAGTATGTACTGTATACAGTACAATACAATTTCTCATACATATTCAACACTATATTTTACAGTACAGTACAGTAGAGAGTGAGATTGTGAGATTGATTACAGTATTCATCCAGAGAGAAATCCCTAACAAAGGCATCTTATTTGCTCTAGGACGGCAGAACCATTCGTATGTTAAATTGTCAATGGCAAGCCCCTCAGTTTTAGGAAAAGCTCTTTGTGTGTTCTCATTTGCATTCTCTGTGTATGAATTTAAAATAACATCCTTGTTTTTCAAAATTTCACTAACCTGAGTTTTTTCCACATTAAACTCTGTGGACAGCTCACGAACACTTAATTTCTGCTTCTCACTATGCTTTACAATATCCACTTTCTCTTTTAGTGACAAACGTTTAAGTTTTTGTGACTTTTTAATGTGACTGTACTTCCGAACACTCAAATTGACAAACCAAGAAAGTACGGACTGCTCACGTACAGTATCACAACTAACAACTGTGCTGCTTACCTTCACTAAAGTACAAAAACGTTCAAATGCATGATAATGATTGTTGCAAATAATTCCGTTAGAATTCTGTTTAATTTACAATCCCTTTTTTCTTCTTTCCTCTGTCCGTTATTTGGAAGTTTTAATTGTTGCTGGGAGATACATTTTACTGTCCGCGTACGTTACTGAGAATGTCCGCTATTTGGAAGAATTTTATCATAAAGGCCAATGTTGAGAGGAGTCCGCTATTGGGAAGTGTCCGTTAAGGGAAGTTTCACTGTACATTTATTCTTATTTACTCACAGCTAATGTTCTTGTAATTCTTCACGAGATTTCGACATACTATTGTGTTAGTTAACTTGAGTCCTCCGATTTGGACCAAGTCTTAGCATGTCAGAATGCAAGATTTTCTATTAGTCTTGAATTTCCAGCAAAGAAGTGGCTTCAAATATTTATTCAATGTAACTCTCCAAAGCATAACAACGTAGTAAATTACACACAGGTCACATTTATGTACAATACGATGTACAAGGCGAGACAGATTACACCACCAGTATATTGAAGAGTTTGAAAAAAAAAGAACCATAGTTCAAAAAAATGTAAATTTGAGATATTAACCATGAATAAATATATAATAGGATGCGAAACTGCGGTCAGCACCATCTGACGGCAGGGGGCTCAAATACGATGATCAGCCCCCAACGTCATATGTGGTGAACATTAGAATTACGTGTTGGGTACATTACCCAGAATTCTCTATTTATCCGTTCGAGATATTGTTCGAGGAGACACGATGGCAGACAGAAACTTGCTAATAAGTGAACATAAAGTGATACTACGTGTGTGTATAAGCAGTGTATGTTGAACAGTGATGTTTATGGACGTTGTAAAAATAGTGTTGTTGAATGTATTGTAAAGTAATAGTAATATAATTGAACTATCTAAGTAGTTTTTGCAGACTTTTCCATTGCGCTGTACAATAAATACCCAAAGAATACAATCCCAATTATCTAACATTTTGCTTTATATTTTTGTCTCTGTCTGCTTATATTTTAATTGGGTAGTGTAAAATAGATTGTCTCTTTTATCTTCCTGTTGGCTCCGGTAAGAATTTTCAGTAGGAGATGCTGTGAGGAATAAAAACGTAAATGTTTTATTTTAAATTGGGTTAGTTTTGAATACCTATCGATGAGGTAAGGAGAGAATACTTTCTGCACAGTTTAACATTTTCGTCATCAGGTGCGCTGCTAAATGCATTGAGTAATTAGTTTTTATTTTGGCTACTTGGTGCGCTACTAGATGTAATAAGTTCGCCTACTTCCAACAGATGGCAGAAATATTAATTTCTACACTAGCGCCTCTAGCATGTGTTACGGAAAACTCAGCAAGAGTCGCATCGTATTACGGTATATGTTTATTCATGTATTAACGTACAGCAGAGTCCGTATAGGCCAGATTCTATCTGATGTTTATCCAATTCACTGCTGACTAAAGCAAGGAGATGAACTATCACCTTTACTTTTTTACTTTGCTCTAGAACAGCGGTCATCAAAACACTGCACGCTCGGGCTAGCGCCTCTTACCCGCTGTCAAGACACAGCCCTAGAGTGCAATCGTCGCTGCTGGCGGGTATGATGTCTCTCTATCCCTTGTCCACGACGGAGCAGAGTTCCTTACCCTCCATGCACTCTACCTATTTCAGCGAGTGCTGACGACCACTGCTCTAGACTATGCCATTAAGAAAGTCCAGGATAACAGGGTTTGGATTTGAACGGTTTACATCAGCTGCTTGTCTATGCTGACGACGTGAATATGTTAGGAGAAAATCCACAAACGATTAGGGAAAACACGGGAATTTTACTTGAAGCAAGTAAAGATAAATTTTTGGAAGTAAATCTCGAAAAGACGAAGTATATGATTATGTCTCGTGACCAGAATATTGTACGAAATGGAAATATAAAAATTGGAAATTTATCCTTTGAAGAGATGGAAAAATTGAAATATCTCGGAGCAACAGTAACAACTATAAATTACCTCGGGAGGATATTAAACGCAGAATAAATACGGGAAATGCCTATTATTATTCGGGTGACAAGCTTTTATCATCCAGTCTGCTCTCAAAAAATCTGGAAGTTAGAATTTCTAAAACAATTATTTTACCGGTTTTTCTGTATGATTGTAACTCTCAATTTGAGAGAGGAACAGAGGTTAAGGATGTTTGAGAATAAGGTGCTTAGGAAAATATTTGCGCTAAGAGGGATGAAGTTACAGGAGAATGGAAAAAAGTTACACGACACAGAACTTCACGCATTGTATTCTTCACCTCACGCAATTAGGAACATAAAATCCAGACGTTTGAGATGAGCAGGGCATGTAGCACGTATGGGAGAATCCAGAAATGCATATGGAACGTTAGTTGGGAGGCCGGAGGGAAAATACCTTTGGGGAGGCCGAGACGTAGATGGGAGAATAATATTAAAATGGATTTGAGGGAGGTGGGATATGATAATAGAGACTAGATTAATCTTGCTGAGAATATTGACCAACGGCGGGCTTATGTGAGGGCGGCAATGAACCTCCGGATTCCTTAAAAGCCAGTAAGTAAGCATATTTTAGGTGTGTATCTGATGGGACCGAACCAGTATGCACCCAGTTTTTTTTTCCAGAAAACCCTTCAATTACTTTGCGTGCATTCGTTCGAGGAGGGATGTTTTTGTTTTCCATAAAAAATGATGGAATCTATAGCTATTTCCGAAACTCGAAAGCAATTTCCATACGTGGATGTTAAACTCAAAATTTTAATCACAACATAACCAAAAGCAAGTGTTCTTAGATTTTGAAATCCTTTAAAAATTGTTCTGTAATAAGGAAATATTTTAACGGCAATTTTAAAGTTGAATATTAAAGCAGGTAGAGAAATAAATGATATGCTACCGACTTTCTTTGAATCGCCATTCAACAATGTAATTAACACGATTGAATATATGTATGGCGTTAATCAAACGAAATTGATGCACTTTAATACATCCAATATAAACAGATCATTAAATTTTTAACCCATTCACAATTTATTCAGTTCGTAATTAGCTGCATTTGTCTGCCAGGTAGTTTTGCGGCTGTTTATGTTCAACTTCACTCACAGCTGTGCGCACACTACGGAGTGAGTGAATTAATTAAAGTGTTACAATCATGATATTTCTCATGCGTCTAAATTAATGGCTTCAAACGTATATATAATTCCTTCATCCTGCCTTATATTATACAAGATGTAAATATGAGGAGGATGTAGGGACATTGCGATATTGCATTTTAAGCGATACTTTGTGTCGATACTGAATCCTATATTCAATATCATTGCTCCCATAAAATCGAAAGGATATTATCGATACTTAAAGTATGGATTGGTATCGCTGAAGCTCATTAAAGAGCAATGCAACTATATTGGGCGCATTATCAGTAACGATGCTTACAACTATTTTTCTTTCGATGCTCCATTCACTGAATATTTCCAGCAATACAGTACTTGGGTATTCATGAGTGTGTCTTGAGTCCATTTACTTCACTGGAAAATTAGCAGAAATCCGTGCATCAATAGCGTATATGTTTATAATAACTCGTATTTCGGAAAAGGTATTATATTATAACTGTTTTGGTGGATGTAAATTTAGAATTTATAAAACAGTTATATTACCGGTTGTTCTGTATGGTTGTGAAACTTGGACTCTCACTCTGAGAGAGGAACATAGGTTAAGGGTGTCTGAAAATAAGGTGCTTAGGAAAATATTTGGGGCTAAGCGGGATGAAGTTGCAGGAGAATGGAGAAAGTTACACAACGCAGAACTGCACGCATTGTATTCTTCACCTGACATAATTAGGAACATTAAATCCAGACGTTTGAGATGGGCAGGGCATGTAGCACGTATGGGCGAATCCAGAAATGCATATAGAGTGTTAGTTGGGAGACCGGAGGGAAAAAGACCTTTGGGGAGGCCGAGACGTAGATGGGAAGATAATATTAAAATGGATTTGAGGGAGGTGGGATATGATGATAGAGACTGGATTAATCTTGCACAGGATAGGGACCGATGGCGGGCTTATGTGAGGGCGGCAATGAACCTTCGAGTTCCTTAAAAGCCATTTGTAAGTAAGTAAGTAAGTAAGGATGTAAATTTAGACTGCTTACATGAAACTTTTCCTAAAATTAATTTAAACTAGATTCAAATTCAAATTCAAATTTATTCACAATTTACATTTGAAATGATACATATGAATATATATCCGAAATGAGCATATGCTCGTGCTCGGGTACAGTCCAGTAGTGTACACAAATTTTAAAGAGATCAATAATAAAGTTGATGTTAGAAAAAATAGTAACAACATCAACAACAGCAATAATAATAATAATAATAATAATAATAATAATAATAATAATAATAATAATAATAATAATAATAATAATAATAGAATATCCGTGACGGAGATGCTACAAATACAGTAATTAATTCATTAATAATAATAATAATAATAATAATAATAATAATAATAACAATAATAGTAATAAAACAATAATATTTACAATAATAAAATAAATACTAAGACGGATAAAATAAAATATAAAACCACTGGCGACTTAAATAAGCATATAATAACCAGAAAAAAAAAATGAACTCGAAAATCAACAGAAAAGTTCGATGTATCGCAGACTACAGCAACCGCCGTATTGACATTGTGCTATGTATTATTGGTAGTAGGGGGGGGGGCCGAAGGTCTACGTAACTGCCGTTCTCTTCGAATCTTCTCATACAATCATGGGAAGTTAATGCTGAAAAACAAAATATCTACGAGTCAAACTGTTCATTATTACCAGGATAAATACAAATAATACTGAAATATATTAATCAAGTTTCAGTTATAGATCTCCCCTTTTGTGCAAGAGGTGTCATATCAAAATATTTTATGAATGGCGGGGAAAATATAAATTTCAATAACTCTCTAGTGAGAGAGATAGTGACAAGTACAATCAAGTGTATCTGTGGCGATGCTAAGGAATCATTTATTGGAGATATACACTGTTATTAATTAAGAAAATGATCTATATCTATATATATGTATATATATATTTATTACAATGTTTTATTTATAGGTTACATACATATAATGCTAATAACACTTAAAATAATAATAAAATTTATCAAATATCATACAAACATTTTTACTTTATTTTTAAACTTAAAAATGTGTAGATTACTTAGGTCTACATTATTTTTCAATACTGAATTGTATAGTCTTGGTCCATAATTCCTACTATGTCTTAATCCAGCTGTAGTGTGGCATTTAGGTTCTGCCAAAAAAGTTGGGACATTTCTTCTGGTGTTATGTATATGTTTTTCAGTTATAAAACTCATTCGATTTTTGTGAAAACAAATTAGTGCTGTATGTTTATATATTTGCTCAATTTTTTTGTACTTGGAATTCAGAATAAATAAATTGTGTTGGATAATCAAGTGGTTTATGCAGACATATTTTGATGATACGTTTTTGTAGTAATATTAATGGAGTTAGGGTAGTATTTGTCATTCCACCCCATCCTGAATGACTGATTGAAACAAGGCTAGATAAACAACACGAAGAACATAAATAGGCATATATGCGCGAAGGGTTACAAAGTTGTGAATTGTTTTCCGTAATCTATTACATAAATATGTTACATGTTTATTCCATCTTAAATGTTGATCAATGACAACACCTAAGTATTTTACTTGCGTGGATTCTGTCAAGGTAGAGCAATTGCAATCAATCAAGTTTATGTTACTGCAATTGTGAATTTTTAAATTTGTATCCTTATCGAGTTTGATTTTTCTCAGACTAGAAGCCGTTAATGTAAAAGGAATTGCAGTTGTTTTTGAAATGTTCAATGAGAGAAAATTTTCATCTAACCATTTCTTAATTATATTTATACCTCTATTAGCATTTAGGTAGGCATTTTCCAATTCAACCCACTAAAAATTACGGCTGTATCATCGGCATATGCAAATATATCTCCATATGTGTTTCCTATATCAATATTTAGCAAGTCATTGATTTATATTAAAAATAGTAGAGGGCCTAATACCGTACCTTGTGGCACACCTATATTTATATTACGAATTTCACTGTGTTGATCGTTAAATTTCGTTATTTGGGATCTGTTGCTTAAGTATGACTTAAATAAATTTAAAGCGATTCCTTTAATACCATAGGCATGAAGTTTAGAAGTGAGAGTATTATGGTCTACAGTATCGAAGGCTTTTGGAATATCTATAAAAACTCCTAGACATTTTTTATCCGAGTCTAATTCTTTAATAATCCTTGATGTTACGTTCATAATAGCGTCGTCCGTGCTCATGTTAGTACGGAAGCCAAACTGCTTTTGTCTTATTAGATTGTTTTTTTTTCTAAGAAATTAATTAGTCTGCTTTTAATACATTTTTCTAATAGTTTAGAGAGACTTGGCAAGAGTGAGATGGGTCTGTAGTTATTGAGATTGTTTCTGTCACCAGATTAGCATATAGGTATTACTACAGCACATTTTAAATCAGTTGGAAATACACCTTGCGATAGGCACAAATTAAAGACATGGGTTAGTGGTTTCGATATAGGTTCAGTAATCATTTTGAGTGTTCTCGTAGTAATACCATCAACACCCGCAGCCACATTATTTTTTAAAGTTTTAGCAATAGTTATAATTTCTTTATCGCTTACGGGACACATGAACATAGATGATGATGATGATGATGATGATGATGATGAATAAGAAAAGGAAGAAGAGAGTCTTGTGTTTTTGTTTATTTTTGATGCTATATTGTGTCCTATGTTTGTAAAATGAGCATTAAGTTCGTTTGCAATATCATAATGATTCTTAATAATTAAGCCATCTTTATATACTATTTCCATAATACCGCAGCTTTTATTTGATACTGATTAGTATGATTATTCTTCATTTTGATATGAGACTCGTTGCATGCAATTACTCTAGAGTTAAGTTGGTCTATATGGTGTAATTTATTATTCTAGAAGAAATTATGAGAAATCACTTAAACAACTTTTTAGGCGTCAGCAAGATCGCTTTTAGTTTCAGTCTGTACAACAAGGATTTTATGTATTATTTTCTAAAGTACTCGTTCTAAAACAAGTGATTTAAGTGCTGCATATAATCCGGAAAGTACAGTAATTAATACGAAAATGTAACTAATAAAACGCCTTATTTTCGGTAAATATTGAATTTTAAAACAGTTATTTTCGTCCCTTTACGTGCACGAAGAGTTAGAAGTCTTAATACTAGAATACCGTTTCTTGTATTTGATAAACCGCGGGCCTTTGATCAATAGACGGGTCGTAGGCGGCTTCCTAACCTATCATTCGGGAACGTAGTGGTTAGTAATACAGGGCAACCTCAATGGCTCTCAGTCACGAACGGAGCGCTTCCGGACTAGTTAACAGGCATGGGATAAAGAAACACGAAATTATTTGCACCGAATTATATACTTACGGAACTACAGTGTGCACATAAAAGCGAAGCGGTTTCTACCAGGCCAATTAAATAGACATTACTACCAACAGAGCACTTTAGCGTAATTTTATTCCATTATTCAATGAAGCTCTCGTCCATAAGAACAATACAACGGCGCCTATTACCTTCAAATAGATGGATGGGTCTTTGCAATAGACATAAAATACATGATATGATATAATATTGTTTTATTTGATGTTCAGTCTAATTGATATATCACAATTTAAAAAAAATTAATGACATTTACATATGTAAATGATCATTCGTATTATGAAACTTAAGCAAACGTTTTCGCCCTACGGGCATCATCTGGTATTTTTTTATACAATATCTTGTACATTTTATGTCTTGTTGTGGAATCTATACAAACTAATTAAAACACAACCCATAATATAATGTTGAACCAACTATTTGAGATAAACTTGTGATGATTAACGATCTAAAATATAAAATATAGGTATAAAATTTAATATATGAATAAAATCGTAGCTGACCTGTCTGTCCTACATTTAAACTATGACATATGAAATTGCAAACATGATAAAACTATTTGGTACCTCTTTAAACTTCATAATATAACCCATATATTCAACTAATGGAAGCTATTATGAAGTTTAAAGAGGAACCAAATAGTTTTATCATGTTTGCAATTTCATATGTCATAATTTAAATATAAGGCAGACAGATCAGCTACAATTTTATTTATATATTAAATTTTATACCTATATTTTATATTTTAGATCGTTAATCATGACATGTTTATCTCAAATAGTTGGTTCAACATTATATTATAGATTGTGTTTTAATTAGTTTGTACAGATTCCACTACAAGACATAAAATGTACAAGATATTGTATAAAAAATGCCTGATGATGCCCGAAGGGCGAGAACGTTTGCTTAAGTTTCATAATACGAATGATCATTTACATATGTAAATGTCATTAATTTTTTTTAAATTGTGATATGCCACTTAGACTGAACATCAAATAAAACAATATTATATTATATCATATTGTATTGACTATCTGAATATCTTTCATCATGCTTTCTAAGATAAAATACATGGGTATTGAATAAATTATGCACCACATTTTGTTCTCATTCAAGTTTTGTTTTGCTGCAATTGCAAATATACAACATTACTCTCCAATTATTTGGCTACGAATACCTAATTTTTCGCATAATTTAAATTTAAATCTATAGTCCTACGCCCCCTAGAGGGAGGAGCCTGTATGCTGTCGTGGTACCATTCCATTTCTCTCAGCTACGTCTTTACTTCAGCTACGACTTACTCGTCATTGGACCCCGGACTCATTTCACCGGCATTATCACCTTCATCTCATTCAGACGCTAAATAACCTCAGATGTTGTTAAAGCGTCGTAAAATAACCTACTAAAAATAGCTAGTAGTATTTATCTTCAAATACATAGGCCTATTCACAAGTCGCAGAACATCCTATTCGCTAGTCATCGTGCCGCTTTGGGTAATACAGAGCAAATTGAAGTCAAGAGAATGGAGTACATCGTCATTCATAGACATCTTGTACGCCGGTTACCTACTTATTGCAGAGGAAAATTATACGGGTGTTCTTGAAGAAAGCAAGAAGTCGTAAAACAGTTTGAAAGTTTGGAAAATAGATTTGGGCAGGAAAGTTGTAACAAAAGGGAAGACTTTTACAGATACAGCGCGGGGAGGGGGAGGATATAAAAACTTAAATTGTCATGCGGCATGCTCGTGAAAGGATTTACAAAGGGGATAGGACGCAGCGGAATTTTTAGAGCAAACTTTGTTTACATTATAAAACTGTTCGTTGGAAAAATATTGAGAATGCCATTTTTATAAACTATATATACATAATGTTAGTTGCATGCCCTTCTCAGTTCCAAGAAAAGCGCATTGATTCGTGGAACTTATGACAGATTTGTCCGGACTTGAAATATAAGGCTCGTTTGCTTGTGTGTAACGCTATGAGTGTTCTGCATTTATATTCGCTAAAACTAGCATCTGCTGTGCTAATGTGTACTGCAGTGACATGCATTTTATGCGGGAGTTCCGAGTAACTAAAATAATAATAATTATGTACTGTGTGTAGAATTTTAAAACGTCAGGAATTCATGTGAAACTTCATTCGGTATAGATTATATACTTTCACATTCTAACTTTTTATCATGTAGAATAAATGTTTGCATGCCAGCTGTCGTAATATGTGACTTAAAATTCGAGACATAATAAGATGGGTTCAGAGCCATAGTGGGCCAAGCGACATACAGTCAACTTCGGATATAGTGAACCTCTGCAGACTTGCATATTTCATTCACTATATCCGAAGTTTACTCAGCTGTTTAAAATTAGGTTGTTTAGAAATATTTTAAATGCACAGAATTAGTTTTTTAGGTATAATTTTTATTTATTATTATTATTATTATTATTGTTATTATTATTATTCTACACAGTCATTGCTTTATGTTTCCATTAACACTAATATCTAGGTAATTGTCATTGTCCATGGATGGGCAACTCGTGCTCCAAAAGTGCTAAAAAACCTTGAAAGAGAGAAAGACAGACGGAGCCAGCCGCAGCAGTTACAAGTTGTTCGTAGTTTCGCTGCAAAAGCAGTTCACTGCGGCGGTGCGCTCTGGCGGCTCATGCAGTTGGTCGTGATATCTACTCCATGATTTGAATTTCAGAATAACGCATGGTACAATAATTATAGTAATTTTAGACAGACTGTACTTAAACACACATAACAAAATTATATTATTTCCTAGCTTTGTAAATTAGTTTAGTACTGGAGACACAACCTGAATACATCTTTTCAAGAGACAACAAACATAGATGCAACACTTATTTTTATTACACTATTTGTTAATATTTATTATTATATGTTTTATTTGAAACATAGAACGCGAGAATTTACAAGTTTTTATACATTAAAGAGTATACCTCTGTTCTCAGAAATGTAATAGTCTGTATTCGCAAACAAACACAAATTCAAGGAAGTATTTTTTAAATGTAACGGCAGATGAAATAAACTTACTTCTAAGCTCTTTCTGTACATTGAGACCTTTTACACTTCTTTCTTGTATTAAAATCTGACTCAAGCACATACAGTAGGCCTATATATGGAAGCAAAGAGTATATTTGAAAATTCTGACTTAGCCAGCATTGCGAACTATTCGATTCCTGATTTCGCTGGAATCTAAGTGGAGTGCTATTCTGTAGATTTATCAATTTAAGCTATAAACTTTCAGGATCTTCTATCAGCTGTAATCCAAAATAATTTCAGAGAAATCTCGATTCCTTGTCAATTGTCACTGTTTCCCCAAACTTACCAGTGAATTCTGCTGTAGGTCTTGAAGTAGGGTCTTATATTTGATAAAAAGAAGGGAAATGATCTGGGGATTATTTTGTTGTTCACTTAAAACGAGCCGCCCCTTACTGTAGATGCGAGCAAACTTGTTTACAGACAGTATAGTACAGAGTCCGTTCTACCTGCACTGAGGTTGTGTTCACACTTCGAGAGCACGAGTTGCCCACCCATGTCATTGTCTCATTGTAACACGTGCTGTGCTGATCATACTAATTGTACTATTCCTTTAGTTGTGAGATTATATTCATATGTATTAATTCTTTTTTTTTTAAGTTAATACTTGTATACTAGAATGTATTTTCCTGTCTGTGATTATGTATTCAATCTCTTTTTTATTATATATTTTTATTAATATTATTTTAAAGTTAATACTGATTCTGTATATGTAGTCAATCTCTCTTTTTTAATTTATTATATTTATTATTTTTAAGCTAATATTTGTATACCTTTAACTATTTTTCTGTATGTGATTTGATCCTGGTTGAGTGGAAGAGAAGGCCTGATGGCCTTAACTCTGCCAGGGAAAATAAAACTATTATTATTAGTAATTGATCAACTAGCGGACTTACTCGTGTTAATTAAGTAAATCTCTGCGGCTTACAGCTGTTTCGGCGCTTCATCACACCATCCTCAGAGCCCACTAGATCTCGGCGCCATCTCGATCACAGATCAATTTCAGTACACACACACACTATTTGACTCCACTTTTCAACAATCAAATGCACCCACACAACAGGCAGAGAAGTTCGAGATGACGCCGAGATCTAGTAGGCTCTGAGGATGGTGTGATGAAGCACCGAAACAGCTGTAAGCCGCACAGACTTACATAATTAACACGAGTAAGTCCGCTAGTTAATCAATTACTTATATTCAAGTGTTAAAAGTAGTGTACGCAAGGTTCAAAATGTATTATTATTTATTATTATTATTATTATTATTATTATTATTATTATATCCAAATTATCTCTCCCCAACCTTAAATGACAGAAATTGAATGAAATCGTGAACAAGAAAATAAAATATTTAATTTTTGTGAAATGGATTACACTGTATACTGTTACTCACACTTGATTTACTTAAACTATGCTGTCGACCTACGTCCGCTTGCGAAAGACCACGTTCAATGTCACTTATAATATTCGCCTTATCTTTCAAAGAAAACACTTTACGCTTCGACATTTTTATACAGTAAGTTATATTCACTGTTGGAACACTAGAAACAGACGATCGTGTAGAAATGATGAATCTTGTTATGGTGTGACTGCGTACTGACTTGGAATTTCCCGGGTCACTTAATGGAAACTGGGAGAGGGTTGATGGAGTTTGAAAACCATCGAAATCTTACCTTCATTTATGCTCTGGACATAATGTCCGTTCCATTTTAATAAAAGAAGGCAATTTCATTTTCCGTTATTTCGATTCTTACGTCATAATGGAAATGTTGATGAGAACAAAAGCCAACACTTTGACGTTGGAAAATTAGAAATAACAGTAGAGTAGTGAGCCTGAGAACAGAATGGCAACCCTTCGACGGTGGAGTGAGGCAAGGTCGTTACGCGTTGCCTGGATTTACAGTACAGCTCATTGTCTAGGAATCACTAATCCTACCTTTGTCCTTTGACTAAAGGAGTAAGAAACTTAGAATGTTGTTCTCAACACATTCTTTCAATTTTATACAAGAACGTCTGACTTCATATAAGAATTTGTCAGGATACAAGGTTCACTATAACCGAAGCGAGGGTTCACTATAAAGGAAATTTTAATGTACTTTTTAATGCATGCGGGTCGGGACCAACGATTTAGGTTCACTATAGCCGAATGTTCACTATAATCGTGTTCACTATATCCAGAGTTGACAGTATATTAAAATCTGAGAAAATAAGGGTTCAAATTAAGGGAGTACCATAATAGAATTACACATATAGCAAGTAATAAAAACTATGCACATCGAAACTAAATGATGTCAATCTTCATTAAACTATGGTATTCACTTAACTTTAAACCTTTCTTTCTCCGTCTTTAATAAATGGCGCGTGCCTACATACAGACGTTAAAACAGACAGTAACGCCACCACTGTTTTTCGGTAATCGTTCCCTGCGCGAGATATAATAGTTTCACGGTTGCCAAACATTGAACTGTCAAAAGTGGGGTAGTGTGATGAGTGGTGATTCAAGTGGTGAGTGTTACTCATTGCTAACAGTAACTCATGATGAGACCAAAATCTTAAAGGGACCTTCATTCCTGCCGTTCTGTTGACTGGAGAAGAATCGAGGCGGAAAAGTGTATAGTGTCTATGAAGGAAACAGCAAGTACTTCCAGATAACCAATTTCCTTCATTCTTGAAAATAAATTGCAAGGAACAAGTGAAGGAAATATCAAACTACCACTCAACCTTGTGATAAAATTTAGTACCCTACATTGCTGTAGTCCTGAAAAAACTTAATATTATATACAATACAATACATAATTAATATAACACAATAAGAACAGTTCGCTTTATCTTCCCCAAGTATCAATAAAATAAATACAAAATAATAATAATAATAATAATAATAATAATAATAATAATAATTCATGTCTGTAACTATGTTATCAATTAAACTTATAATTTAATTAGTCACTTAAATTAATTTAACTTGTCTCCTAATTTAAGTAGGTGTTTATATTAAGTTTGATGTTTTTCTAGCTTATGTACATTCTCCTGCTTCGGTTTTGCCTTAGGTATATCATATTCCTTTTGTGTTAACGTTATGTGTGCTATTTTTATTTCATCCTCTGGTTGATGGAAGTAAAGATCTTAAGGCCTTAACTCTTCCAGAGTAAATAATAATAATAATAATAATAATAATAATAATAATAATAATAATAATAATAGACTAATGTCCACATATGTGCGGAGGTGCACTCGTTATGAGTGACTGATTGGCCGGGATCCGACGGTATACTTCTTAAGTGCAGTGTCTTATCTTGGTGTTTAATTCTTAGTCTACAAAGTATTCATGCTTGTGATTTATGAATATTACTGTCTATCTACATTAGAATATTATTATTACTACTATTATTATTATTATTGTTATTACTATTATTATTATTATTGTTGTTATTACTATTATTATTATTGTTATTACTATTATTATTATTGTTGTTATTATTATTATTGTTATTGATATTATTATTATTATTGTTATTAATATTATTATTGTTAATATTATTATTGTTATTAATATTATTATTGTTATTATTGTTGTTATTATTATTATTGTTGTTATTACTATTATTATTATTGTTATTATTATTGTTATTATTGTTATTAATATTATTATTATCTTGTGCTGAACTATAATTGGCCTTGTGCTGTTGTTTCGCACATTAATATTATAAATAAATAAATAAATAAATTATTATTACTATTATTATTGTTGTTATTATTATTGTTATTACTATTATTATTATTATTATTGTTATTATTATTATCATTATTATTATTATTATTATTATTATTATTATTATTATTATTATTATTATTATTATTGTTCATTTTGAATCTTGAATCTTGCGTACACTACTTTTAACACTTGAATATAATTAATTAACTAGTGGACTTACTCGTGTTCATTATGTAAGATTTGTGCGGCTTACAGCTGTTTCAGTGCTTACGCACCATCATCAGAGCCTACTAGATCACGGCGTCGTCTCGAACTTCTCTGCCTGTAATGTGGGTGTGTTCGATTGTTGAAAGGTGTTGAAGAGTGGAGTCAAATGGTATGTGTGTACTGAAATTGATCTGTGTGTTGAGAATTTGATCGGGGTGTGCTTCTCCTGCAAAATGTATTCCAAATGGCATCCATCATTCTTGCAGTGGACTCTTCATATATAAAATCAAGTGATTTTATTTCAAAGAAATTGTCCAATATAAAGTAATATTATTGACAATTACAAAATAACTGAAAATTAAATACACACCCCGATCAAATTCTCAACACACAGGTCAATTTCAGTACATACACACTATTTGACTCCACTCTTCAACACCTTTCAACAGTCGAACACACCCACATAACAGGCAGAGGAGTTCGAGATGACGCCGTGATCTAGTAGACTCTGAGGATGGTGCGTAAGCACTGAAACAGCTGTAAGCCGGACAAATCTTACATAATTAACACGAGTAAGTCCACTAGTTAATCAATCAATTAATTATTATTAACATATTTAATTTTCAATTATTTTGTTATTGTAAATAATATTACTTTATATTGGAGAATTTCTTTGAAATAAAATCATTTGATTTATGTGAAGAGTCCACTGGAAGAATGATGGATGTCATTTGGATTACATTTTGCAGGAGAAGCAATTGAAAGTCTGAAATGCTTAGCGCTCAAAGCTTAACTGAGATTTTCCGATCATTACTGGACAATGATTATCAGTGTTAATGCCATATAACTCTCTATGTACATTCTACAGGGACATCACTTTATTTTTACCAACATTTCTAACATTAACCTGGTTATACTCGGAAACACTGTTACCCCCATTCCATTACAGGAGTTTGATGTTACTAGTGCAATATGTAAACAAGTCATTTTACTTGCTATAGGAGGAGAGAAAAGTAGTGTATCCATTTGTGTTGTAGGGAAATACGATATTACGATTTTCAGTTTGATCATCACTTTTATGGAATTTATCAAAATACAGTAGAGTAGTAACATTTTTTTTTCAAAAACTCAACTTTTCAGGCGGCTATGTTCATTATGTCATGTCTACTATATTTAGCATATTCATTATTGATGTTAACATACAATATAGAGAGTATATTTAAATTGAGGGAGTCATAAGTAAATGGCTGTAAGTGCACTTAAGTTACTTTTAAGAAAATGGGGTTTAAATATTTAAGCTTTCGTAAAATCGGTGAAATTTTTATTTAAATTTTAATGTGTGATGACATTAAAATATCCCTTTGCCACTAAAATTTTAGATACTTTAGCTTACACTGGATGCACTTAACTCATGTTATTACAAATGTCACTAGCATTCCTTTGCTTCTAGCCACCTCAATTCATAATAAGTTAATCTGAATTTTTAAACATGTTGCTGAAAATGGTTGCCGTTCATTACAATGCAGGCTTCAATTCTTTACGCATATTATTAAAAACATTTTGAAACATATTCTATGAAATTGAATTTATCGTTTCTTGAATATAATTTTTAGTACGATATTATTAATATAGGTTCCTTCTTCTATAGAAAACGCAACCATATTTCTGAAACACACTATACACTGCAGTGTTTACTTCACTGCTTGAAGACTTTGAATGCAACAGCGGCCGTAAGTTTGTGTGTGTGACGGGAGCAAGGACATTAGTGAAGGGGTCGGAGTGAAGTACATTCAGAAATGCAGGTACAATAGAAATGCAAGTAAAAATAAAATGATGTCCCTGTATATGTTTTAAGCTATGCATTCTTGGTTCATTTTAAACAAGAAAGTGACATCCATCATTCTTGCATTGGACTCTTCATATTATATTTCAATCTCTGATTATGACTTTCCCTTAACACATGGTAGTCTGTAAACGACAGTCGTTGCTATGGGGTTTACTCATTTGGATGCCCCATATTTAGTCTTTATCCATGCTCGAAGAAAAACGAACCTAAATTAACGGTAAGGAATGGTCCATGTTTCGTGTGAAAACAAACTTAATAGAACGCCTGCGATGTATGTAGAAGCGGCTATGATCAGATTAAGTGCAGACTGTAGACGCAGCGTCACGGGCGCGTGGGAGAGCCTAAGCCTAAGTAGGCACACAGCAGACTCTCACCAAGTGGAGCGGACTTCTCTAAATTGATGTGAAGGATGACGCGGTACCCCGCTCTACGTCACCTCACCTCGGACACGGATGGCGACTGCGAAAATCTTACACAAGTCTCTTCATTGCAGACTTGAATAGGAACTGATTCACATGTGTTCTAGTGGGTTTAAACTGAGCGAGGTGGTCAAGACAGCAGTGACGTGAGTTCATTACAAGGAGCATATACAGTAGGTATGTGGAATGTCAGCAACGTTTTTAGTAATGCTTCCCGCAAGAGAATACCACCAAAATATTAATAGATCTACAGTATATGAAACATAGAAGATTCATGTAATTTTTTTTTATGTAAGTACTTCAATAATGTCAGTTAACGGTGATTATATCTAGTGTCGGTACAACGAAGGGATTTATTTATTTATCTATTTATGTCCATAACAGGGCAAAGCCCCAATTACAATAGACAGTACAGATAAAAAAACATATTGCATACAACACGAAAAAAGAGGTAAAACAGATACAAGTGTAATTACAAATTAAAAATGGAAAAGGGAAGGAAAAAAAAGCAAATAGATGCCAACTAAATAAAAAATACAGATACAGATATAAATGAAAAACACCAAATAAAAACAAATCAAAAAGAGCCAAGTACAGACATCACAGCCAAAAATACAAAATGTAGGCGTAGCTATAATTGCCAAATTGCAGAGCAAATACAACACCATGTTAATAAATTCAATATACAGCACTACATAGCAGGTCCAATAGGCTCAATTCATTTATTCAAAAAACTCACCAACACAGAACATGTGTTTCAAGTAATGCTTTACATAACTTTTTCTTGTATATATTGTACGATAACGAAAAATCTAAATCCTGTTTATTTGATAGATGATTGTAAGTTCGAAGGATTAATACAAGTGGAGACATTTTATGAGATAGTGTTTTTGTTGTCTGTAAATAAAAGAGAGACAGCTTTCTCAAATTTGATTTACAAATATTGAAACTAATTAGCTGTAGAAGATCAGGGTTGTCTATTAAGCCATTTATTGTTTCGAACAAATACATTTGTTGTGCTCTTATCCTGCGACTACTGAGAGATAGTACATTAAATTCAACCAGCATGGATTCATAAGATTGTAACATGAATGTTTTTTCATATATATCAGTTTTAGGATTTTATTCTGTACTCTCTCTAGAATGACCGAGTGCGAGTGATAGTGAGGGTTCCAAACTATAGATGCGTACTCTAATTTACTTCGTATTAATCTATTATATATTTTTAAGACAGTTTCAACATTCCTGAAATCTTTTGAGTTCCTGTAGATGAAACCTACCAGTTTGAAGGCTCTATTCGCAATTGCTTTTATATGTGTTAAAAAGGATAGGTCATGAGAGATTATCACTCCTAAATCATTTACTGAAGTGACCCTTTCTAATTTTGTGTTATTTATGCTATAGGCCTACGTGTAATCCAGAGAGTTAGTATTACGAGTGAAGGCAATGTCTGAGCATTTTTTAATATTAAAGTTGAGTTTGTTAACAATGCTCCACCTAAAAATACTATTAATATCTTGTTGTAGCTCAGCTGAGTCAGATTCATTTGTAATTTCTTTAAATAATTTAACATCATCTGTGTATAATAAGCAATTGGAATGTTGTATATGTTGGTATATAAATTAGACCCCTGTGGGACACCCGAGTTTACATGAAATTGTTTTGAATTGACCTGTCGGAATGAAACATATTGTTCTCTGTTTGATAGGTATGAACAGGTAAGTTTTAGCAGGTGGTTACAGAAGCCAAATTCTGCTAGTTTATGCAGTAAAGGGTTAAGATTTACCCCCCCCCCTAATTGAGAAGAGTAAATAGTGTAGTTTTTACTCTCAGAATATATTAGACCGATATAATATAATTTTTATCCTCCCTTGCGACCAAAATTTCAAGTTTATATTTACTAATAATTTATTTTAAGGAGACTGTTACCTTGTTACTTTTGACCAATAAAACGGTATGGAACGAAGTGTTTTAACTAATCATAGCCGCTTATCCTACAATTTTTATCACCTCCCTAGCATTTGTCCTTTGTTTAACATTGTACTTCAATAATTGTACATTTTAAAATGATTCATGTTTCTTTCATCATCCTTAATTAAAACTATTCTATCATTTATCTTGTTTATATTATTTAGGTTATATTATAGCTTCTGCTGTATGAGATTATGGATAGTCACGTATCAGAGATTGTTTAATATATATTGATAATTGAAGTGGAATGCAACTGTTTTAATGAAAATTAAACTGAATCAACAAAGATTTCATGGCTAGTAATCGTTCATAGAGTTCAATGAAGATTGTATAGTCAGCATAACTGGTAACAAGAGAACATCTGATCGTAACAGTTACACACTACTGCCATCTAATGGAATATTTGTAATGATGAGATGTTATAATAATTATACATTTTCAAGACAGTTTAGTTTTTGAGTAAGTCAATATTTTATTGTATTAGAGTACTTTATTTATTCTATTATCTATATAATTTCTTCTAATCGTGTAATAGTCAATTAAATCTCATTCTAGTTTTGATTTTTTCCTAGATAAATCAAAACCTCTAGTGAGATTATTGTAGATAAAAGAACTTCAAAGCCACTGTTGGCCTACTAAAATAACAAAATTCGAACCATTCAGACAATCACATGAAAACAATGTTTTTTTAGTCCATGGTTCAAAAGACCACCACAATGAATTCAAAAGCAGTTTCAACATTGTCAAAGTTGGGCGCTTAACGTGCTGTTTGGTGTTTTACGTGTTCATAAATTTATTTGTTTAGTGTTAGTTTAATTAGTTTGCTTCATAGTGAAAAGTTTTCTTTCTTTATTTATCTATCAAAGTATTATTCGTTGGTATTATAAATATTAAATCATTGGTATGAAAACATCCGTCACCAATTGAGGAACTACCCTGAAAAAGGATGTAACATCAAAGTCTTGAAATATTTGATTTAGGTAGAAAAAGTAGTGTTAAAACTTTTATTTATAACAATAGATTATTGAATTCAAAGGGTGAATAAACTTGTATCCTTATTTAATCAAATAGTTGTGATAGTAAATCTAGATCTAATGAAATAAGCTCCCGAAATATTTTTCCTTTCTCCTGAAACATGAATTAGAGTTTTGTTTGTTACATCCTTATTCCGGGGAGATCTTCAATTCCAAGTTAACACATTATTTTTGAAAGAAAAAAATAAATGGAAAACAACGCTATGAACATAAATATACAGGATGGAAGGAGCCCGATGTTACAATAGTACATTATGCAACGAGCCTATAATGGTAGGAATTAAGACGCGAGTTTCATGATTTTCATACGAGCGTCTTATTTACCATTATAGGCAATATATTATTTCAATGTACCGAAGTACATATGATATTTCCATGCAGATATTCTGCGTCATCATACGATGAAAGAGTAATGGAACGGAGAAAAATTCTCTCCGGCGCCAGGACTTGAACCCGGGTTTTCAGCTCTACGTGCTGATGCTTTATCCACTAAGCCACACCGGATACAACCCCGGCGCCGGACAGAATTGTCTCTGATTGAGTTCCAACTCTTGGGTTCCCTCTAGTGGCCGCCCTCTGCACTACGTCATAGATGTCTAAGAACATAGGACCGAAGTCCACACATGTGCTGAGGTGCACTCTTTCATCGTATGATGAAGCAGAATATCTGCATGGAAATATCATATATACTTCGGTACATTGAAATAATATATGATATGCGTAAATCACGAAGTGATTTAAGAAGGCGCTTATTCCGTCGAATCCCGGCCAACTAGTCACTCATAACGAGTGCACCTCAGCACATGTGTGGACTTCGGTCCTATGTTCATAGACATCTATGACGTAGTGCAGATGGCGGCCACTAGAGGGAACCCAAGAGTTGGAACTCAATCAGAGACAATTCTGTTCGGCGCCGGGGTTGTATCCGGTGTGGCTTAGTGGATAAAGCATCAGCAGGTAGAGCTGAAAACCCAGGTTCAAGTCCCGGCGCCGGAGAGAATTTTTCTCCATTCCATTACTCTTTCATCGTATTATAGGCAAGTTTCATACGACTTTTTATGCTCGATCATATTTCAAACTTGAAATTATTCATAAGTATTCATGGCATTCTTATCTGACTGGGGAGCGGAACTGACCTGTGCAATATCTCGTAAATTGTGAGATGTGCGCAGACGAGAAAGTATTGATTTTTTCCGAGACACAAATGTCATTGACCTTGATATAATCTAGAGAGTAAAATAAACATTATTCTTGATGTAACCTTGAAATTGATTTACACATTGAAAAATGAGATGACAAATTGGATTTATTTGAATATTATTTACAATTAACGCTAATTATTATAGTAACAGAACATAACCTTCTGCGACAGTATTGGACTTCCACCCACCGTGACGTTTCGCTAGTTGTCTTTCGATTGTATATCCGAGAATAATCGATACTTGCGCTTTCATATTGCTACAATGGTGTTTTCTGATTGGTGGAACACCTGAACTTTAATGAATAAGTGTACTTTAATGAGGTCCATTAAAGGGCTGCTACCAGGTGTATAATTACTACATTTCGGCATGGTCGAGCATAAAATATCTAAACTACACACAAATAATCACATAATACTTCAACTGCTGCCTATAATGTCAACCTTACCATATAGACACATGAGAGCAACCACACATTCAACCATAAAAAATACCACACTAATAACGAACATGGATACAACATGTAACATAGTCTATACATTTCACATCTTGTAATCAAAAATTGTAATCCACACTAATAAAATTAACAACTTATACAAATCTAGCATGATGAAACACAAACATAAATCAAAATAATTGTAAAAATGTAAGTAAAAGCTCGTAGCATATATTTTTAAATGTTTTTACCTTGTTTTTTTTTTAACTTTAACTTTTAACCTTTGTTTTATTGATATTCGATATTCACTATGCTCATGCACATTGAAAATGAGGTTAACATGTTGGATAATGTAAGAATGTATCTGGTGATGTCTCAGACGTGATGAAAACTTTAATACAAGCAGCAAAATAATGGAGCCACTCCTTAAATATTGTATGGTAAGTCATTGACTGAAAAAAATAAAACTATTTAACTGAATTCACTACGACTTAACTGGAAAAAATCCTCAAAATGAATTGTAAAAAAAAAAAAGAAAATACGTTTTGCGTCACTGATTGTATAAAAATCTACGTAAAATCTGGTGTCTTTAAAAATATAATTGCACTGATTGGAAACTGGTTTGAGTATTGGTTTACATGACCAGAAACTAAGCGAATGGATCCGATTTTTACGATTCGCTTTAACCCTCATCATTAGGTTTGCCACTCCACCGTGCCTAGTTACGATCCAATTAGTATCAAGTTGCCTTCAAGTTACGGTGACCCACAACGATCACACTCATCTGCATCGAACCGACGTAGGCTTAACAAGAGTGCTCTAATGACACGCATGTGAGTATAAGCTTGCCGGTCATTTCATTTCATTGTTTACAACGTATCCAAATTGCTGGATAATTGCATTATGACAGATTTTGAAAGAAGCGTCATTACAGGCAATATTTCCTCTGTACATGAATTATATAGGCTGTATCAAAAAGATATGTCAAAATTTAGTGAAACATTTTTCTCATGCAGAGGATGAAAATATGTTACATGAACATGAATCCGGAATGGCTTTTATTTCCTAGTTAGAGCTCTTTCTCTACAACTCTGCTTATTTGTATGATGCGCAGGGTAGTTAGTATGAAATGCCATCATAGCTATTATGCAACAACAACTTCATATCAAAACAGTCTGATTATGTAAACGCTCTTGTTTACCTCTGACTAGAATGTAATTAAAATGGGGTGGGATTCTGGTGGAGATATACAGTACATTCTGTTTCTACTATTCCTATTACTACTAATTGCTATTACTATTACTACTGCTACTTATTACAACTATTATTAGGCCTAATAAGTACCTACTAACTACTGCTACTGCTACTGCTACTGCTACTACTACTACTACTGCTACTACAGAGCGTTCGCCTACGGGTGGGGCCAGGAAAGCGGCCTGCCTGCGGTGTCGCTTGCGGGAATCGTCTATCCGTAAGCTTCCGCTTTCTATACTATACTCTGTAGGGTTTTAATTTTAAAAGTTTAGCACCAGTAAAGACTGATGTTTTTGAAACATTAACTTCCTGTGAAACACGTCTTAGAGATTTATTAGGATAGCGTATAAATGATGCACTGATTTCATCAATTTTTTCTCCCGTCAATACTCTTCGTTTTCGCTTAGGAATTGTAGCATTTATCAACCCTGTTGTCCTTAATTTGTTAACAAGACGTCTAACAGTTTCTCTACCCTGAATTGGAGCACCCGAATATTTCACTTCAAATTGCCTACGCACCTCTCTACATGACTCTATTTTCACATATGCATCATACATAAAAACTCTCTGTTCAAGCGTGAATTTTGCGTTTTGCATTGTTAACAAATTTTACACACACGCTGAATATTTAAGCAACTGTGTCAAGGAACTGCACTGTACGTGTTAAATACTGCAACATCTGGCTCACAACTGATAACTTGTCGACCTTGATTGTCGAGCGTGTCTCAACAACTGCGCGCACAAAGCGGCGTATCAGTACATGCCGCTTTCCTGGCCTCACCCGTAGGCGAACGCTCTGTACTACCACTTATTAATACTACTAATGCTACTGATTACTATTGCTACTATTACTGCTGGTATTATTAGTACCTATTAACTGCTGTGACTGACTAATACTACCTACTGACTATTGCTAATTACTACTACCTAGCAACTTCTGTTTCCAACTACTACTACCTAACTATTGCTGACTACTACTACTATCTACTATCTACTGCTGACTACTACTACCACCTTCTAAGTAATACTGTTACAGATTATTACTATTAACTACTGTTACTGACTACTACCTACTACCTACTACCTACTGATTATTATTGCTGACTACTACTACCAACTAAGTACTATTACTGACTAATACTACCTACTAACTACTGCTGTTAACGACAGCTACTATAACTACTGTTACTGACTAATACTACCTACTAAGTACTGTTACTGACTAATACTACCTACTAACTACTGCTGTTAACGACAACTACTATAACTACTGTTACGGACTAATACTACCTACTAAGTACTGTTTCTGACTAATACTACCTACTAACTACTGCTGTTAACGACAGCTACTATAACTACTGTTACTGACTAATACTACCTACTAAGTACTGTTACTGACTAATACTACCTACTAACTACTGCTGTTAACGACAACTACTATAACTACTGTTACGGACTAATACTACCTACTAAGTACTGTTTCTGACTAATACTACCTACTAACTACTGCTGTTAACGACAACTACTATAACTACTGTTACTGACTAATACTACCTACTAACTGTTACTGACTACTAATAAATATTAACTATTGTTACTGACTAATGCTACTTACTAACTACTGTACCTACTAACTAATATTAGGCCTACTGAGTAATAATACGTACTAACTACTTTTACTGACTACTACTACCTACTAACTACTGCTGACTACTACTACCTACTAAGTATTGTTACTGACTAATGCTACTTACTAACTACTGTACCTACTAACTATTATTATGCCTACTGACTAATAATACCTACTAACTACTGCTGACTACTACTACCTACTAAGTATTGTTACTGACTAATACCATCTACTAACTCCTATTACTGACTAATACTACCTACTAACTACTGCTGTTAAAGACAACTACTATAACTACTGTTACTGACTAATACTACCTACTAACTATTACTGACTACTAATAAATATTAACTATTGTTACTGACTAATGCTACTTACTAACTATTGTACCTACTAACTACTGTTAGGCCTACTGACTAATAATACCTACTAACTACTGTTACTGTCTACTACTACCTACTGCTGACTACTACTACCTAGTAAGTACTGTTTCTGACTAATACTATATACTAACTACTCTTACTGACTAATACTACCTACTAACTACTGTTAACGACTACTACTACCTACTCTTACTAACTAATACTATCTACTAACTACTGTCAACGACTACTACTATCTACTAATACTCTTACTGACTAATACTCCCTACTAACTACTGTTATTGACTATTACTACTACTTACTAACTACTGCTGACTAATATTACTACTACTACCTACTAAGTACTGTTACTGACATACTATCTACTAGCTACTGTTACTGACTACTACCAGCTACTAACTACCGCTGACTACTATTACCTACTAAGTATTGTTACTGATTAATACTATCTACTAACTACTCTTACTGACTAATACTAATTAATGTTAACGACTACTCCTACCTAGTAACTACTGTGTTACTGATTAATACTACTTACTAACTACTGTTGATTACTACTATTACCTACTAACTACTGTTAACTACAACTACTGTAACTACTGTTACTGACTAATACTACCTACTAATCCTATTAGCTACTACTAACTACTGATACTGCTGCTACTGCTTTTTAATTTCAGAGCATGAACGTAAGAAAGTGGATAGAAACTATGTTAGCCCTGTCGAAAATTCAAACGCAGGATGGTCAGATCGGATATAATAAAAACGTATTTCGAAAATAATACAGACATATTTTAAGGTTTGATTAATATTGTGGCATACTATGAAATGCAAATGAAGTTGCTTTCTTAATCTTCACAACTTTTCCTCGTGTAGCGTTATGTAGAAATTTTAATAGAAAGTAAAGATTTCCTACTCAGCAGGTGCGTGTTGCTCTAACTGTAGTATGTTCATTTGAATAACTGATTTGATATTAATTGCTGTAATTATAACATTCCCTTATCTGGAGTCAGAGTTTATTTCCTTCTCCGTCTGCAGTTTCTTTTGAATATACTTTTTTGTTACATTTCTATTTCCTTCGATTTTATTTCGTGAAAGAACAACAGAATTGATGTAGTAACGGATGTCACGGGTTGATGGATCTCCTCAGATTATATGTATACCATGAGTTTTGTCGACAAAGAGAGTTCTGAAAAATATCTCACAGATGTTCGTTGGAGCTCTGTCTCTTGTATTGTATTAAAATTATGTTTTTTTCGTTAGTACTAAATGCATTTTGGTTTTTAATATGAAACATCATCAGGAAAATAATGTACTCACCTAAGCTTAACCTGTTTAATTTTGTTAAAAAAATTTACGTGGTGTTCTTTCATACACGCCTGTCATTGTCCTTAGGGGTTTCTTTTGTAAAACAAAAATGTATTTAACTTCAGATGAGTTATTTTAGAATATGAATTCATATTTCATTATATAATTACTAAAGTATGCAATTTTAATGTGTTCATATCGCCAATAGAAGATTAGTTTCTTAATGTAAAGGGTGCGTCAGAAAGAACGGATTGATTTCACAGGGCAAGAAAATTGTAAGGATTCATCAAATCAAAAATTTATTGTTATCAACACATTCACCAATACATGCAGTTTATTTATGGTATACAACACCATCCATATGATGTCCTTGGCTTTCGATACAGGCATCGAGGCGTTTTCTGAAGTTCGCCGTAACTTTCACAGTCATAGTTCGTAGGATTGCCGCAATTTCTTCACGAATCGCAGTCTTCAGTTCATCCAGTGTATGTGGTTACTTAGGCCTTCAAATGGTCCCAAAGAAAGAACTAGCAGGGCGCGAGATCTTACCGTAACCTCGGACAATCTCAGTGCAATAGCTTGTTTGCGGGCTGATCGTTGAGGTGGCCGGACAACCTACTGTCTGTCTCTACATTTGCAGGAGTACACGCGCTCCCTGTTCGTCCAGGTGATTTCTTCTTTAATGTTGAACCTGTGGTACGAAATGAAGCCACCCACCGCAAATTGTATTCCGAGTTGGAATCCTAGCGTGACATCCGATGTCGAATTGAGTCCTGAGTGGCGATCACAGACTCTTCATTTTTCAAAAATGTCTCTGCGATGAAAGCACGTTGTACACCAGACCAACACCATGCTCTCAACTGAAACTGCATTCTCTGGCTGACCCAACAGTCGTGGTCTCCCTTACTCTATCCCTGCCCTCGCTGCGTATTTATAGTTTGAAATCCATCCGTTCTTTCTGACGCACCCTGTATAACAGACAGAGATCAAAATATTCTATAGTTATTTATTTTTTGAGATCACTTCCATTTATATTGTAGGAATGCTGAGCACTCTTTTAGTAATGTTACTATTGATTACACAGATTTTATTGTAATGAAGTGCTAGTTTATTTGAACTGAACTATTCATTCGTTTCATTTAACACTGCATTAGAACTGTTTATAAAGCGATTATATTAATCACTCGAGACTGCAATACTTTTATTATCTGTTAATAAGATTATTTGCGATAAATTATTTGTGGTTAAAGTAAAATCATTAATATAAACTAGGAACAATATATGGATGTGAAATTTATTCCTTTTGATCTACATATATAACATACCTAAATTCTGAATTAATAACTTGGTATATCCATTCCAGTTTTTTAAATTTTATTATATGATAAGTAAGATGTAAACCAACTAAAATTCCCAACTCTAACACTACAATACTAGTAATTTAATTTACTTATCAATATTCTGTAATCTTCACAGTAAAATGCTTTAGCTATGTCACGAAATATTCATACAACATATAATTTCATTTCCACTTCAAAGAATGCATTACTTTACCTGGAAGCTGAATTCCTGTCGGTTTTTGTTTTATAATTCCAAAATTATTCTGAACGTAATATAACCAGGGATTGTTTGATTCATAATAATGATATAACCTGCTGTACATAACTTTCTCAAACTCTTTAGAAAATGTTGTTGAAAATGAATGCAAATAAGACGAAGATCATGGTCATAGGAAGAAAAATAAAGAAGGTAAACTTGCAAATTCTAAATGAGGCAGTAGAGCAAGTGGAAAGCTTCAAATACTTGGGGTGTACTATAAGCAGTAACATGAGCTGCTGCCATGAAGTCAAAAGGAGGATAGCAAAGGCCAAGGAAGCTTTTAATAGAAAAAGGAGCATCTTCTGCGGACCTCTGGAAAAAGAACTAAGGAAGAGACTAGTGAAGTGCTTTGTATGGTGTGTGGTATTGAATGAGACAGAATGAACATTCCGACGAAGTGAAAAGAAACGAATAGAAGCATTTGAAATGTATATATGGAGGAAATTGGTACATGCGAAGTGGACAGACAGAATAAGAAATTAGTTGCCTTGGAAAGAGTGGCTGAAGAAAGAATGATGCTGAAACTGATCAGGAAGAGGAAAAGGAATTGGTTCGGTCACTGACTGAGAAGAATCTGCCTACTGAAGAATGCAATGGAAGAAATGGTGAACGAGAGAAGAGTTCAGGGTAGAAGGAGATATCAGATGAGAGACGACATTAAGATATATGGATCATATAAGGAATAATTTAGGCAACTTGATTGAAATTTCAAAAAAATGCATAAATTAATCCTTCATGTCTTATATTCCATTTGTTTCCGCAATTATAAATTTCGAATTCTATGCATTATAGCTAAATGTTGAAGGGTCTTAAGGGGAGGCAGAGGTGAAATTTTCGAAGAAAACTGAAGAAAAATGAAAATTTGGTTTTTTCTATTTTCATTATCTTTATTTTCATATTCCGATGTTAGTTTTTGATTTTGTGTCCTTTAAAAGTATGAAATTAAAGCCAAAATAACTGTATTACTATATTATTCCCATAATAAACTAATACTTATCATTATCTATATATCTTCTCTGAACATATAAATAAAAAGAAATATTGAAAATTTCTTCAATATGGCGCATGGAGCATTTTATATCAAACGATATAAAGTTTTATAAAATTATTAATATTTACAGAACTATTGTACTTAGAAAGTTGAAACTTGGTATGTCCATTACTAAGAACTAGACTTCGTTGAATTGCCACACGCAGCGTGCAATCAGGTTGCCGATGTACGGTAGTATAGAGGAGGTGAGCGACCGCCCGGTCTCGTAGTATAAGCAGTTCATGTTAAGAGTTGTGACCGGTCCAAATAGATAGAGCAGCTACAGCTAATGTATACCTATGTAAGCACTTGTTTTTGCATTACTGTGGTTGAAATAGTCAAAGTTTAACATTAGTTCAGTGCAGACAATAATTCAATCAAACATACTACAATGAGAGTGTTGCTGTTCCAAACAATTACTCCTGGAATAACCTTACCCCCGCAGTCAGTCTTGACTCGTTGGGGAACGTGGTTGAATTCTGTTAATTATTATGCAGAACATTACGGAAAAATAATGGAAGTAATTGATGCATTGGCTAGCACAGACAGTTCCGCTGTTGCAGCTGTAAAATCATTGCTTTCTGAACAGCTATTGAAAGATATTATGTCATTGATTCTAATTTTAAAATCGTGTCCAAAAGCATCATCCTGTTAGAATCGCCTTAAACTACAACTCTCAGAAGCCCTTAATATAGCGGATGAAGTATCACAAACCGTTATCCAAAATAACAATTCACTAATTTCAGGAAAAGTGAAATGTAAGTTGAGAAATATTATTGCTAAAAATTCTGCCTATTCACAACTTCGTATTATAAATGATGTACTATCAGATCACGACAAGACGTCTGAAGTTGGTGTACTAAAAAGTAGTGACTTCCCGTTCTTAAGAAATGCACGTATTTCATCGTGTGATGTTGAACTACAAGTTCCCAATATACAAACTGTTTAAGTGACCATCGGAGGAGGTTACTTTGCAGTCGGTCAAATTGTACGTAACTGTTCACTGCAATGCACATATTCAAGGATGATGTGAGTATCTTACATTAAATTTTAAGAGTTAATATATCTCACTGTAAAATAATATATTCTATATTTACATTTTTAGACATTTCCTACTTCAATGATCATTCATTATATTTCTTGAATGCAGGATACAGGTTTTATTGTAACCGCAGTATACTGCTCAGTATTTACATCAGAGACACGCCCCCTTCTCATACAGTCTATACTACGTCCACAGTAAACCTTGCGAATCTCGTGGCAATTCCATGAAGTCTACTAATAACATACTTAATATCCATGATCAATTTCAAACAAATCGGATAAGTGTTGTGGATTTTGAAATATTCACCTCTGCCTCCCCTTAACTACATAATTTTCAAGTCTTCAATTAATATGCTATGAATGGTAAGCAAAACCGAAACGGAGGATGATATGTGGGCACTTTACCTTAAACTGAATCACTAGCCATGTAAGTGTTAACATTTTTTAGAGAGACGGTGTACAAAAATCACAATAATTATTTGCCTTCAAGAGTTTCCTTTTTCGAGCACTCCACATCGTCTTGTGGGGATTTTGAATTACGAAATGAAACTGTCCGTTCATATGATCAGCATGGCAGTGGGCGATCACTGAGGTCAATATCTAATTAACTAGGGACAGCCGTCCAGTTGCACTATACCAGTAGTGTCAGAGTTGTAAGCTCCGAAACCGGTTGTGGTGCTATACTAAAAGCCAGGTTATGAACCGACTAAACCGGAAGCAACGTTCTGTTGGTCTCTTTTTGAGCTCTGTTGCCACATAGTGGGGCGAGATTCAAAGCGTGTTCAGCGTTTGTCACCGATATGTTTAAAATAACTACTGTCTATAGTTCTCGATAACACTATCTACAATATTAGTAATTAAAATTACTGTTTTTAAGAAAGCACGAGCTAATGACGCTGGTACGAAATGCGACTCGTAATGCACGTGGTATTGCAAATGAACTGGCTACACTGTCTCCGTGATTCCGTTGCCAGATTTTCGTTAGCAGACGACATTTTCACGCGAGGTCCAATGAAAAGCTCCGTTCTCGTTCTCCCCTCCATCTCCCACACTCAACGTGTCATCACTGCACAGGCTACCCCTCTAACCCGCACTTTCCTCTCGCCCATCCAACTACTTCCTGTTTCGTCGGTTCTCTACCTCAGAAGATTAGAGGCTGCCAGACAATAACCACTTTCAAGAAAAGGCTAAACGATTTCTTACGGGCGCAGTCAAATTGAAATTAAACTTGTGATCGAGCTTAATAATTTAATTTAATTTAATTTAGATATGACTATTATTATTATTATTATTATTATTACTTACTTACTTACAAATGGCTTTTAAGGAACCCGAAGGTTCATTGCCGCCCTCACATAAGCCCGCCAGCGGTCCCTATTCTGTGAAAGATTAATCCAGTCTCTATCATCATACCCCACCTCCCTCAAATCCATTTTAAAATTATCTTCCCATCTACGTTTCGGTCTCCCTAAAGGTCTTTTTCCCTCCGGTCTCCCAACTAACACTCTATATGCATTTCTGGATTCGCCCATACGTGCTACATGCCCTGCCCATCTCAAACGTCTGGATTTAATGTCCCTAATTATGTCAGGTGAAGAATACAATGCGTGCAGTTCTGTGTTGTGTAACTTTCTCCATTCTCCTGTAACTTCATCCCTCTTAGTCCCAAATATTTTCCTAAGCACCTTATTCTCAAACACCCTGAACCTTTGTTCCTCTCTCAGAGTGAGAGTCCAAGTTTCACAACCATACAGAAGAACCGGTAATATAACTGTTTTATAAATTCTAACTTTTAGATTTTTGGACAGCAGACTGGATGATAAGAGCTTCTCAACTGAATAATAACACGCATTTCCCATATTTATTCTGCGTTTAATTTCCTCCCGAGTGTCATTTATATTTGTTACTGTTGCTCCAAGACATTTGAATTTTTCCACCTCTTCGAAGGATAAATCTCCAATTTTTATATTTCCATTTCGTACAATATTCTGGTCACGAGACATAATCATATACTTTGTCTTTTCGGGATTTACTTCCAAACCGATTGCTCTATTATTATTATTATTATTATTATTATTATTATTATTATTATTATTATTATTATTATTATTATTACATTATTATTTTATTGGTGTTGTGAAGACGAAAAGAATTGTCATTGTATTATATTAATTATGTATTATATTGTCTTGTATTTGTAGTATTGTATTGCTTTGAATTGTATTGTATTGTATTAATTATGTTATATTCATAGCACTGTAGTAATTTTTATCATACTGGTTGAGTGGAAGAGAATGCCGAATGGCCTTAACTCTGCCAGTTAAAATAAACCATTATTATTATTATTATTATTATTATTATTATTATAACCTGGCTTTTAGTATAGAGACGTCCAGTCGGAGCGTGAACTTTCTTATGTCTGTGGAAGCACCGGAGCTCGCTACGAGTTATAGTGGAGCGCTCCGCTCCGTTTAGGCTGTGTCTGACAACGCTGCACTATACAGTCCTGAACCGAACCCGTTGCGCTGGATTTTCCGCTACATCGAAGGACGTCCAGCAAAGCTATAAATCTAAAATGAACTTTCCTGGCGGTTAATTCACTATAAAATGTAAACAATAATGAAATGTCTATATAAAGGCCCACACATAGTGGGGCAGAATGCTCACGTAATTGTGAGTGCTCCATCAAATTAACCCAGAACACTGTAGCAAAACAATTGTCGGCACTAAACACAACTTTTTTTTTTCCTCCCGACGTAAAGTCGACGGATAATATTTTAACTCTGGGGTCTCTGCAATTTGCAGTGTGTACCAGTATCAACATACTATTCACGAATGCAATTACCGGCATTAGGAATTCCTATTCAGGCGGCCGAGTGTCCTAATGAACGTAATTACGTGAGGACTGTTAGCTGGCGGATGGCTGCTTGTCCTCGTCCTAACCCCCCTCCACCCACATGTACTGTATTATATGTGCTGGTGACTTAATGACTCCGACATAGCGTACGTAACCTTTAGTTCCTAATGTTACAGAGCAAGGGGAAGCATACCTCTGTGCCGGACAACCACATATACATCAACCCCATGTCCTACACTCTTTAATTACAGTCCTCTACTTCGCACCTCACGTCACCTGCCGGTTTCGGTTATTACCTTCATGGGACAAAGCGTACGCCACTGTCTATTATTACGCTGTCCGCACTTTCTTATATTATAATTTGTTTTTCTCTACGTCTGTTATTATCTGGTTTCCCTTGCTGGCCGAGTGCACTACTCCGTCGATATTGGAGAATTTCAGTGCAGATGATATAACACGCGGAGCAAGTCTCCTGCAATCGGCAAGCGGTAGAGCATGAAAGTCGAGTAATATTATGGACAGGAAAACATCGATCATATGGAATGGATATTTAACAGTTGTTAATTCATTATAAAATGTGAATCAGATACAACATTAATACAAAAAATTAATTTTGTGCGAGATCGTGCGTATTTGCTTGTTTTCCGCACAGAACCAATACGCGGTAAGTGTGAAATACCACATTCAGTATTCCCAACGTAACACACATAACAATTTCCCTCTTCTTACCGCTTAAGCGCAACATTCATTTTACTGCTTTAGGCTTTTAACATATTATTTTTAGAGACGTTTAACATAGTAATAATTCTAAATTGGAAATCTTACCACTGCAATTTCACCTAAATTGCAATGTTAATTATTGTTTTTAAATATTTGCAAAAATTAAGTAAAGTCTACTACTCCACGAAACTTATTGCATTCCTGATACAAGTAACATTAAGGAAGCCGTGAAAAAATCAATAAGATTCCAGATGCCGATGTTATTACTGCAATATGTTATATAAATAATATTGTTAAAATATTAAAATGAAAAATAAATCATTACATAACCTTACCGTTTGTTTTAAGTTCGCATTTATACACTGGGGAAAAAAAAGACAGACGTATATCACGGCCTGCTGGAGTATAGTAAACACAGAAAACATTTTATAGCAACAATGTTGAAGATAGATATTTTAGTTTTTAAAAGTTGCCGTCATTGAACAGAAATCAAGATGGAGATTTCATTGCAACTAATTAGAAATTCGTCTTTCAGGTATGTAATAAATGATCTTCGCACAAAATAATGTACGATACACGAGCGGTATGTTTGTTTTCATGTTCTCGGAAATTAAAAAAGCTCAACTACGTTTCGCTTTTTCAATCTTTTCCTCGAACACGAAAACGTCAACATGCCGCTCTTGTAACGTATATTACTATTATTTATAAAAAAATTAAATATAATACAATAATAAATAAATAATAACGAAGTAACTAATAAATCTATACTAATAATAAATCTGTAAGCGACATTGTTCTGGTAATTTTTGATTTTCCAAAAATAATTGATGTTAACATGTATAATTAATCATCCTGAAACCGAAAATAGCTTTTTTGAAATTTTTGTTTGTATGTCTGCCTGTCTGTCTGTCTGGATGTTTGTTACCTTTTCATGCGATAATGGCTGAACGGATTTGGAACATAAATTAAGGTCGTTGTAACTTAGATTTTAGGCTATATGCTATTCAAAATACATTATTTAAAAGGGGGTTATAAGGAGGAATGAATTAAATAAATCGAAATATCTCGCTTATTATTGATTTTTGTGAAAAATGTTACACAGCAAAGATTTCTTTAAAAATGATTTCCGATAAGTTTTATCCCAGGAAAAATTTTAATAGGACTGATATTTAAGTCTGTCTGTCTGTCTGTCTGTCTGTCTGTGTGGATGTTTGTTGCCTTTTCACGCGATAATGGCTGAACGGATTTCGATGAAAATTGGAATATAAATTAAGTTCGTTGTAACTTAGATTTTAGGCTAAATGGCATTCAAAATACTTTATTTGAAAGGGGGTTATAAGGGGGCCTGAATTAAATAAATCGAAATATCTCGCTTATTATTGATTCTTGTGATAAATGTTACATAAAAAAAGTTTCTTTGAACATTATTTCCGACAAGTTTCATTCCAGACAAAATTTTGATAGGACTGATATTTAAGGATATACAAGAGTTTTAATATAATACATTTTTCACCGCCGCCTCAGATTATAGCGTCGTTGTTCCGTAATTCCTATGTGAAAAATATAAATTTTTTCAGTAGGAAGAAAAAACAGATTTATTCATTCTATGGCAGTGGTATATAGGAGATCGTGAATTCTTACATTTTCGAAAGAAAGAAATATAATTACATATAGGAGATTGTATTATTTGCTGTATATCTATTGAAGTTATTTAATAGAGCAAAAATCTGAAAATCGATATGACACAAAGGAGTTATTGCAGCAACGACATCGATGGCTATAATTAAATCAAAACAAATGACTCTGTCTATTTAAGGCGGCCTTGACGTTTATCAATATTAGTATACAGAGAATATTAAATTTGTCTGTTTGTATGAAGTAATCTCAGAAGCTAATTTGGATAATTCCTTCACTATTTGAAATTTGTAGTTTCTCTAGATGGATGTAATACTACATATAAGGAATGAGGTAACATGAAAATAGATCTTTACGCACAGAAAAATTATCTTCGTACAGAATCCACTCTATTAATTTGAAGTGATTTATTAAAGATACATTCAAGACTAATTTAGAAAAATGTTAAACGGTTTATCGTTGCATCAAAAACGGATGTTCTCTGAACCAAATGATCATATTTTAATTATTTGCATGTAATAACAAATAAGAAATATGTTAAAGGAATTATCATTGCACCAAATGAGTGGTCTCTGGAGCAAAATGATCGCATTTTAATTACTTAAATACAATTTAAATTAAGTAACATATTAAACTATTTATCCTTCTACCAAACACGAATGTTCCCTGGGGCAGATGTCCTATTTTAATTATGTAATTACTTTATATTTGTTTCTAACAGGTGCAGCGGAGCGCATGGGTACGGCTAGTAAATTAATATATAAATATTACCCTAAACTTTCCTGCAATGTCCTTAATATTTGTGTCGTTTTATAGGCGTTGAATAATATTTACGTTGTCGAAAATACGCAGACTTGAACGTTTTTTGACATGATGCCTTACCGGTATGCGGGGTCTTCCAGTATTGTTACAACAGACCACGTTATACTGTTTTCTGCTTTCTTTAGACTCAAACGCATTTTCGGAGCAGTGTGGCTACCATTTTTTCCATTATATCGAACGTTCACAGATTCAAACTGGAATAAGAGAGATGTACAAATACATATCAAGAGCCAAAACTTTCCCCTAGTAATAAAAGGCACAGTTTAATGAGTGAAAACGATATGTATACAGAAATAATAGCTTATAATTTCACAACCGTATATTATAATTCCTTAAGATAAAGCTCAATCAATAGAAAAACTCTCCAAGATTTCGTTTCACACCTTTTCCATGGCCATTGTTGTGTGAAATGTTTCGTTTCAAGCTTAATGTCACTAGAGACTAATTTCTGTGATGAGATGATTCGGCTTATCGATGAAAATTCCAAGTATGTTGATTTGTTGTTATTCAGTGATGAAGCAACCTTTCGCGTTTGCGGGAAGGTTAATCGTCATAATTACTGCATTTGGGGTTCTAAGAATCCGTACAGAGTGATTGAACACGAAAGGGACTCGCCAAAAGTCAATGTCTGGTTGGGAATGCACAAAAATGGAGTAATTGGCACATTCTTTTTTATGGAACCTACAGTGATGAGAGTCACGTACCTTGATATGCTGGAGAACCTTGTTATTCCGCAATTTCCGCCAGGTTTAACATCTCAGCAGGATGGTGCTCCACCACACTTTCATCGAAATGTTAAAACGTTTTTGGATGTAACCTTCCCAAGAAATTGGATTGGTAGGGGAGGACCAACTTCCTGACCGCCTAGATCCCCGGATTTAACTCCTGTGGTTTTTTTGTGTGGGGATTTATTAAAAATTTTGTGTACAGCAGAAACGTTCATAATTTTATTGATTTGAGACAGCGTATCATTCAAGCAGTTGAACACCTGGCGAGAGGTTCAGTATCGTTTGGTACCTGTCGAGCTATAAATGGTGCTCATGTTGAAGTGTACTAGTGGAAATAATAGTAATATACGTTACAAGAGCGGTATGTTGAAGTTTTCATGTTCGAGGAAAAGATTGAAAAAGCGAAACGTAGTTGACCTTTTTTAATTTCCGAGAATTGAAAACAAACATACCGCTCGTGTATCGTACATTATTTTGTGCGAAGATCGTTTATTACATACCTGAAAGAGGAATTTCTAATTAGTTGCAATGAAATCTCCATCTTGGCTTCTGTTCAATGACGGCAATTTTTAAAAATAAAAATATCTATCTTCAACATTGTTGCTATAAAATGTTTTCTGTGTTTACTATATTCCAGCAGGCCGTGATATACGTCTGTCTTTTTTTTTTCCCCCAGTCTATAAAAGTGAACTTAAAACAAACGGTAAGGTTATGTAATGATTTATTTTTCATTTTAATATTTTAACAAAATTATTTATATAACATATTGCAGTAATAATATCGGCATTTGGATTCTTGTTGATTTTTTCACGGCTTCCTTAATGTTACTTGCATTACAAATGCAGTAACTTTTGTGGTGTTGTAGAGTCTACTTAATTTTTGCAAATATTTAAAAACTATAATTAACATTGCAATTTAGGTGAAATTGCAGTGGTAACTTTCCAATTTATAATTATTACTATGTTAAACGCCGCTAAAAATAATATGTTAAAAGCTTAAAGCAGTAAAATGAATATGGCGCTTAAGCGGTAAGAAGAGGGAAATTGTTATGTGTGTTACGTTGGGAATACTGAATGTGGTATTTCACACTTACCGCGTATTGGTTTTGTGCGGAAAGCAAGCAAATAGGCCTACGCACGATCTCGCACAAAAACTTTTTCAGTTACTGCATACAATGCAGAGGAAATTTCTTTAATAAACCTTATACAAGCTACGATATAAGCTATTGTTTTTGTATACTTTTAGTGTGGACACAGTGTATTTGTGTATGAAATTCCTTGCTACGCAGTATGAGATGAAAATAATTTCAAACAAAACAAAGACCATGATAATCTGAAGAAAAATAAAGAAGGTAAACGTCAGAATTCGAAATGAGACAGTGGAGCAAGGGGGCGGCTTGAAAAACTTAGGTTGTACTATATAAGTAGTAAAATGAGCTTCTGCCAGGAAGCTAAAAAGGATAATAGCAATGGCGAGGAAGCCATTATTATTATTATTATTATTATTATTATTAGTATTATTATTATTATTATTAGTATTATTATTATTATTATTAGTATTATTATTATTATTATTAGTATTATTATTATTATCATCATCATTATCATTATTACTACTAATACTATTACTATTATTATTATTGTCACCCGAACTTCGAGTTAAAGTTAAATGTTTTACGGCTGAGGAATAAAATATCCTTCGAGATGTCGAAAAATTCGAGTTACACAACTTCAGTTTACGGAATAAATTTTACACAGAAATTGTATTCGATGCTGCAGGGAAATAAAAATTACCTTGAGATATCGAGTGATTTTTTTTTATACAGAAACAAAAAAATATATATACAGGGTGTTTCAAAAATACGGGGCATAATTTCAGGTATGTATTTCCCACATGTAGACAAACAAAATAGTTCATTACAACATGTGTCCGGAAATGCTTCATTTCCGAGTTATGGCCTTCACAACATTGAAATTCACAGGAACGTTTTTCTTTCCGCTGGTCGTTGTCATTACAGAAGATGTTCAAAATGTCCACCTCCTGCTTGAATACAGACCTCACATCGATGTCTCATTGACCTGCGAACACGATCCCAAACTCCAGGAGTATTGCGTATGTCCTCAGAACATGCCACAATTCGATTCCGAAGGGATTCCAAATCAGGCACCGGAGACGAATAAACCAATGATTTTAAATGGCCCCACAAGTAGAAATCGAGGGGGTTCAGATCAGGTGAGCGTGGAGGCCAAGCAATTGGGCCACATCTACCTATCCATCGATCAGGAAACCTTCGATCCAAGTACTGATTGTAACCTTCGCCTCGGAATGAACTGTCAGAGTGCCCTCTTAATGTCTCCTTTGACGGCAACGACCTGCGGAAAGAAAAACATTCCGGTGAATTTCAATGTTGTGAAGGCCATAACTCGGAAATAAAGCATTTCCGGACACATGTTGTAATGAACTATTTTGATTGTCTACATGTGGGAAATACATACCTGAAATTATGCCCCGTATTTTTTAAAGACCCTGTATATATATTTATTCTAGCAATGAACATTATTATTATTATTATTATTATTATTATTATTATTATTATTATTATTATTATTATTATTATTATTATTATTATTATTGTCACCCGAACTCCCAGTTAAAGATAAATGTTTTACGGCTGAGGAATAAAATATCCTTCGAGATGTCGAAAAATTCCAGTAACGGAACTACAGATTACGGAATAAATTTTACACAGAAATTGTATTCGATGCTACCGGGAAATTAAAATTACTTCGAGATATCGAAAATTCGAGACATAGAAGTTCGACATATGGAAGCTCTACAATAATGTAATTTAAAAATGTTTAGTCTCTGAAAGTATTGATAAACAATATTATATTTGTATAAATTTTAAACATGAATTGATATTATATTTGGTATTAATGGGTTTGTTAGAAGAGATCAATGTCCAATACACATTAGATACATATAAGAGTGCGCATACACTGTGATTAGTTTGCCCTTTAACACAAAGGCAACATTATTGTTGGTATGCGGAATTAAGAAAATAGCTCAGGGGATGTAATTTGATTATGTCCGATGTAATGGAAATGCTCATCTAGTCAAAGGGAGCTGAATCTAAGCATGACTCAATAATCGAGGTTCGATTCCGGTTCAGAGTATGAGATAGCTAAAGTCTAACCACAATAGAAACCGCACAATAGTCTGAAGTACAGCAACGGAAATCATTGGGGTGGTGCCAATCCGCAGGCTTCGTCCATTAGGATCATACGGTTGAATAGAAATTTCTAATTGGCAGTAATTGCATCCCAACAGCAATGCTGAGCGTGGTGGGTGGGGATTCTACAAGCACTTTGTGAGATTAACAATTTCCATGACACTATCAAGAATTCCATTCATTAGCGTGGTCTCCCACACAAGATTCCTACATGACTTTTGTCATTGTGGCCCTGTGTTGCTTTCTCGTGTTTGACCCAAAGGAAATTAAGTAGACTGCGTCATACAAACTAGCCTACACAAGTTGTAATCGCTGCTTTGTGCTTTCTTTACTTAATCCAAAAGAAAAATTGCATCCAAAGAATTTAATAAAGAGCTCCATTTACTGTGTATAGACTATCAGAAGGCATTTGATAATATAAAAAAGAGATAAACTCTGGGAAATTATGGAATTAAGAGGTATTCTTGAACTCTACCATATGCTACAGGGACATTATTTTATTTTCACTTCAATTTTTATTGTACCTGAGTTTTTGAATGTACTTCACTCCCAACCCTTCTACTAGTAAACTTCCAACTGTTCACGACACAGAGCCGAGGGCGCGTAAGCAATACTGAGTTAGTGAGTACAGTACGTTCCAGAAATATGTTCGCGTTTTCCAGTGACGAAAGAGCTTTCAATATTGAATCATATTTTCGTACAGGTACTGTCGTCCGTTTGCCTACGTCGCATCCCAATTTCCCCCACCTGCTTCTGTTCGCCCCTCTGTAAGGTCTAGTAGCTGGGCTATCTTAGCTCTTTTCTGAAAACATTAATTTCTGTTAGGAATTGGACGTCTACATAATATTATACATGTGTTTAAAATAACTTAAATAAAAGGGCCTCGTTAAGTAATTAACTGTCACGTGATCCCCCCCTTTCTACGACCCTGCGACAAAACCACTTGAACGGATAGCAGATAGCATTTCTGAGTAATTTTATCTTTTTGGATCGGGCAGAAGTGAAGATTGAATTTACGGTACGTAAGGTACTCATTTATACAGTAGGTACAGAATTATTTCAACATGAGTTACTCGTACGAAGGACGAAACTGGTAATTGGAATTAGGTACAATAGTCTATAGTGCGATAATATGCACAAAAGAACTGAAACCTCTATCGAAATGAACAGCCACCATTTTCAAAAATGTGTTTAAATATCCATATTATGATTATTTTTCAATTTAACTTCATTCTCTATATTGTACGCTAATGTGCTGTAGACAGTATAATACACACTGCATAATGAATACGTGCGCATGGATAACTCAGTTCGTGAGTAAAAACACTTATTATTAATATAGTACTGTATTTTGATTAAAAAAAAACCTAATGAAAATTATCAAACTCAAAATTGCGACATTTCCTAGTTTACGTAAACGGATGAATCGCTGCTTTGTGCTTTCTTTACTTAATCCAAAAGAAAAATTATTAACCATGCCTAATAACAGTCATCAGAAATACAGGGTGGAATGGGATGATGCGCCAAAATTTAAGAGGTGATTCTACGTGTTAAATACGAGATTAACAAAACTTATATTACACTTACATTACACAAATTTAATGGTACAGTGCATCAGTTATTCATAGATTTCAAAAAGGCATATGACTCGGTTAAGAGAGACGTTTTATAAGATATTCTCATTGAATTTGGTATTCCCAAGAAACTAGTTCGGCTAATTAAAATGTGTCTCAGTGAAACATACTGCAGAGTTCGTATAGGTCAGTTTCTGTCAGATGCGTTTCCAATTCACTGTGGGTTAAAACAAGGAGATGCACTGTCACCTTTACTTTTTAACTTTGCTCTAGAGTATGCCATTAGGAAAGTCCAGGATAACAGAATGGGTTTGGAATTGAACGGGTTACATCAGCTGCTTGTCTATGCGGATGACGTGAATATGTTAGGAGAAAATCCACAAACGACTAGGGAAAATACGGAAATTTTACTGGAAGCAAGTAAAGAGATAGGTTTGGAAGTATATCCCGAAAAGATAAAATATATGATTATGTCTCGTGACAAGAATATTATACGAAATGGAAATATAAAAATTGTAAATTTATCTTTTGAAAAGGTGGAGAAGTTGAAATATATTGGAGCAACAGTAACAAATGTAAATGATACTCGGGAGGAAATTAAACACAGAATAAATATGGGAAATGTCTGTTATTATTCGGTTAAGAAGCTTTTATCATCCAGTCTGCTGTCAAAAAATCTGAAAGTTAGAATTTATAAAACAGTTATATTACCGGTTGTTCTGTATGGTTGTGAAACTTGGACTCTCACTTTGAGGTTAAGGTTCTTTGAGAATAAGGTGCTTAGGAAAATATATGGTACTAAGAGGGTTGAAGTTACAGGAGAATGGATAAAGTTACACAACACAGAACTTCACGCATTGTATTCTTCACCTGACATAATTAGGAACATTAAATCCAGACGTTTGAGATGGTCAGGGCATGTAACATGTATGGGCGAATCCAGAAATGCATATAGAGTGTTAGTTGGGAGGCCTAAGGGAAAAATACCTTTAGGGAGGCCGAGACGTAGATGGGAAGATGATATATTAAAATGGATTTGAGGGAGGTGGGATATGATGGTAGAGATTAGATTAATCTTGCTCACGATAGGGACCGATGGCGGGCTTATGTGAGGGCAGCAATGAACCTGCGGGTTCCTTAAAAGCCAGTAAGTATATTACACTTTTTCTTCGAAGAAGCACTATTAAGCAGGAAAAAATAGTCTTTTACCAATGTTTGCAGCACTCTATTGCTGCGATGCCCTGGAAGAAATGGCTGATTGCTATACTAGCAGACAGGTAAAAATAATCTGAACAGTGAATGTCTTAAATCCTCTTTTCTATATCAAACCGTTTAGCCATGATTTTAAATTGAATAATTGCGAAAATCATTAGCATAAATCTTGCAATGCAGCGCACTGTCCGTCGTTACGGACTGAGTACAGCAGAGGGAGAGGGGAAGGTAAGGAGTGCAGGCCCCGAATGGTACAGTTATAGGGATATCCTGAACTATAGTACAGGCAGAATCAATAGGCGGGTTTTTGGTTTGGTACGGAAACAACTCACTCCACACTTTCTCTAGCTGTTTATGACCTGAACAAAGAGACCTTTCTGTCGCTCCGTTCGAATGTTAGTTATTGACATGTGCTTGTCTGTGATACTACTGTGCTACAGTTTGTTCGTAAATACAATATATGTCATAACAAATAGTATTTTTAAACAACTACTAATCATCCGAGTATTGTAATCGCTATCATGTCTCAATCGGGCCCTGATATCACAAGCCTTACTAAAGGTGGTGTTTATCAACTTCACTGTTTCTTGAAAGAACTGTGAGAACATTAAAAATGTTCTGTCATCAATGCAGTCAGTCACAAAGGCCAGTGGCGCTTCTTTACGATCAGTCCTGAGAATTTATGCAAAAGGGAGACGAATAGCAGTAAAACAGCCATCCTATGGAGCCTAATTTTACATATATTTATTTAAAGAATACACGGACAAATGTAGATAATATGGAATTTTACATTTAAATTAATATTTTTTTAGATATTGTAACATTTTATTTTATGCTATATTAAGTTGTTTATTTAAGACATTAACAATGGATAATTGTTTCAATATTTAGATTGTTGAAAACCATTATTAAGTTAATTTAATTTTTTTTACAAATTGTTCACGGAATAAGGTAAATTTCTTAATTGATATACTAATTATACCTCTGTCAAATGGAGTATTATATTGTAGTCTACTACATATTCTCGACTGCTAAATTTTTAGGAGCTCCAGTGTTAGTTATAATTAGGTAAAATACATTACGTTTGGGAATAAAATATTATTAAGATCATAAAATGAAATATCATTTAATAACTTGTCAGTAATACATTAAGTTGGTAAATATACTGCATAAACATTAGTATTTACTGTTTCAACACAACATTCTGAAAATACATAAATACAAAGTATTTGTGTAATGCTAAATATTTGATTTATTTTAGGTTTATATTACACTTTATTACATTAGTGAAATGACTTAACTTACAAAATATTATAATAATAATATTGAGTAAATAACGTAGGCCCTATTTGTAATTACTACAAATCACGTTATTATTTTATTTATTTTCTAAGTTTTCCTGCAGTGAAAAAGTATCAATGGAGTTATCTGGGACAGGACCATACACCGAGCAGGTTCTGAGGGATGTAGGAGTCGGGGTAGAGAAGTAGGGGTTCGCCAGATCCGCCGATTTCTTCTGCCCCTAGTATAGCACCAACAGATAGAGCGCGTGTACTTTGAGGGATGCTCTTTGCGTGTGCATTTGTTTTTCAGTATATAAACTTTGAGGATATACGTAGTGTATTAGTATATTAAATACTCTTAAAAACAACTCAAAATGCCAAATTTTTGTTATGCTCCTATATGTAAAAACCAGGGAAAGCTTTTTATCTTCATTTAGGTCCCGAAATATTCTGCATATATGCTTTAAACCTAAAAAAAAAAAATAGAATTAATTAAATTGCGCCTCGAAAGTGCTAGCTATTAAACAGAAGTACCTACTTCAAGTAAGGAATTACTGCTACAGTTTCATTTTGGAAGAGGGAAAAGAAAAATTAATAAAAACATATCCTATGTTAGCGTAGATGCCTTAGATTAAGCTATATGCAGTAGTTGTAGGAGTCTCGAAGTTTACGCCTGCAGTAAACTCTCGATAAATTGTGATGTTTATTTTGCAGGACGATCCGTAATGAAATCCATTTCGTGAATAATGCTTTTAATATACTCTAGACTAATTATTAAAACCATGTTCTAACTTCAAATTTTCAAAATAATCCTACATAGTATTCAAAACTGCACGTCTTTAACCTACAAAACGCAAGAATAATAATCGGCATACTACTGCGATCATATTATATCAACCTATGAAACACTGCACATGATCTCTCTGCAACTATAGAAAAAAATACGAGGAATTCAATCTCGATAGTCCCTTCCCTATAAAATACACATTGGTGGCTGCATATCCTGTACGGTACTTACATACTTATGATTAAAGAGGCAAAATTCACCTTCGACAAAGTTCCTATTTTTTTATTCGTGCACCTCGTTCTCAAAGTTCTCGTTTAGGTTCATGAACATTCAATTTACTCGTATCTACAATATATTCTGCATACTGCAGATTTCCCCACCCATCTCTTAAGGGGTATTATACAGATTTACGCTATCATTTATTGTAAATTACATTGAATTATGAGGTAAGAAAATACTGAATTATATTAAATTATACTAGGTTATAAAAATAATTGTAAATATAATTTTGACAAGCACAGGAAACCAACAAGCGGGAAAACGAATAAACTGTAGCATATTATGACATTATATAGCCCTACAACATGTGACGCCGCATGGAACGCTCCTGCCATCTAACGGCAAAACTTCGCATAAGATATCCCTATTGCAGTAGCCGTGATGTTGCCAAATGCTTCATAGAAATATAACGATTTCCTCTAAACCGGTGAATGCTAGAAAAAAACTTATTTCGAGTTTTCAAATCTCTCCTCATGATGTATTACCAGTTTCATTTTGGTGCAGAGGTTACCATCCATTCTGTATCAATCTTTATGCTCAATTTGGTGTTTGTTCTATTAAAATATGTATTTAGTTACTATACTGGTATTTAATATATATTTTAAATGTTAGTGAATTTATATTCTAAGAAAATGTTATACCATTCAAAAAGGGCTTAACAGACATTTTGAAATTTTGATTTTTATTATCTGAATATCTGGATAATTCAGCTTCATTTAGTGTTTGATTTAATAAAGTATTCGAATACTTACAATTTTAAAATTATTTTAAAATATCTGTGCACTTGTGATGCTAAGCATTGCACTCGACAAATTTAGACGACTCCAGCACAGAGGAAAGAAGTCGAAGAAGTCACATCAACATGCTCTCGATGTTTATGTTATGCAGCCTGCCGCGTCCGATAACTGAATTGCCTTATAACACTGTTGCCAGACATAGACGGCCTCAGCCCGAGTAGAGAGGTCAGCTTATCTTGCCGCAAGAGACAACTAGCCTACTAACTTCTCTGTTAAAGAAACATCGTACTTTCCTCAGCCCAGCGGCTGGGCTAATTCGGAGTCATAATGTGACAACGCTGCATAACTAACAGGCATGCACCGTATGATTTATTATGTTTTGGGTAAGGCACGAGTCAGCATAGTGGTGTGAGTGAGGTCGTCTAAGCTTGACGAGAACAATAAGGGTGCTATTCATAGACATTTGCTAGCCCCGCTACGAGCGTGCTAAACTAGCCCCGACTTTGCCAGAAGAGGGACGAATTATTCATATCGCTAACATTGGTTTATGAATATGAAAAACGTTAGTTTCGCTGATCATCCACCGGAAGCCCGCGCTAAAAATGTCTATGAATACGGCCCTATATGTTTACATTAAACATAATTTACTCAAAAATAATTCTTTTCAGCTTCATTATATACCCTATTTTCTAAACAAAAAAAAAACTTATGTACAGTGAGGAACATAATAATTGTTAAGCGGGCGAAGATGTTTCAAGATCTGTAGTGCTGTTCCTAAGAGCCTATACTTCTATTTCCTTCTCAGCATAAAAACAGTATGTAATATTTAAGCTGAAAAGCGAAGCGAATGTCTGGTCAACGTATGACCGAAAACTATCGGCTCGGAGCATGCGCAGAGTGGCATTCTTTGACTTGTGAAAACTCGAGTTGTACAATAAATTATTATGTCCCTCATTGTACATGCACCTGCATGTAATTTGTATCACATACAGTACTTCAGACAGTAATGTGATATTGTGGATCAACTATTGTTAAATTTTCTTAAATAGTTCACCTTTAAACAAATAAAATGTCTTAAAATTATTGTTTAAAAGTAGGAGGTCTATAAATCATACATTTTTTCCTAATAAATAATTAAAATTATTGATGATCAGTTTCTCCAACAAAAATGAATAAACGTCCTGTGAAAGTCACATTTTAAAACCCAATAGTTTCCGAGATAGTGGGACAATCATATGGATTTTTAACATTCATAAAGTTTGGCTTTAAATCTTCTCTGAAATGATTACTTTGAAAGAACAGATGAACTTCCATTAGGCCGTACTAGAAAATAGCTTGGAAAGCTCTAAAAGCAATAATCGTTAAAAGAATACCACCAAAGAGAAAGCTGATAGTACAATTTCTTCCTAGGATTATTAGAATAAGTAAAATAGGCTATTAGTTAAAGATGAACAAAACTAACTGCCGATCTCGCTTTCGAGTCTCGTCTAGTCATTCTCATGGGCTTCGAGTCTCACCCATTATTCTAGAAATAGCATTTGGTCGGCGTGGAAAGATTTCGTAACTTTGAATAACATACAACATTGAAATAAATAACATTATAAATGTTTAAATGAGACAAAAAGACAAAACAGAACGGTATCTTAGTTATCAAAATGTTCTGGTTTATATACCTGTGGTTATATAAATAGAAAAAAAAATTCTCAAATAAATTTGCATTTCTAACAAACATAAAACATAACGTTAATATATTTTTACTTGAGATTGCACACTTGATCTCAAACATATGAAAAGAAAATTCCTAGCCTTTTAATAAGGGCCTAGTAATTAAATAAAGACTGGGGAACGGATTATGATGATGTTTCAAATAGGCTACTTGATTGTTTATACATATATAACGGTTGCCAAAGTGGATAAAAGTTCAGTCAGGTATAAAAAACTGTGACGATTCAAGACTGCTCGACGTTCGGGACTTCGGGAGTGATCAATCTTGACGTCTTAAAAACACATACAAGCAGTCTTTACGTCATGGATGCGACGTATACAACATTGTCGTGCGGGTTTTCGGCTTTGCGGGCGCTGTTAGTCTTGCTTTCTCGATCATTGTTCATCTCTTCTATTAGTCTATGTGAAAAGAGAAACGATTTGGTTTGTTTCAATTCAACTCTTCCTGCAATGCGATTGACATCCTTTTGAAGTTGATAAATCGTTGTAAAATAATTTTCAGCAACAAAGTATTTCGCATTGTGTAGTTATCACCATATTTATGTATATAATATTTATAGAATGTAATTACTCGTGTAACGTGTATATTTATAAATGCAGGCCTATATGTAGGCATAATTTACGAAATTTCAAACAATTTATTATTTCAAGCGACAGTGAATAGAATAAATACGTGTGCTAATTGAAATTAATTACTTAGTTTCATTTTCATTACCGACACTTGTAATCCAGGTAAATAAATAATAGGTAAAATTATATGACAACTAATGAGTAATATTATTGAGACTTAAGCAGCACTGCTATTGTAACACTGTGTTCAGTAGGGCTTATATTTTACTGGAGTCATCTGTAATAAGTGATATGAAATTTAGTGAAATTACATCGGTTTACTCTTGTTTTATAAAAAGAGTTATTTCTTTCTTTCTACTGTTACAAACTACGTCAAAATTGTACAGGAGTACGTAAAGGATGTACTTTATCACATATCCTGTTCAAAATCTACTTGGAACATTTAGTAAAGAACTGTTTTCAGAACATGGGAGGAATGATAGTAGGAGGAAGAAGAATAAAGAGCATAAGATTTGCTGAGGTTATGGCGTTGTTACCAGAAGAGAAAATGATACTAAAAGACATGATACTGGAACTAAATGAAAGGAAGATAAATGCAAATAAGACGAAGACCATGGTCATAGAAAGAAAAATACAGAAGAAAAATAGACCGAGACCTATGGGTGAATCCGGAGCATATAGAGCAGTGATGTCAAATCAAGCGCATTTTTCTGACCTTGACGTCGTGCGCGGGCAGCAAGCGCTAAGTATAGAAAGAGGAAGGGTTGTGTATATGTATAAGGAACCTGTTGGATTAAGAAAACCGTGGTGCACAAACTTCAAACGGAACGTGAAATTTTATGTCGTTATTTTTTTATGGCTTCTTTCTGTTTAATATTATCTACATTGTCTGTAAAACAAAAGTACTAACACTGATTTCTTAATATTGCACTCGTGTTTTAAATGTTAATAACATAATAGAGAGTTAAGAAGGAATATTCACTTAAATTCCATAGTAGTATAATATTATACTGTATTAAGTGGGTGAAACACATCATTCATAAAGAAACTGATATTCCAAAGAAAGATATTGAGTATGACATGATAAGTTGCAATTTATATTGATGGTATCTTTAGCCTTACAAAAGTAATCAATAAACTAATCAAAACAATATTACAGTACAAAGCAAAGTTACCTAGGTACTTTGTCTGTTTTAAGTGTAACTAATATTACATAACAAAACTCTTATCGCATTATTCTTTTATGGTAATATTTATGAGCTACTTCCTATCATCAGAATATTAAATTATTTTCTCGAAATCTGCTGAAGCTATAGAGCTGACGTTTTTACAACACATGGGCACGTATCTTTTGCTTATGATGTAACAGTAGTTGCTTTGTTAATTCATTTCCTTACAAACAATTTCCATGCGAATATTTTTAAAAAATTTCAATACACTATCTTCAGTAATACGTATATAGATATATTAGATTTAGGAAAACATTCTGTAAGGCTACTAAATAAATAGGCCTATACCTGAAAATTTCACTTTTCTATACGAAAAGTTGAGACAATATTTCTTTTGAATAAAAAAATCAAGCTTGTGAAAAATGAGCATTAAAATTAAAACTTACATTCTTATAATGCACTTATACTTCTCAGGCAAATCTAAAAATTAATATGGATACAGTTTTAATAAGTTCTATTCTCTTTATCTATTGAATCAGTGCTGGCCATCCCTGAATATAGCTCGACCAAGCGGCATATACCACCTCTTTCGTCTGTCTCTTTCCTTTCCGCTGTAAAGCGCTCAGGCTCTCCTGGTCTCTAAAGCGCTCGCTTGCTCCTGTGGGCATCAATTGACATCCCTGGTATTGAGTGTTAGTTGGAAGATCTGAGGAAAAAAGACTGAGACGTAGATGGGTGGTAATACTAAAATGGATTTGAGTGAGGTGGGATATTATGGTAGGGACTGGATTAATCTTGTTCAGGATAGGAACCGATGGCGGACTTGTATGAGGGTGGCAATGAACCTCCGAGTTCTTTAAAAGCCATAAATGTAAAGTAAATTAAGATATAAAGTAATAACAATTTTTTCTGAAGTTTTAAACGGATTTCCTTATGTTGTGGGCAAATATAAATAAACATAAGAAACTTAATATTTTTTTCCGAGCGTTTATTTAATAAGTAATTGATTAAATAGCGGACTTACCCGTGTTAATTATGTAAGTCTGTGCGGCTTACAGCTGTTTCGGTGCTTTATCACACCATCCTCAGAGCCTACTAGATCTCGGCGTCATCTCGAACTTCTCTGCCTGTTGTGTGGGTGCGTATGATTGTTGAAAAGTGTTGAAAAGTGGAGTCAAATAGTGTGTGTACTGAAATTGATCTGTGTATTGAAAATTTGAACTGGGTGTGTTTTAGTGTGTTTTTATATTTCGTATTGTTCTAGTGTGTTGAGTTTTTGGTTCTTGGGTTGTATGTGTAGGATTTCCTTGTCCGCATTTATGTTATTGTATGTATGGTTAGCATTGGTTATGTGATCGCCGTATGTAGATGTATTGTGCCTCTGGTTATTGCTTTAATGTGTTCTTTGTAGCGTGTTTGGAATGATCTGCCTGTCTACACAATACAACGTTAATGATGAACACATTAACACTATTAGTTCTAAAACACCATACTAATTTGTGTAACGTTTAACCAAATCTTTGTGAAGAAATGGAAATCGTTCTTACATAATGCTTAAAAGCTTTCGTAACTTCTGTATGATACGAACCTACGACTAAAGTACGTAATTGTGTTTGTCGGAGTGAATTTGTGGGTAGTGCTAACTTTTTCCTTCATTCCACAGTAAACAAAACGACGCTTTCTTGTCGAGCAGTCTTTTAATAGCACAAGAAACAACTTGGAATCCGACCTTGTACAGTTATAAAACACACATTAACACAACAAGCTGCTACATACAAGTTCCTAGTAGCTATAGGCCGACTGTACATGGCAAAGACTGGGGGAAATGACCTTCAAGTTCGTCCTCTTGCTGGTGAACGGGGACAATGATTGTCTTCGCTAGCATTAGACTGCCTCAATTACCGCTCCTTTATTGCAGCAATGGCTCGGAGCATCTCGGATTAGGGTCTGAAGCTGCTCTGTAGCAACTGAAGAAGACTGTGCACTGCACTCGTTTGTTTGTTCGCTAAATGAATACTAAGAGGCGTTTTGCACCATGGCAAGGCGGCGAGCACAACACAAGCGTTTTTGCAGTAACACATCCTCTGTCATTAAGTAGAAAAGATGCCCTCATACAGAGGAATTAACAGACCACAGTTATTTCACACACTGTTTGAATGACTGGGAGTTTGGAATTTTTCAGCTAACGATGTCTATGCCCCCCAATTCCTCCCCCACTTTACATTCCATTCGTACTGTCAGTAGCATTATTGTTATTAGTTGTGTGTAGAACTAACGTTGTCACTAGAGAACGAATTTTTAGACCAAAAACACAGGAATTATATTAAAATAAAGGCTGTAGTAATGACGTCATGCAAGGGAACTTTTCCCTTTTTTCTACTTAACGAGGATTCAGAATGACAAGGTTCTATCTAGAGTTTAGTAAATTTTACAAGAGAGCATTTTAAAAGTTTCGTTGTTAATAAAATCAATGCATATAAGAACCTTTTGAAATTAACTTTATCAGAAAAAATAATTAAAATATCAACATATAATTAATGGGAGTATAAGGGTATAGTGCATCAGTTATTCATAGATTTCAAAAAGGCATATGACTCGGTTAAGAGAGAAGTTTTATATGATATTCTTATTGAATTTGGTATTCCCAAGAAAATAGTTCGATTAATTAAAATGTGTCTCAGTGAAACGTACAGCAGGGTCCATATAGGTCAGTTTCTGTCAGATGCGTTTCCAATTCACTGTGAGCTAAAGCAAGAAGATGCATATCACCTTTACTTTTTAACTTTGCTCTAGAGTATGCCATTAGGAAAGTCTAGGATAATAGAGAGGGTTTGGAATTGAACGGGTTACATCAGCTGCTTGTCTGTGCGGATGACGTGAATATGTTAGGAGAAAATCCACAAACGATTAGGGAAAACACGGGAGTTTTACTGGAAGTAAGTAAAGAGATAGGTTTGAAAGTAAATCCCGAAAAGACAAAGTATATGATTATGTCTCGTGACGAGAATATTGTACGAAATGAAAATATAAAAATTGGAAATTTATCTTTTGAAAAGGTGGAGAAGTTCAAATATTTTGGAGCAACAGTAACAAATATAAATTATACTCGGGAGGAAATTAAACGCAGAATAAATATGGGAAATGCGTGTTAATATTCGGTTGAGAAATTTTTGTCATCTTGTCTGCTGTCAAGAAATCTGAAAATTATAATTTATAAAACAGTTATATTACCGGTTGTTCTCTATGGCTGTGAAACTTGGACTCTCACTTTGAGAGGGGAACAGAGATTAAGAGTGTTTGAGAATAAGGTGCTTAGGAAAATATTTGTGGCTAAGAGGGATGAAGTTACAGGAGAATGGAGAAAGTTACACAACACAGAACTGCACGCACTGTATTCTTCACCTGTCATAATTATGCACATTAAATCCAAACGTTTGAGATGGGCAGGGCATGTAGCACGTATGGGCGAATCCAGAAATGCATATAGAGTGCTAGTTGGGAGGCCGGAGGGAAAAAGACCTTTAGGGAGGCCGAGACGTAGATGGGAAGATAATATTAAAGTGGATTTGAGGGAGGTGGGATATGATGATAGAGAATGGATTAATCTTGCTCAGGATAGGGACCAATGGCGGGCTTATGTGAGGGTGGCAATGAACCTCCGGGTTCCTTAAAAGCCAGTAAGTAGGTAAGTAAGTATCAACATATAATTTATATGGTAGACAGCTGTGAAGTAGGTAGCAGAATTCAATGCAACAAAAATCTCAATTTTACTAAAAATGTCAGATAGAACCTTATCATTCTGAGTCTTCGATATGTCGTCACTTATTGTTCGTTGTCTTTATTTACATTTTGGAACACACATAATATATATATATATATATATATTATATATTTTTATTATTTTTTTAATGTATTAGGCCCCCTTCAATCTAAACAGTTACATCCTTGTGTACAAGAGTACTTCACAGAATAATCACCTTTGAATAAGTGTACATGTTTTTTAAATATAATTTGTGAACTTATGTATGCCTTCACTTTCTTTGTTGCAGGTATGTGATCTACACAAGAAATTTCAGTCGTTTCTTAGTGTTTCCGAGAAGAAAAATCCATGTAGACGTAAGTTATATCCAGCATGTCGTATTATTATTTGTATTTCATATGATTATTGAAAATAAACTAGTCCTTAACATTTTCAGACCTAGGAATCGTAAATATTTTCCAGTTAGGATGTTGCTTTGATTTCTTAGGTCTAAATTTATCACACTCTTCAAGTTGTTTCAAGTGCCCTTTCAAGTCAAGTAAAAAGTTATTCAACTTCATTTGAAACTTGAATACAAGTCAATGTGTACCTACTTTTACATATTAGACACATACTGCAGTACTATATTATGATCTGGAAGCGCATTTTCGTTCCCGAACAAGTTTGGAAAGTTATCGGTTAGTATATTCTGGAGTTTTAGGGTTAACACTCTGACCCTAAATGCTTACGTCAAGACGCTACGAAAGATATAACCTAGTTCGGTAAATAATAATAATAATAATATTAATAATAATAATAGTAAAACAATAATAATAATAATAATAATAATAATAATAATAATAATAATAATAATAATAATGGAGCATGACAACTGTTAAGTGGGATTGCTACTAAATTGAAATGGTCTATCCAGCTACTTTTTAACCACATAAACGCACTAACACTGCGAAACTAGCTCTGTACAAAATATTAGTGCTACTTATGACAGAAAATATAATTAGATCGAAATAATACTGAACTAGTATATGTAATATATATTATAGGACATAATAGTAAACAAGATGCACATTAACTGTATATACTCTATAAATTCAATATATCCAATTAATACAGTTAACCAAATCAACTCCGTTACGGTGAACAAAAACATATATTCTGAGATTATGAAATTCATATCTTTTACTATAACTGCCAGTAAAAATTTGTTTAAGCTAAGAACATGTTCTTCCTACGTCATATGACGTTACAGGAACAAAAAAATAAAAAAAAATTGATATATAAATTATCAATATTTACATTTTACATAAGATATACAAATAATTCATTTATCAAAGCCTACCTCGTTGTAGTGAACGAAAACATATATTCTTAGGTTATGAAATGCAGATCTTTTACGAACATCACATACAATTTGATTAAATTAAGGCAATGTTCTTTCTACTCTCATATGATGTTACAGGGGCATATTTATAATACCGTACATTACATATTTGTTGCAATTCTATCCTGCTTATGCAGTCACTTGACGTAATAGATGTACCAGAAGAAACTACTTAGTCATTCAAGACGGCGCTCATCCCGTCGGATCCCGGCCACTTAGTCACTCGTAATGAGTGCACTTCTGTACATAGTGCGTTGGACATTGTGCAACTGTCATATATTCTGTGACACAGTACATGAGGGTAGGCCCCAATGGGAAAACTAAGCGGTGGAGCTTAAACTGAGGGGATTCGATCCGGCATCGGAACTGGAATCCGATTTGGTTTAGTGGATAAAGCGTCAGCACGTAGAGCTGAAAACCCGAGTTCGAGTCCCGGTGTCGGAGAGAATTTTTCTCTGTTCTAGCATTCTTCATCGTTAAGTAGAGGATTCCTATGTAATTAAATATTCCTTTGGCGTGTGATAAAACACAATTAACAAAGTTAAAAATTTCGAACATGAATTTAGAAGTTTAAAATCCGAATTTTATTTCACATAAAAACACATATTTTCACAAAAAAATTATGTAAATACATATTTTCAGGAAATCTGTTATAAACACATAAATCTTGGAGTTTTTTTTACTTCAATAATTTTTTACAAGAACTTTTAAATATTTTAAAACTAAATCAATTATATCACTCAGAAGTACGTTATATTTTTAAGAATTCTTGGTTGCTTCGTGTTTCTAAGCGCTGTGTGGTGTATCCGTGATCCATTTTTGTAATAGTATCGCCTAAAGTTCTGAGAACTGCTAGGCAGCATATCAGTGTTATTATTAGAGAATGAATTAACATGGCCAAGGAGGAGAGATCTTGCAACATATAATTAGGAATGTTTTTTGTTGCTGAAGATGATTTCATTCCACGCTTTGTTTGTGAAACACAACAGATAAGAGGTCGGGTATGAACATTATTTAATTTAAACAAATCTCTCGCCTCTTGCTCATGTCTATCAAGTAAGGCAATATATCTTGTTGTGGTTCCCTGTCATCGGGCTTCGTCAATCGATATCCTTCATTTGGCTTTCCTATTAGCAAATCTAAGCTTTTTGTGTGACACCATAAAAAAACTCGAAACGTCCAAAAACCTGTTAACTGAAACAGGGAGGTGCGTGCCGTGGAAATAAACTAGACTCGCTACCAGGTTCAGAAGCACAATTACTAAGGGACAAATTCCAGAATGTGTTTGGGAAAAACAGTGGATATAAAAAAAATGTGTAAAGTTGCTCAAGTATTGGAGGATGTGCCTATAGGTGAAATGGACTGTGTTTGTGTTCGTGAAATTCCTCTCTTTAAATATGCACGTCTGACGTCGTGTAATGTGGAAAGATCGTTTTCACAGTATAAGTCGTTGTTCGGAGATAATCGGGATGCATTTGTGATGGAGAATTTGGAGATGACCTTTGTTGATCACTGCAATTCTCGGCCAACTACTAGCACTCAAGTGTGGTTGGTGAGTATCTAGTAACATTTTTTTTTCAAGCTAAGTAAGGTATTTTTGTCATATTAAAAAAATATATATTTTTATTTTTAGCAAATATTTTCGTAATTTCATTTTGTTGAAGTTTTGGCCGATACGCAAAGTGCAATAGGTTAGGGTGAAATGGGTCCGTCTAATGCTTATCTATTAATATAGTATTGATATATTACAATTTATTAATCATGAACGTTTTCGGCAAATGTATGTGCCAACTTCAGATGTTAAAAGATAGTCTGAATACATACTTGATAATGCCATAATGGTAAAACATAAGTAACAGCGACATAATCGTTACCGGTATATACTGTTCATATGACTTTATGATTATTATGGGTAATGTTCACACCGTTATTAATTACACACCGTCCCTTCATAATGAGTTAAGCACAATTACTAAATAAAACAATTAAAAACAGAGATTTAAAACGATTAGCTTTGGCAATAGAATGTAAAGCTTGATGGATTCAAATGAATGTCATTAATGTCTATCACTTGATTTCATTATAAATACCACGTTAAGATAATTAAATCTGATCAGAATAACTAAAACTGAGTATAACCATGAGCTTTGACATACTATTTGTGATGCTCGATAAAATTGACAAATAAATGTCATGATATCAATCACTTATTTACACTTTTTTTTATAAAACACGTTGAAATAATTAATCCCAGCGTATGTGGTGCTTACGTAGTGTGGTTTCAGTCGTTAGCAGTTTGAATGCAGTGATGTTATTGTCTGGTTTTATTTAGTAAGTGTGCTTAACTCATTATGAAGGGACAGTGTGTAATTAATAACGGTGTGAACATTGTAATCATAAGGTAATATGAATAGTATATAACGGTTATGTCGCTGTTACTTATGTTTTACCATTATGGCATTATCAAGTAGCCTATGTACAAGTACAAGATCTCATCATAACAATTTACCCATTATACCCTACCACAAGACATCTTTATATTCTTCATCCTATAGGCCTACAGTTCCAGTTGCTAGAAATTGGAACTCGCTTCCGAGTGATATAAGGGGTTGTTGGACAATAACTTCATTTAGGTCAAAATTACATAAATCCTTACTTAACAGATGAATTGCTGATTAATATGTGTTACTCATAATGAAACTAACATCTGTCCATTCTTATTATTATTATCATTAATTTCTCTAAATAGATTTACAAAACCTCTAATGGCAATTACATTAATATTCTCATTATAGAAATAGAAATATATATATTCTCCCTGTAACATAGTCCTAGTAAGGTTATATTAAATTAAATTTTCATCATTTTACTAGCTATTTCAAATATTAAATTAATTATAATTCATTGAATTAAATTAGCTCATAAATTAAGTTACTACTTTACCTTATAGATTTATCTAAATTTAAATAAATGTGTATTGAAGAATATTGCTGGAGAACCTTTTAAATGTAGAGTAAATATTTGTAATATAAATTTATGAATTGTATTGATTAAGGCTGGTTGAGTGGAAGAGAAGGCCTTATGGCCTTAACTCTATCAGCGAAAATAAAACATTATTATTATTATTATTATTATTATTATTATTATTATTATTATTATTATTATTATTATTATTATTATGTATTCAGACTGTCTTTTAACATCTGAAGATGGCACATATATGTGCCGAAAACGTTCATGATCAATAAATTGTAATATAGCAATACTATATTAATAGATAAGCATTAGACGGCCCCACTTAATCCTAACATATTTTCGTACTTTTTAGCATATAAAAAATAAATATATTTAAATATTTAGCACATAAATTCCGCTCCCTATTTATCATATGAGACTAATGCCGATGGTAACCCAGATTGGCGTGTATCTCAGAAAGCCCAATCTGGGATGGGTAATTGCGGATTGGCGACCTTCTAAGCGATGCTAATGAGTTTGCACACGAAGTCGATATTGTTGCAGAAACTGTATCGCTTCTTTCTGGAAACGCCGTCGGCGTTACAAGCTGATGCGGGCGGTAGGAAGAGGCAGGCGGACGGGTGGCTAGCCATGACGTTCTGCGGTTTGTGCGGAGTGGCGTAGCATCTTGCCACCAAGCAATATAACGGGCACAGTGGTCGTGTTTGATTTGGCTTTGATGTTAATATTTGGACCAACTTGGACGTGTTGAGCGACGGCGTCTTAAGCAGGAACAGTTCCTTTTTCTTCTTGCTTGCAGAGGTTAATAAATGAAGTGTTTGAGTCTCCCATTAATTCGTGCGTTCACGTCGATACAGTTGCTTCTCTTTTAGACTGTATAGGAAATATATTCTGATCGTGCTTTCCTTTTTCTGCTGAAACACTGTTACAGATCTCTGATTTGCAATGTTAATGTGTTACGAAGGAGCCGTATCGAGAGACGTAATTGAAATCTTTGTAAAAGAACCAGATTTCTCTCTTCCATGATCCTATTCCGAATTTGATTCCAATTTAAGGGTGGTTCACAATAAACCGGGAATAGAAACGACAACGAGAACGGGAATAATATTAAAATAAATGCATTTAAATGTGAGCATTCACAGTTAATTAATTCTTAAACGCTTTTTCTCTTAATACTTGCCATACCTTTCGCGTATCTAGAGTGCCACATTTGTCTAAAATAGGTTACTCAAAACTTATGTCGACAATGAATGAATATGAATAGTGTGGGAAGATATTGAAATCAAAGTGTCCAGATTTAATTTAGGGGACTCTTGTTGATGATGTTTTGATAAGGATGTTTACAGAATCTTAATTTAGTGTATAGAATACAACAAAAACATTCAGAAATTGGAGAACATCCAACTAATTGCTTTAATTCTTTTGTTCTTTCGAGTTTTGTCTCTCGAGACTGGGTTTCAATAAAGTATCTGCCTTTTGCACTAACTTGGAGACTGTCACAGCTATTGCATTCAAGTTCGTACATGCTTTGTATATAATATATAGTGGGCACAAAATATTTAGATGATTTCCTTTAATTACTATAAATGTTTTATTTTACTTAGGCTCATGGAATCTTTAATAAAAATAGGCAAATCTCTCAACTTTTAAAGGTGACCAATATGGCTATGCATTAATAGTGCACCCAGGTAGAATTTTATGCAGTAATGAAAGCGCACCAAACCTACCAATTAAAAGCGCACAATAGTTCATGCATTTTGTGGACTTATCTGCTTTTCACTGCAAATAGAGAGTAGAGTTAGTAATTCTTTCGGCTACATTCTTGAATAGCCACACCGGATACCACCCCGGCGTCGGACAGAATCGTCTCAGATTAAGCTCCAACTCTTGGGTTCCCTCTAGTGGCCGCCCTCTGCACTACGTCATAGATGTCTATGAACGTAGGACCGAAGTCCACACATGTGCTGAGGTGCACTCGTTATGAGCGATTAGTTGGCCGGGATCCGACGGAATAAGCGCCGTCTTAAATCACGAAGTGATTTACGCATATCATATATATTATTTTGATGTACCGAAGTACATATGATATTTCCATGCAGATATTCTGCGTCATCATACGATGTAAGAGTATCCGGTGTGGCTTAGTGGATAAAGCATCAGCACGTAGAGCTGAAAACCCGGGTTCAAATCCCGGTGCCGTAGAGAATTTTTTTCCGTTCCATTACTCTTTCATCGTATGATGACGCAGAATATCTGCATGGAAATATCATATGTCCTTCGGTACATTAAAATAATATATATGATATGCGTAAATCACTTCGTGATTTAAGACGGCGCTTATTCCGTCCGATCCCGGCCAACTAGTCACTCATATCGAGTGCACCTCAGCACATGTGTGGACTTCGGTCCTACGTTCATAGACATCTATGACGTAGTGCAGAGGGCGGCCACTAGAGGGAACCCAAGAGTTGGAGCTTAAACTGAGACGATTCTGTCCGACGCCGGGGTGAGTATCCATTGTGGCTTAGTAGATGAAGCATCAGCACGTAGAGCTGAAAACCCGGGTTCAAATCCCGGCGCCGTAGAGAATTTTTCTCCGTTCCATTACTCTTACATCGTATAATGACGCAGAATATCTGCATGGAAATATCATATGTACTTCGGTACATTAAAATAATATAAATGATATGCGTAAATCACTTCGTGATTTAAGACGGCGCTTATTCCGTCGGATCCCGGCCAACTAGTCACTCATAACGAGTGCACCTCAGCACATGTGTGGACTTCGGTCCTACGTTCATAGACGTCTATGACATAGTGCAGAGGGCGGCCACTAGAGGGAACCCAAGAGTTGGAGCTTAATCTGAGATGATTCTGTCCGACGCTTGGGGTGGTATCCGGTGTGGCTTAGTGGATAAAGCATCAGCACGTAGAGCTGAAAACTCGGGTTCAAATCCCGGCGCCGGAGAGAATTTTTTTCCGTTCCATTACTCTTACATCGTACATTCTTAAAACTTACCTTGCGGAAGACAGTTTCTTTCCTCCTGTACTTTGTAATTATTCGAATTTACACAATCCTTGCACCACAAAGAAAGCCGAATGCTTCCACAAGGATCTCGAGAAGAATGTTTATAGTCTAGACGTGTATGTGTACATGATCGACAAGATTTTAACGCAGAAAATGTGTAACTACATCTACTATACTTAAAACCTATTGTGAACTACAATTTTACATTCTTTTATCTGTGGTTAGCAGACAGTCCTAAGTCTGAAAAAGTGGGAAGGAAAATTCAGTGCTCTTTTCATGCTTTCCGCGGTGCGTTTAAGAAGTATTTCCAGCTTTATTTTGTTACGATTTTGATAGAAAAAATCCAGTAGCTGATGCGCTTTCAATGTTCTCCACTCAGTATGATTGCCCTATATGACACGACACGGGTCGATGTGGTGATGAAACTTTTGCCATACTCTTCTCACTACAACTCCATCAATGCTGTCAACAACCCTGGTAATCCGCAGCCTCAATTCAGCAAGACTTTGTGATTACGGTAGAAAAAACACGGCTTCCTTTATATAGCCCCACAAAAAGAAATCGAAGGGCGTCAAATCTGGCGAACGAGGAGGCCATCTTAAATGAAGAAATTCTTCTGCACGTCTTATCCAACGCCGTGGTAGGTAGAATTTAAGGCACCAGCGTATTTCGCGGTGAAAATGCGGCGGTACGCCATCCTGTTGAAAGATGAAGTCATTACTTATCATTCAGCTGAGTATATCCACATAACAGGCCCATCTTACAGTTCAATGAAGGAAAATGATCCGTATATCTTTTCGCATGACATTGTGTAGAACACATTAAGCGTCGGCGAATCACGCTCATGCTCAACTTTTACACGTGGATTCTCATATCCCCAAATTCTTACGTTATGGCCATTTACTTTTACATTCATATGAAAGGTTGCCTCATCGCTAAATATCAGTTTGCCAGCAAAATCATAATATTAAAGTCACAATTTTTCAACAACAAAAATCTCGATGGTTACCATAACAGACCTACGACGGTCGTTTCGAAAGTAATGCCTCCTATTTATTTTTACGGAAACTACAACAGATATAGAGAGAGCATAATAACACGGTTAAATAGAGCAAGATTTCAGCTACATACAGTTATTATTTCACATAGTCACCACTATTCTTTATACACTTTGCCACTGATGAACGACACCCTGTATGCCACGCTCGTAAAAATTTGAACCAGCAGAGGCAAGCCATTTTATTACAGCTGCGATGACAGCATACTTGTCTGAAAAATGTTGCTGCCCACGCAGTCCATCTTTCATAGGCTAAAAGAGATGGAAGTCTAATGTCTCTAAATCTGGACTGTACGGTGGATGTGGTAGGACAGTCCATCCAAATTTTGCAACGTGCTCTGTGATCGCAAAATTGGTATGGGGCCTGGCCTTATCGTGTTGCAAGCGAAAAGATTTCTTCTCTGTCTTGACTCTGGGAATTCAGGCTTTCAGCTTAGCCAGCATCTGCTTGCAGCATTCAGAATTGGAAGTTCCTCAAGACCTGAGGACATCCAAAATAATCACACTCCGCCTATCCGAAAGGACTGTCATTTTCGCCACTCTTGAAACGCACTACCACCGCCTAGAGATGGCCGATATTTCACAAACCGATATTTTGTCTCAGGTATTTTTTTGTCACAAATAAACCTGTGACTGATGACGCGAAATATCTGTGACAAAATATCGCCATCGAAATCTGCTCCGTATTCAGTACTCTGTGACTGATATTTTCTCCTCTACGTCGTAGGTTTGCGCGTGCGCATGATACAATAACAGCAATCTGATGGTAGTTTCTCCATCTTACTAAAGGGACATCATTTTATTTTTAGTTCAATTTTTATTGTACCTGAGTTTTTTAATGTATTTCACTCCCACCCCTACTACTAAGGAAGTTCCAACTCCACACAGAACCAAGACCGCAGATAGTAAGCAGTACTGAGTTACTGAGTATAGTACGTTCCAGAAATATGTTCGCGTTTTCCAGTGACGAAAGAGCTTTCAATATTGAATCATATTTTCGCACAGGTACTGTCCGTTTGCCTACGTCGCATCCTGATTTCCCCCCACCTGCTTCTGCTCGCCCCTCTGTGAAAGCTGGGCTGTCTTAGCTCTTTTCTGAAAACATTAATTTCTCTTAGAAATTGGACGTTTACGTAATATTACACAGCTGTTTAATTTAACTTACATAAAAGGGCCTCGTTAAGTAATTAACTGTCACGTGATTTCCTCCCTTTCTACAATCTTGCGGCATAACCACTTGGACGGACAGTAGATAGCATGTCTGAGTAATTTTATCTGTGCGGGTCGGGCAGAAGTGAAGACTGAATTCACAGTACGTAGAGTAGGTACAGAATTATTTCAACATGTGTTACTAGTACGAAGGACGAAACTGGCCATTGTAATTAGATGCAATAGTCTATAGTGCGATAATATGCACAAAAGAACTGAAGCCTGTATCGAAATGAACGGCCACCATTTTCAAAATTGTGTTTAAATATTCATATTATGATTATTTTTCAATTTAACTTCTTTCTCTATATTGTACGCTAATGTGCTGTAGACAGTATAATATACACTGCATAATGAATACGTTCGCATGGATAACTCACTTCGTGAGTAAAAACACTTATTCTTAATACAGTACTGTACTTTGATTAAAAAAAACCTAATGAAAATTATCAAACTCAAAATCGCGATATTTCCTAGTTTACGTAAATGGATGAACTACTTTTCTTCCATCCTATACCTAGTAGAGTGATTTGTGTTTTACGCCAGTATCATCGAACTCCAGTCTTGGAGGGGGGAGCAAGCGGTGTTTCCGGTTCTCTAAAGGTATAGACAGGTTAATATTAAAAATGTTATTAAAAATAAAATGATGTCGCTGTATAAATGATGTAGTTATTACACGATTTAAATAATAACACCATTGGTTACCAATACTTAATCTTGTGTAAAATCCTGTCTGAACAACTATTTTGTTTTGTAATTATTTTCCAATGTTTTTCCGAATACTTATGTTTCATTAATTTTTAATTCTATGACTCAATATTATAATGTTAATGCACGACTTAAAATAATTTATCCATTATATTATATATAATACAAAGGATCAATTTTTAAAACGATTAGGATAATCATATAACCTCAATTTCTCCATACCCAACTACATTTAAAAATGACCAACTAGTTTAATATCTATAATATAACCTCTTGGTACATGAGGTTAACTTTTGACATGTTACTGTTCAGTTAGCTAAGTATTTATTTGTTAATGGTACATGTACATAATTTCTTTGTTAGATTTTCCCATATAAATCACTGATGAGTGGCGTGTATAGAGAAATCGTATTCATATTTCACTGCTCTTGAATATTTCCTGCTAATATTTATCAGTGTGACAAAATATCGGTGTAATTTATGCATATTGTGCTTACGTATCGATATAAAATATCGGTGTGACAAAATCACCGATAAAAGTCACAGATATTTAATTGTCACAGTCACAGTGTCACAGATACTTGAAAATATCGTTTAAGCTCATCTCTACCACCGCCTCACTGTGCTCGCATCCACTGTAACTACTGGATACACCTTCAAACAAACGTCTATGAATGTCACTGGGGACAATTTGTTCGGCAGTTAGGAATTCAATAACACTTCTCTGTTTCTTACGCAGATGTTTCTTGTCAGATGCTACTTTGGTAGAATGTTCTACTGCTACTATTTGTCGAACGACAACTGAACTAACACGATATTAGCATGAAGGTTCAACCTTTACTACAACGCCACTAACATCTACTGGCCCAGACGTGAGCATTTAAAAAGATGCGCAGTACTACTCTGATTGCTGCAACACGCATCACCTGTTAACGTAATACTCAGCGGTGGATCGCGTGAAGTGTTGAAACTCGTAACGTTGCAGGACAAAAAGATACACCGTTTTCTACAAATGTTATTTTTATGAATAATGACAATGAAAGAAAACATATTTTCCAAAACAAATACAAACTATTTTACAAAAAGCTGAAACATAACTTTATTTCTAATTTAAACAGTTACTGTAAAAACCTTATAAAATGATATAAAACGTACAATTCCACAACAGTTAAAAAGTAATGCCATAATCTGAACCTATTTGTTTTGAAAGGACATCAGTCACTAATTTGCATCCTTTCAAAATAAAATTAAGAAACTAAGGAAAAATAGATTCTTAACAAAATATCGAGCACATTACCAAGAAACAGAAAAGCAACAATTAGGCTATTTTTTTAAACTTCTTACTGTAGTTCTTTGTTGTTTTTGTCAATTTACGTCAATTGACTCATGCCCTTAAAAGAAAGGATTCGTTTATTCTTCTTCGTCACGTAAATCAGCAAGTGTTTCAAAATTTGGAGTTATGTCAGATATTGCAATTGTGAGCTGATAGAATAAATTTTCGTCTGAAATGCGTGATCTTGATTTGGATTTTACAATGGCCAACTGAGAAAGAAACTGTTCACAAATAGAGGTTGAGCCAAACATAGAAGCAATTTTCATAACAAAACTCCGAAGATGTGAATATTTTACTTTGCAAAGTTGTTTAATCCTATATACATCTAAACCAGCCATATTTGTGCACTTGCACTTGGGGTTTCGCGGCCAGACGCGCTAACCGTTACTCCACAGGTGTGGACTACTATTATTATAAAAAATTAAATAAAAAAAATTGTTCCATTAAAACGAGTCTTTTCATAATGTCGCTCAACGTGCTAGTAAAATTTTGTAGCATAATAAGCACCTAACGCTTTCCCCTTCTTCGCAACAAAAGAATTCATTTTCCCATTCTTTGTGGAAATAATATTGTTGGACTTTTTTACTTCAGGAGCTTCCTTAGAGAGCGACATTTTTTTTAGTGAAATCCACCGCTGACTGCCACTACATCAACCAGTCGGACAGGTATCCCAGCTAGGGGTGTGGAGGGAGGGAGATCACGTCCTTGCGTTCGACTCCGTTCGACATGTACTACTGATGCCCACGTCTATTCTACTCAGACGTTACAAATCAACACAAAACATAGGAGGTATTACTTTCGGAACTATCCTCGTATAATAAAACTTTGGGCATTGTTCTGTAATTCCGATCAGAATTTCATGGACGTAACTTCTACCGCGAAATTGTCTAAAGTATTTTGTCCTCACCGTGTATATAAATCCAGTTTTTAGCTAAGATCTTGAATAGTACAACAAAACTTGGGGAACTGCATTATTCCCGACTGCTAATACCGTAGTGTTCTATGTGATGTGTTTTATTACTGCATCATCCAGCAGTGGAACGGAGTGCGGTGAATCAATTTATGCCATCCATTTCAGTGACATAAAATTAACTTTTCGATTTGTTTGGCTTTCGATGTTCACTGTAACAACAAAACGACTGAACCGCAGAAATATGTGAAATGGTGAACCATACATCAATTGACGCTCTGCTTCAGTGGTACAAAATTAATTAAGTCATTGACTTGTGTTGCTTTTGATGGATTTCCTGCCCTACTAATCCGTCATTGGCTATTACGGAAGACACCGTAGTATGTTGTGGTGGTTCTAGCATATACTTTATATTTTAAGGCTCAAACAATATTATGTTAATAAAACTGGGATTAATCGTAAGGTTCATAAAATTGGCTTCAATGACATGTGAAGTAAACCAAACCGTTGCTATTAAAATTATATAACATTTTGACTTGCCAAAATATTTTCTGTTGAACACCGTCATTCAGAATTATACCAACAGTTTCATATGATTATTATTAATATTATTATTATTATTATTATTATTATTATTATTATTATTATATTCAGGACTAGCCGTACCCGTGCGCTCCGCTGCACCCGTTAGAAATAAGTATAAAGTAATTACATAATTAAAATAGGACATTTGATCCAGGGAACATTCCTGTTTGATAGAAGGATAAATCGTTTAATATGTTACTTAATTTAAATTGCATCCAAATAATTAAAATGCGATCATTTTGGCCCAGAGACACTCATTTGGTGCAATGACAATTCCTTTAACATGTTTCTTAATTTTTATTACATGCAACCATAGTTTAATGAAGATTGACATCATTTAGATTTAATGTGTAGGGTATATTTTATTTTACTTGTTATAAGTTTCCATTGAATTATGGTAATAACTTAATTTTAACCCTTGTTTTCTACGTATTCAGTAAATGGCGCTTGGCCCACTATGGTTCTGAATCCTTCAAATAACTTAAATTATATTACATTATAAAGTATTATATTATATTGTATTATATTATATTATATTATATTATATTATATTATATTATATTATATTATATTATATTATATTATATTATATCAGAAGTTATTGTAATAACATTATAGCATTATGTCCATCTAGAGAAACTATACTTTCCAATGGTGAAATAATAATTAATTATACAAATCGGTTAATTTAGCTTCCAATATTACTTCATACAAACACAGAAACATTCTCTGTAGGCTATCATTCATAGCTTTCGATTGTTAATGTCCAAGGCCCCTTATAGACGAAGTCATTTGTTTTTTATTTCATTAGATGGCAGTTATTTTAATTTAAAACTCATTTATGTCATTAAATATCAGTCCTATCAAAATTTTTCAAGGAATAAACCTTATCGGACATTATTTTTAAAGAAACTTTTGTTATGTAACATTTTTCACAAAAATGAATAATAAGCGAGATATTTCGATTTATTTAATTCAGGTCCCCTTATAACCCCCCTTTTAAATAATGTATTTTGGATGCCATATAGCCTAAAATCTAAGTTACAACGAACTTAATTTATATTCCAATTTTCATCGAAATCCGTTCAGCTATTATCGCGTGAAAAGGTAACAAACATACAGACAGACAGACAGATAGACAGACAGACAGACAGACATACAAACAAAAATTTCAAAAAATCGATTTTCGGTTTCAGGGTGGTTAATTATATATGTTAGGACAAATTATTTTTGGAAAATCGAAAATTACCAGAAAAATTTCGGCTACAGATTTATTATTAGTATAGATTCTACACCTACTCCCGTCTTCCTGTGCCAATCCTGCAAAGCCTTCTATCTTGTGCGTCTTCAGTCCTCAGACCCCTCTTGTGCATGACCTCCATTACTTCGTTGTCCCAAGATCTTGTTGGTCTACCTCTTCCTCTTCTTCCTGGAGGTTTCCACTGGTGAATTTGTTTAGGCCATCTATCTTCACCCATTCTCATCAGATGACCAAACCACTTCAAACTCTTATCTCCTATTCTATTTAACACTGTCTTTTCAACATCAATTCTATGCCTAATTTCTTCATTTTTAATGTGATCCAAGCCAGAGACTCTAGCACTTCGTCTCAAATAATCCATTTCTACGGCCAAAATTCTTTTTCTATAATATGCATTCGTTACCCATATTGCACTTCCGTTGTTTAATACAGATTCATCTAACATTTTGCCAATATACATACTAGGTTCAAAAAGTTCCCGGAATTTGCTAGCATCATAGAAACAACGTACCTTAAACACTATTCTACAGCATTCCCTTCAAAATAGTTGCCTTCCGCAACAACACACTTTTGCCAACGCGTGTAGAGTTCCTGGAAGCAGGCCTGGAAGCCATTTTGTGAAACCCGTCTTAGTGCTCTCGTCGCGTTTGCGATAACCTCTTCAGCATTGAATCTCCGTCCTTTCAGATGACTTTTCAGACGGGGAAACAGAAAGTAATCAGGTGGTGAGAGATCAGGAGAGTATGGTGGGTGATCCAAAGCAGTTATGTTGTGCCTGGCAAGAAAATTCTTTACAATAATTGCGCGATGAGCAGGTGCATTGTCATGCATAAGGAACCAGTTGTTTTCTACCCACTTTTCTGGACGTTTCCTTCTCACTGCGTCCCAGAGGCGACGGAGGGTTTCTACGTACAATTCTTTCGTTACAGTACGACCTTCTGGAATGAACTCATGGTGCATGAGACCCTGAGAGTCGAAGAAAACTTCCAAAATAACTTTGCTTTAAGTGTGCTTAAATGCGACAGGCTCATGTCAGTAGATTTACTGGCATGTGAAAGAACTCCTGCGGGACAAAATTCCGGCACATCCGGCGATGCTGATATAACCTCTGCAGTCGCGAGCGTCGTTAAATAAAACATAACATTTAAAATAACTTTGCCTTTGGAAGTGTCCCTAGGAAATTTTTGCTTCCGAGGAGATGTTTTCGATTTCCACTCAGATGACTGTCGTTTAGGGACTGGGTCGTACAAGTATCACCAGTTTCATTTTGTTTAAGAAATCACCATCTTCATCAGCCATACTGATCATGTCCCCAGCAAAACACAGAACTTGATGTTTGTACTTTGCTCTGTGGACATAATTACAAAATGCGACGAACAAACAAAACACTATGATAAACAATTGCCTACAACTCAAAACCAATAATTGCCATTATCAACAAACTTTAAGGAAATGACATCATGAATGTTACCAACAAAACAAATGTATAATATCCCTTGTTATATATTAATACGAAAAATGGTAGTAAAATTCCGGGAACTTTTTGAACCTAGTATTTGTTGGTATCCTTCCAAAGATGTTTATCCCACCATATAGAATTTAAACATGCTATAATTTATTTTTACTTTGTAAAATTCGGTTTTTTTATTTCCTCTTCGCCAATACCTTCTGGTTTAGTTATAACTGTACCTAGATATTTTGTCTGGTTAAGTTGTTTAATTTCAATTTCATCATCTATAACAATATTATCACTACTTTTAGTTATTAATGGTCAAATATTCTGTCTTCTTATAATTTATAGACAGACCCCAGGATTCATAAAATTTGTTTAATCTTTTAACATTATTATTATTATTATTATTATTATTATCACACCCCGCCTATCCGAAAGGACTGCCATTTTCGCCACTCTTGAAACGCACCACCCATCGCCTCACTGTGCTTGCATCTACTGTATCGACTGCATACACCTTCAACAAGCGTGGATGGATGTGGATAATTTATTATTATTATTATTATTATTATTATTATTATTATTATTATTATTGATAATGCAATAACTTGATACATATAGTTCGTTTAAGAAATTATCAAAGTCTCGCACGTTGTAAATACTCAATACTTATTAACACGATAGTCAGATCCTTGCAACACTCTCTCCAACATATCTCTGCTTGATGAAGGATGGGTGGAGCGGAGAAAAATACTCTCGGGCACCGGGACTCGAACCTGGGTTTTCAGCTCTACGTGCTGACGCTTTATCCACTAAGCCACACCGGATTGCAGTTCCGATGCCGAAATGAATCCTATCAATTCAAGTTCCACCTCTTAGTTTCCCTTTAGTGGCCAACCCTCATGCACTGTGTCACAGATGTGTGACAGTGGCACAATGTCCAACACACTATGTGCAGAGGTGCACTCATTACGAGTGACTAAGTGGCCGGGATCCGACGGAATGAGCGCCGTCTTAAATCACTAAGTGATTATTTACGTATATCATATTATTAAACTGAGAGGATTCAATCCGGCATCGGAACTGGAATCCGGTGCGGCTAAGTTGATAAAGCGTCAACACGTAGGGTTGAAAACCCAGGTTCGAGTCCCGGTGTCGGAGAGAATTTTTTCTCCGCTCCACCCTCCTTCATCATGTGATATTGCAGAATTTCTGCACGGAAATATCATACACAATATATCTCTGCTTATTAATGCAATCGCAGGGAAAAATATATTGTTAATATTGAATACGTTGCATTTTTTAAATATGTCTTGAGTATAAAGACAATCTCAGGAACATGAAAGGATCTACATTATTCCTTGTATTTAAACCTGATTTATGAAATTAGCAAAAAATCTAGCATACGAAGTGAGTAAAAGAGTTTTAAAACAGAAGTTCCTCCTGATGCCACACCTCCTTCTACTGATATTAAGTCTATAATAATTTTAATTATAACCTGAAGGAATTTGTAACACAGCGTTAATAAAAAGAGAGATACATCATTTAGGCTATCATTCTTCAGAAATAAAAGTAATTTTTAAATAAATTAAAACTACATACCAAACAAGTTGTATTATAGATTTCACTTCCTCTTCTGAACATAAATGTTTAAAACAAAACTTCTCTTCAACACATTAACTCCGTAAACATAGAGAATTGAAAATAAAAGGTTAATAAATACAGCATCGTAACAAACACAGTTAAATTCAGTGTTGCATACAGTTTTGACAGTCAGAAGTATAATATTTCATTGGACATTAAAGATTGTGTAGGCATAAATACGTTTAGAAGTAACATAAAATTATAATGCCAGTAAAAATGAGGTTAAATAGAAATACTGTATGCTGTGATAGCCATTATACGTTAATTAAAGTGTGGATAATGTGATTTAAGCCTTCAAAATAAGGAAAGAACAAATTATCATAAATAACATCTACAAAGGCTCTAACATCTTTGCTGGTCAGAGTTCCCAAATATTTTAATTATGACATCTTATAGTTTAGATTAATTTAAAACTAGCCTCCGGAGCTTATAAAGTTAAATAAATTGAATAAATATTGACAAAATTCTGTTATAAAACTGAATCAACTTATGTAAAATACAACATGGTGTTTAACAAGGTGCATTTTGTTTCAAATTTACCTGAAAATAAATACATTGACAGTCTTACTAATAAAAACTCTATATACAGACGTTTAACTGTCTTATACTTATACAATGAGTAGCTCGTTTATAAGTCGTGTGTAAATTCCTTACTAATAATCACTATATACGTCGTGTATAACAGTATAACTGTTACACAGCTACGTCATAGTTTCGTCATTACTTCGTTACGAAAGGTAATAGAATATCTGAGGTTCTCTACTGGATCCGGTAGAGCGTTCTAGTGTGGCGTGTTAAATATCGATAGTACAACTGGCTCTAATCGATTACCACACTACATTTTGGTCAAAGAGTACAAGCTACAGCAATATTATTCTAATAATTCTATGATCTTTGGTTTGTTCTTCTGTGGTTACAAGGTAAACATCATCATAAAATGACAGTCGATACGAACAGCTGTTAAAGGGGCGGCCATTTTTTCCCTATATACAACGCTTAAACAAGGGGTTTCGTGTATATAACTACTGCAAAGCAATTCCTTTGTATAGTTACAGCCTGTTTATACGTCCATAGCTTATTCACGGTTTATTAGTAACGTTTTCTGTCTCAACTCTGCATAAGTCTCGTATAAAAACTATACTTGGTAAGACTGTGACTCTTTAATCAGGAAGCCAGTGTTTTCGTGTACTTTTAGATATTATTTTCTTTCTTTTCTGTACATAATTTTTCAGGAATACGTCATTATATTCAGATAACGTTTAATCAAACTAATTTTAAGGCCCTCTGTTTTATTAACAAAGACGTATATTTGTAGAATATTATTATTATTATTAAGAAAACATCTTATCGCAAGCGTTTTCTCGAATATAATCGTAGTTTGCATAATGCGAGTCTACAGACTGTTACAGACATGACTAAACTCATGGCAGCACGTGAGAAACTGCACGGAACGCTCGATTAATAATTGGGATAAAAAGCCAATTTGTTATTCGGTGGCTTGTTAGAGTTTCTAGGAACATAGTGGCTATGCGGTCGCAGCAGAAACTTCAAATACCGCAGACCTCATTACACTTCCAATGCCGCGGTTCTTACCACCTCTTACAATTTTCTTCTTGATGCAAGTTTTGTGAATAGGGTAAAGAAACTCTCCTTTGACTGAAGGAACAATAATTTAATGATGGCTTTGAACTTGTGTCAACTTTGTTTCCTTCTGGACTTTATAATTAATGAAAACTATTCAGTGGAATGTAGGCGGCAAGGGTTAAAACACAGATAAGTTAATAACCAGGGAAAGGGATTTGGAGTATTATAAAGAATGGTGAAACGTAGTATAGATATTCGTAGCTCAGTGACTGTCAAGCGAGCTGCGTCACGGCGCAAGGAAGTGTACAGTCCACTTCATACAAACTTACACGCAACGTCTGTAAATATATTTCAGAATAAACAAATGGAATAGTTTAATGACGTGACCTACATACATAATCTGCATTTCTTTATGAACTACATGTGCTTTTCTTCGCAACGCACAAGACACCAATAAACAACTTTACAAATATACATAATTAAATATGAACCTCTGCATCTTCGCGTGTCAGTGGACATATTGATGTTGATAGACAGTTGTCTTCTGTATGGAACTCGCCTCTGAATATGTAGATCCAAACGAAATGGCATTTTCAATCAATGCTATGCCTTGTTACGCCTTGTTATAATAAATTGTAAATATTATTTTCAAATTTTCAAAATACAACTTTGCTCTGTTGCAAGGAAGGAAATTTTGTAACATGGAAAAACTCCGCTCTCCATCTGCAGAGACAATTAGAGAGTACTTGAAACAAGATACGTCAATTAAATTCACATGTTGAATGACGTCATTGGGACACGTCTTTGTTAGTACATCTGAATTCCGACTAAGAATATCGTAGCCATCATTTTTAATCAAACCCTGTTCATATTTTCACCAACACGTTTTCCTATTTCACCTTCTACTGCACTCAGTTTATTTACAATAGTCCTCATAATATTTATTTGCTCAACTAGTTCTACTCCTGACTTTCCTTATTGAATAATGGCATCCGGTAAATATCCAAAATTTGACTTAATATCCGTGACTTCTTTCTCGATTGTTTCATCATTTAGCAATTCCTGGCGTATTTGAATCGCAGCCGCGTCATCGGTATCGAAAGACTGGACCACTTTCTTCACAGATTGGAGGTGACGTGCGTAATAATTGCAAGCTTCTAACCATGACCCCCATCTCGTAGGAACTGGACATGGGGGAAGCGACAATTTAGGGAATTGTTTCCTGAATTTTGATACTTGATCTGGAGGTTTTACAAATATAGTCTTTCAATACTGTTATTGTTAGTTGGTTTCACTTTCGGCATTGTACCTGCACTTCACTACTCTGAACTGCGAACCTGCACGTTGAAGTTCTTATGCGACAACTGTCCCGTTCATCTGTTGTTGACGTGTAGAGACCTGCGAGTATGTCATGGAGGGGAGGACTTGGTATAAAGGGTTGTAAACAAATGACTGTGTAGATGCCAATACTAGCTTTTACTACTCCAAATTCCGTTCCCTATTAATAACATAAAGATTACACCCAGCTTTGAACTTTAGTTCAATATTGAAAATCAATTAAATATGTTGTGGTAATGAAATTTGCTCTCTACTGTGAGACAATGGCAACAAATTACTCTACAAGTATAAAGTATGCTTGAGACGCGGATTCGATTTCTTAGAGTAGCTATGTCGAAGCAGTAGGCCACGAATGATCTTCACACTACTGTACTCCAACCACGAGAAAGTCTTCGGGGACTGAGACGAAGCGGGATAATGCTGTGAATGAATGTTGATGTCATAAGATGTCATAAGGTCACACACGTGGGTACTCTTATCTCTATTGACTAGCTCTCACAGCACAAACCATAACATTGATCATACATATTGATACTACCCTAGTTACAAAATTAGATCATTGTTAATCTCCTGGTCTTTTAATCCCTCCATACAGGAAATAACATATGCAGGAGAGCGCATGATTTTTAAACTGACGTTATAACGGTAATATCGTCTATCTACTTCGTTCCAATAGATGACGCAACAGTAAGCACGTTGATCTCCTGGTTGGAGAACAGTACAGTGTTGCCAGGTCTCCGGAAATTTCCGGAAATCTTCGGAATTTTTTATCTTCCTGGAAAAATAGGAAATAAAGTTGTAATCTCCGGATTTTTTAATGTAGGAAATTATTTATTATTTTTTTTTAAGAAAAACCAATCTCTGTCATACATTAAAACTGGTAGATGAACATTATATAGTTGAAGTTTTGTTAATATTTTATAGCTTGACTACTAATGCTTCCCTAAATATAAAATATTGTTTTATTTATTTTATTGGGTTATTTTACGACGCTGTATTAACATCTAGGTTATTTAGCGTCTGAATGAAATGAAGGTGATAATGCCGGTGAAATGAGTCCGGGGTCCAGCACCGAAAGTTACCCAGCATTTGCTCGTATTGGGTTGAGGGGAAAACCCCGGAAAAAACCTCAACCAGGTAACTTGCCCCGACCGGGATTCGAACCCGGGCCACCTGGTTTCGCAGCCAGACGCGCTGACCGTTACTCCACAGGTATGGACCAATATAAAATATGTAACGCATAAAAACGTACATATCTGATCTGGAGAAATATCTACGAGAGGAAGGTGGTGACTACTAATCAAATTGGTGAGTAGAAAAATTAAAGTAGAAATCTTTTTATTACAGGTTCATGTACTGTAATAGTTAGAAGGTTATAATAACATTTTAAGTGATTTTCGAAAGTGCCTTCGGAAATTGTTGACAAATCTCCGGATTTTTTTCATTACGACCTCCGGAAATATTTTTTCAAGATCTGACAACACTGGAACAGTAACTTCGGGAACATATAGAACAGCCATGTCAGTATGAGCTCGCTGTGAGCAAGTCGCTCGCCATGTAAACAATCCAGCTCGCGTGCACCGATACTCCTCCCGTCTTACGCTACAAGAGGGGTGGCAGGGTTGAATAAGTATACTGTTGGTGCGAATCATACAATTCCTTGCTTTACATTGCCTACTGAAAGAACACAACGGCAAGTGGTAATGAGACCGTATAGAGTTTTATATACTTAGCCTATGTATTATGTGTGTTTATTTTATATTAATTTGTATAATTTATTTTGTTGGGATGATGGGAAGAATTAATTCTTTTTTATATTTATACATTTACTTATGGAAAGCTGATGAAATTAAAAAAAAAACATTCATTATATATCAAAACATATCATCATATGTGATATACAGTATAAATCAATCAATCCAATCAATCAATAAATCAATCAATCAATTTAGGGCATTTCAAAACCGAAGTGGTTTTTATCCTCATTCACGATATATCGCCATTCATCTCTGTTCTCTGCATCTACTTGTCCTCTCACTGTAAAAAGATTATCATATACTTGGTCCTGCCAACGGAGACGAGGTCTACCAAGAGGTCTCTTATATCTTGGAGAATAGTCGAAAGCTTTTCGTAGAAGAGAGTCTTCATCACGCCGTAGAACGTGTCCAAGCTAACGTAGTCTTCGACTTTTTATTAAGGCTATTATGTCCGGATCTTTATAAATATCCCTTAGTTCCTTGTTCTTCAAAATTCTCCATGTGTTATTTTCTTGAATGGGGCCAAAAATCTTCCTCAAGATTTTGTTCTCAAAAGTAAAAAGGGATTTTTTTTTTTTTTTTTTTTTTTGTTAATATCCAAGTTTCGCAGCAATATAGGAGAGATGGTAGGATTATTGTTTTATAGCATCTTAATTTTTGTTAATCTAGAAAGGAGTTTTGAACTAAGCAATTTATGAAGGGAGTAATAACACTTATTTGCCGTAATGTGTCTATGTTCAGTTTCTCTCCCAAATAAGCCTCTTTCATTAATTATACTTCCTAGGTATTTAAATTCAGTAACTTTTTGAAACTCCCAATATACAGTATTAAAGAGGAAAAAAAAATAAGTTGCAAAAATAAACAAAGTAATTTTTGTCAAGAATCCGTAAGTTTATGAAGAATCATCATCATCATCCTTCACGAATTAGGCCTCTGTAGACCTGTTTCGGCCCCATCTAGCAGTCTTCTTAAAGGTCTTCCTGGTCGACGATGTCCTCTAGGTTTATATTGCATCATAATTTTTGGGATTCTTGAATTTTCCATTCTTCTTACATGATCTAGCCAATTGAATTTGTATCTGCTGATTTTTTCTTCTACTGACTCTACTTCTAATTGTTCTAAAATTTCTTCATTCCTTTTTCGGTCTAAAAGAGTATATCCTGCTGTCCTCCTCAAAAATTTCATTTCCGTTGCTTTGATTCTGTTCATGTCTTTTTTCTTTAATGACCAAATCTCGCTTCCGTATAAAAGGGTGGGTAATGCTAATGTATTATATATTTTTATTCTTGTAGATTTTTGTACTAATTTAGCTTTTAATGCATTGTTTATTATTCCTAGAATTTGTGTAAATTTGGTAATTTTCTTGTTCACATCTTTTTCATTTTGATAAGATATTTCACAACCCAGATAATTGAAATTTTGCACTTGTTCGAGGCATTGGTTATTGTGTATTATCTTACTTCTGACTGGGTCTTGTCCTAAAAATGCCATTACTTTTGAAATGCTGCATTACAAGCCTGTCCAGAGGCTAAAAGTGACAGCCCCACTACTGGACTACCTAACGATAAGGCTAGTAACCTATCTTAGGGAAAATTACATTACTTTCAAGCCTCAAACTAGCAGTATAAGTTTATGAAGAATTAGCATTAAAATTAAAACGTATATTCCTCTCCTCAGAAGATTTAAAAATTGTAGCGCCTGAAAATTCCTTAAGCAAGCATAACACCTCGAACTACTGGAAAACATCTACGTGATGAATTGCGAAAGAGGTCGTTTGACTCCTGGTGTCAGTTATCTCATAAGGGGAAAGGTGTAGTCATCTATGAAGAATATCCAAAGCCAATTCATGGGTCAGTACCAAAAAGAATTTGTTGTCTTCGGAATATATTAATGCAATCAAGATGTCCTGCAACCTTACTGCAGTGCTCTCCGTTCCTGGCAGAGCTTTCAGCACGACCAGTTGCCGTCAACCAGGCTGCAACGAGACAGAAACTCTTGGCCACGTGTTGGGCTTTTGTCGGAAAGGAGAGTTATTGCGTAACAACAGGCATCATAGAGTAGTGGAGCTATCGCCTGTATTCTTTGGAACAAGGGTTGGGAAGTTCATGAAGAGTTCCACAGTATTTCTGAAGACGACTCTCACAGAAGAGCGGATATAATAGCAATAAACAGGCAACAACAAAAGGCTATTATCATAGATCCAACTATACGCATGGAGAGAGATCTAAACCAAGCTCATCAGGTTGACCATGAAAAGAGGGCCATTTATGAGTCTTGTACTCCCTACCATAGTGCCAAGTATAACATCCCTCTCTTCAATTGGTCAGTGACAGGTTTATTTTTTTGTGCTCGGAGTTCTTTACCAAAATTTAGATATGATTTTTTAAAACAATTATCAATACCATCTTTTGAAATTCAAAAAATCATCTCGCAATTTCTTAAAGATTCCCTGCAGATTATACAATTTTCATTTATACCACTCAGAAGGGCTTAATTAAGGATGTCCTAATTTTAAATAAGATCTTTTATTTATAAGTATAATTTTAAGGTCATCTTCTAAGATTTTATTTTATAATTGATAATAATCAATGGTGCTTAATTATTACATTTTATTTTTATAACAATATTAATATTTAATTAATTATATTTATTAACTATTAATTTTCGGATCCTCGTGGCCATCCTTAATTAAGGCCGGGTGATTTATTTCCCTCTCTCTCTCTCTCTGCGATATAATAATTTAAAGACGGAAATCCAAATATATTTGAAGAATAAAAATTCGAAATTTTCACCCAAAATCCAATTCTGTTCTCCTTTAAATGTTGTTATTTTGTACCTACTTAATACTTATTGAAAATAATGACTTTCTTATTTAATTATCTTTCTTTGAAAAGTTGCCTAATAAAATATTTGAACGCTCTATACCTAAATGTCGTCCGGCTTATACATAAATTTACAAACTTGCTTAATCAGTACACCGATAAAGACATAGCTCCGGTTTCGGAACTCGAACTTGGATACCCAGCATATCACACAGACACTATATCACTTTTCCACAAGATAGTTTGGTCGCAATGGTTAAACTTCAATGAGTTTACTTCCGGAAAATTGTATTGCTGAAACAACGAAATGGTTTTATCTTTTTAACAGAGTTCTCAACCGAAAGTACTTAGATATGTTTCTAACCTCAAGGCAGTGCTCAGTTATTTTTGATGAACTGTAAAAGCTTCAATAAAAATTTCGTCTTTGCAGTGTAGCCTATCGATATTTCGCAAAACTTTGTTGTTCCAGGAATACTTCTGTATCAGAGGAATTGTCTACACATTTACAGTGCTTGCTTATTTTATTATGAAGTGTAAAGAGAAAATATGGTGACGTTTCAAAAATTAATTTTGAGATATTTTGGGGAAGTATGAATTTTCAGCACCTTTCATACCGAAACAGAGATTTCTGCATGCAGTCAGTTTGTCTTTCTGTGTACAACAATTTCCCCTGAAATATTTTACGGACATCGTTCATGTTTAGTAGTCCACACCTGTGGAGTAGCGGTTAGCACGTCTGGCCGCGAAACCAGGTGGCCCGGGTTCGATTCCCGGTCGGGGCAAGTTAACTGGTTGAGGTTTTTTCCGGGGATTTCCCTCAACCCAATACGAGCAAATGCTGGGTAACTTTCGGTGGTGGACCCCGGACTCATTTCACCGGCATTATCACCTTAATTTCATTCAGACGCTAAATAACCTAGATGTTGATAAAGCGTCGTAAAATAACCCAATTCATGTTTAGTATGTAAAATTCAATTTATCCCAGAATGCTGTAGAAGAAATATATCAGTTTTAACAAAATATATGATATGAGATAGCCAATAGATCTCTATTGGACAACGGCTTCCTACTCAAGATAGTGTGTCGTTGATCTCCCACGCTGAGCCAATCCATAAAAGATGTCTAGTGTTTTGGCCTTTTTTTTTTTTACTTGGTGTCTGGCAGAATGATCTGTTCAGTTTGAATTGGCCGCCATAAGGTTTCTAATACAGGGTGGCACATATGTCACGCATTGGTTTCAATGCCTTACAACTTTTTTGTTTGAGCATGCACAAAATTATTCCTATCTGATATGAGAAGTACACTGTTGGGAAATGTGAAAACACTAGGTATGAAAAAATTATGTCCTTCAAATGACCGCCATTCGCAGTCTCACGAAGAGTGGCTCTTTTTAGTGCATTGTCCATAACTTTGCGAAGAATTGCTGGCTGCAACTCACGAATCTCGGCCCGTTTGTTGTCTTTGAGCTGCTAGATGGTTGCTGGTTTGTTGACGTATACACGTTCTTTCAAATATCCCCAAAGGAAAAAAAAATCTGGGGCTGTCAAGTCTGGGGAACGTGATGACCGTTGAAATCAGCAAACAGGGATATCACTCGCTCCCCAAAAAGTTGTGTTAACAGTGCTCTGGTTTCACGTGCTGTGCGAGCAGTGGCTCCATCTTGCTGAAACCAGTGTGCAGCATTATTCGCCACAGTTGGTCCGAGAAAGTCCCTGATCATGTTGCGATACCGCTCTCCTGTTACTGTTACGACAGCACCTTCTTCTTCAAAGAAATACGGACCGATGATCCGTTCTGAGGTTACACCACACCACACCGTACATCTTATTGGATGCAAATCACGCGGAACGATGGCCTTGGGGTTTTCCCGTGCCCATATTCGGCAGTTTTGTTTGTTGACATCACCATCTAGATGGAAATGGGCTTCGTCACTCATTATCAGATTCTGGAGAAAGTCCTGTTGTTCCCTCGCCAAGGTTTGGAAGCGAACTGCATACCTGAGACGGCCTTGTGCATCTGCGGGAGACACTCTCTGCACCACTTGCAGTTCGTATGGGAACAATTTCAAATCAGTCCTTAAAATCCTTTTGCAGCGACCTTCGATTCATCCCAAGCTGAGCGGCACGTCTTCGGGTTGATGTTTCAGGGTTGTCATTAATGCTGTCCCTCACTCGCTCAATGTTTTCGGGAGTTCGAACTGAACGTCGTCTACCCGTTCTTGGGCGATCGCAGACTGAATAATTTTGCCGAAATCGTGCTACCAGACGCACATTCGTAGTCTGATGAGGACAGTTGCGCACATGGAAGTGCCGACGGTATGCTCTCTGAGTGAGGATGATGGACCTTTGATTCTCAAAATAAAGTTCAATCAGTTTCGTGCGCTGTTTAGGATTCTATCTCTCCATGGTGTATCTCCCAAGTTTACTTTATACAGATCTGAAAAGAAATAAGTCAAAAATCAATTTACAAAAAAGTTATAAGGCATTGAAACCAATGCGTGACATATGTGCCACCCTGTAGTTGCGCTTGATTGGTATATATCTTTGAGCAGCACAAGCAGAGTTGTAAGATGTGGCTACTTGTCACCATTCTGGAGCCTTTTATGTTCTTTATGGCGACGAAAATTTCCACTTGGCGATCTGGCTACTTTTCTGGCGTCTTTAATCTTAAAATTATAAAAATAATTTAACTGAAACTTTTTTTTTTTTCACAAAATCCATTGAAGGTAATATTCTTCTTCTTCGTCAGTTATTGTAGTTCCGTTCATTTTCACAAGAAGGCGCAGAGTAACGTTCAAGGTTGCGTAGAAAACTTCCCCAGGCTCTGGCATGGGGATCTACAACTTACAACGTGTATGATCTGTGATTTACAATGATTTTTAATAATACAATTAAGTTACATTAATGCACATAAATATATTACATTAATGGATTAAATAGGTGAATTTTATCAATTAAACTTTTAGTTTAAAATAGGTCTACATGAAATTCATTTCTGTGCTTTATTTCTAAGCTTCGATAAACAATTTATAGAAACGATGTTGAGCGTAAGCCGTTAATTAATAATAGTGGGAATTCAGTAATTTAGCGGGCCCATTAGCATTTAGCAGATTCTTTCACTTGGTACAAGGAGTCGGGAAACCGGCCCTGGCTAAAGATAATAATTGTACTTTAATTAAAATTATAATATCCAAGCCTCAAAATTCGATACCGGTATTTAGTCATAATTCAAAATCATTACCATTTTTAAAAATGCACAATTAGACTACAGACTCACCTAATGCAGAAAATTAATATTTTAAAGCCTCTCGTCTTCAAGGGGCTACAGATTTTAAGAAAAACTGGAATGAAGCAATTTGTAAAGTAAGTAATATCTGTAAAAACGGAATACAGGTTCAACAAACAGCAAAATGCAATTATCAAAGATACACATCATAGCTGAAAAATGCCATTTAATGATCATGTGCCTTTGTATTAAATAATAACAACAAATTATTACAAATTTATGAATGAATGTAAATGGTTATAAATGAATACAATATAATATTTTATTACTCAGTCAATGACAAATCAAAGTAAAATAATGACTTATTTTATAGTCATTAAATTTATATACATGAAGTACAAAATTGCGAACGTTTTCGCCTATTCAGGCATCCTCAGGCAGAGTTATACAATTACTCAATGTCATATATGTAGCTATTGGTGGTGAGTACTATTTAAAATTAATGATGTATAGGACATCTCCATTATTAAAATATAATATTACAGGTAATAAACTTAAATAATGTTAAAAATGTTAAAAACCAGGACTAATAGCAGCAGGTCGTCTCACGTCTACATAATTTACATTAAACGCAGGATGTTTATAGTGATCCATACAGTTACTAAGTATGCAGTTGTCACATTTTAAACGACATACATTCACCACTCATTGGACTGAACAAGTGTTCCACATATTATGAAGTTTAATTAATACATGGTTTTTAACATTTTTTAACATTATTTAAGTTTATTACCTGTAATATTACATTTTAATAATGGAGATGTCCTATACATTATTAATTTTAAATAGTACTCACCACCAATAGCTACGTATATGACATTGATATATTGTATAACTCTGCCTGAGGATGCCTGAATAGGCGAAAACGTTCGCAATTTTGTAATTCATGTATATAAACTTAATGACTATAAAATAAGTCATTATTTTACTTTGATTTGTCATTGACTGAGTAATAAAATATTATATTGTATTCATTTATAGAAATTGACAATCTGAATATTCCATCATGCTTTCTAAGTAAATGGTTATGTTCATAATTACACTGTAAGTTCTTTTTTTTTTTTAGATTTATTACTCCTTTCACAATCAACTTCAGAAATAATTGGCTATTTTCTGACGCCTTATTGGTGTATAGTTGGCGACATTGGTCTGGAATCATCTGGCAACTCTGAGCACAAGCCATGCCATTTTAGTTACCATCATGGCGTGGACAGGTGTACATCATGCATTTTGTTGTTGAAGCATATTTAAAAAATAATGATTCTGTGATTGCAACGCAGCGACAATTTAGTACCCATTTTAGAGTGGGTCGACACGGAATAATTTCTGGTAAGAAAACCATGCTGTTAATGGTGAGAAATTTCAGACAAAAGGTTCAACTTTCAAACAGAAGTCCGATAGATGTCGCAACGTTCGGACTCCCGAGAATCTCGCAGCAGTGAGACAAGCTGTTACCTTTTCTCCACGACGTTCAGCCATTAAACATGCTCTGGCATTGGGACCATCTGTTCGAAATGTGATGCGAATCTTACACCTAGACCTCACGTTCCACCCGTACAAAATTATGATGGTTCATGAACTTCGGCAACGTGATTGGCTCGACCTCCAATCTGCTTGCGAGACCATATTGGAAAATGTTCCAGTCAATACTGTTGTGCTAAGAAATGACTAAGCTCAATTTCATTTACCAGGGTGTATCGACAAACAAAACTTTCGGTATCTGGCACCAGAAAATCCTCGATAAATGCATCAGCGACCTCTCCATTGCTGCTTGATATGCTGTTGCACAATTCGGAATAATAAAGTCACGCACAGTCATTGTTACAGGAGTGTATAGCTCGTGAGGGCAAGCATTTGGAAGATATTATCTTTAAAACAAAGTGATATCAAAATGGCAAACATTCTTCTATAAGATCATAAAATAAAATTTTGAATAGGATCTGTGTTGTTCTTTTTATTTATGTTTAATCGGGGAGATTATTCTGCTGGATCCTTTATAAAACACTCAAGAACTTTACATAACTGAAGCGTTGGGCCAAATAACGATGTATGTTACAATTTTTGAAAATCGATTTTTAATGGAATAATGCTATGTATAGTCTTACACAGCTGTCACAAAAATTGTTTTTCAATATCTGTATCAGAGGCGCTTCTACACGAGTTACAACCATGAATTTCTTGGTTGGAACAACGGTCTATGTCACTAGTAACTTCTAGCGTATCCAGTTGTTTACATCGTATCGGGAGTTATTGCATGGGAGTTTGTTCTCTTTACGAATACTGGGTACTTTAACTCTGTGTATCAGGTTTCAGTTGATCTATTACGTAAAATAGACGACTGAAAGGCAGTGTCGATTTTTACGGTAGATATTGACCGGCTAAATAAATATAAAGAAACGGATCCAGATAAATTAATATTAAGCCTATTAAGTGGAAATATGTGTCACGAAAGTCGCTGAGGGCTAGACGTCTTGAGTGTAGCCTACAACAAGGAATACGAAGTTAATACGAAAGATCCCCCAAGTAATGTAAGTTCCTGTCTGTTATTTTTGCAGTATTTTATTAGTTGTATTTTAATTTACACTTTACCTAGTGCTAGTTGGTTTATGTTGTATTTTGCCACTATAGTGTATCTTAGAATTTTAGCAAGGACTTTCGTTTCAGGAACAGATTTGTGGAAATTCTTGTAAGGAGTTTTGTGCTCACAGCTTGCTCTTGATGTGAGAAAGGAGCTGTTAAAAATGTATTACGGTATTCTCTTACAGTCAGCATTTAATAACTGTGATTGTTATTGTCTTTATTATTTATAAAATTTGTACTTAACAGATAACCATGTATTGTGGGTCCCTATCACCACGGCATGGCGCGTTCTCAGGTTGCGGATAGAGACGGCCTCCAGATATGGAGGGTAGCTGCGAATATATTGAATAAGCAGTCGTGGACAGCCGATAAGGGGTGGTCCTCCAGCTTGGGGGTTGGGCGAAGGGCTAACAACCCATCACCGTAAAAAAACAGCTTGTTACGTATCCCTATAATAAGCCTCGGAATAGGACTGATTCTCTGGCACGACCACAGCAAAGGAATAAGGTTTTAAAATGCATTTGAGGGAGGTGGGGTATCATGATAGAGACTGGATTAATCTTGCACAGGATAGGGACCGATGGCGGGCTTATGTGAGGGCGGCAATGAACCTTCGGGTTCCTTAAAAGCCATTTGCAAGTAAGTAAGTGCCTAACAGATAAACCATCTGTTAATAATAATTAGTGTCATTTGATCAATATTGTATGTTTATTCATAATATGACATTGAAAGAAACTTCGATAAATTACATGTTGTTAATTCATATTAATATATAGCATTTAAAAATGAATGTCATAATCAATTTGTTCATAATTTAACCTTTTTATTGATTTTGTTAATGTCATAATATTCTGATTCTATAAAACTGTTTATTATCCGTATTCCCCAGTAGATGTGAAGATAAAAATGTTACAAATTTCTATGATGTGCAATATGACTTTCAATAACATATTTTATTCATTTTTTTATTATTTTATTTTATTTTATATAATCGTAGGCCTATACTTCGCTTTAGTGTACAAAACATACTGATGGAATAACTCTAGCTCCCCGTCCGATAGTAAATTTATGAGCGGAATTACGATGCAACATTTTTGTTCCTCCTGCACAGTTAGCAGATTGTAACATAGACCGTTATTCGGCCAACGCTTAAACTCTTTTACCCGTCCTTTTTGTGTTCAGATATCGACACAGGTTCACAACTACAAATAAAATATAAAACATGTCAAATACTAAACAGTAACTTACTGTATTTGTAACTGAATCCTCAGTTTATAATTCTCGTGTATTATTTAATAATATTCTTTGTAGTTCAATTCACTATCCACAATTTTCACAAGTAATGAGAGGCTGATACTGATAAAAGATAAAAAAGGAACAATCAACCTATCCGTCAGTTACAAGACGTAATAACTGCGCCACCATCGTGCGTAGGAAACTGGTCACAACTGTCACGCGTCTGGCCTCACGTGATTGTTGGGATTCCCGAAACAGCATACATCACATGGTCTCTAGTCACATGGAACCCAAACATTCACCCATATGTGTAAAGGCATCTGAAGGCAGGATATTTGGCGGGATTGAAAATATTAAGAAAAAACAAAGAGGTATCGATTTTTAATGAAGTACTAGCGTACTAAATATTTTAGAAAATACTAACGGTCTTACTAATAAAAACTCTATATACAGACGTTTAACTATCTTATACTTATACAATGAGTAGCTCGTTTATAAGTCGTGTGTAAATTCCTTACTAATAATCACTACATACGTCGTGTATAACAGTATAACTGTTACACAGCTACGTCATAGTTTCGTCATTACTTCGTTACGAAAGGTAATAGAATATCTGAGGTTCTCTACTGGATCCGATAGAGCGTTCTAGTGTGGCGTGTTAAATATCGATAGTACAATTGGCTCTAATCGATTACCACACTACATTTTGGTCAAAGAGTACAAGCTACAGCAATATTATTCTAATTATTCTGTGCTCTTTGGTTTGTTCTTCTTTGGTTACTAGGCAACCATCATCATAAAATGACAGTGGATACGAACAGCTGTTAGAGGGGCGGCCATTTTTTCCCTATATACAACGCTTTTCGTGTATATAACTACTGCAAAGCAATTCCCATTGTATAGTTACAGGCTGTTTATACGTCCATCGCTTCTGCATGGTTTATTAGTAACGTTTTCTGTCTCAACTCTGCATAAGTCTAGTATAAAAACTATGCACGGTTTATTAGTAAGACTGTAAATCTAGTACTAAAGTAGAAGTAGAGAGCCTGCATACTGATCTTTAGAAAGAGATGTTGCTCCCACGCTGCCATAACCTTGTAGGAGTCTGGTTGTGAGATGACAGACAGATAAGAGATGGGAAGGACCGTAACACTGGCGTATGCTTCATTACGACATCGACATCCGTAAAACGTCGTCAGCCTGTGATGAATCTGGTGACGTCCACGCTGACCTCTGGCACAATGTTTACTGTGTGCCGCAGTGCACATCACATTATCTAATCTATTCAATTAGGCGGAGTGGCGCGCACGCAGTCTGTTTGGCCACTTTCTACCCGGATACTCCATTCAAATGCGTAGTCGCCAGGTATTGTGTCACAGCTAAAATGCTAATTACAGTCACACAATTGAGAATGCCTATGAAGGTGAAAGCGCCTTTGATGTGGCTTTGGTGATATCGGACCTACTAATCTAGCGTATGTGTATTTGATTCCAGTCAAAATGTTTTGAATTTTCTTGTTTTAGACGGATTTCGTGTGTAATTTTCCTTTTTAGTCTTTATTTTCTTAAAACGTGTCAAGAACAACGGAAACTTTATTCACGAACAGTGGAAAAATTGTTTTTTTTTTTTCATCCTACAACAACAATCCCCGTTACCAGGCGACGTTAGAAACTAAAAGATGTGAAACAAATGAGATACACATCGGATTTATAAAATAAAACCATCTGCCCTTTCAAGATCCAGAAAACAAATACATATACATGGTCAAGAAAACAGAAAAGTGTATCGAATATTAAAATAGTAAAATACTCCTTCCATAACAAAAACAAAACAAAGCTAGCTCACCTTCTAAATTATGTGTTCAAATTGGTAGCCGTCACCTGCTTTACAATGTGTCACTCGATCATAGAAACCATTTAAGGAATGATTTAACCAGGCTTTAGGAATATCTTGCACCACTTCCATTTTTATTTAGCAACACTGAATTTGTATAGAAGTATCAAGTGTGGGTACTTTCTGAAAAGCTCTTAATGAGCTTTATTTATATTGGGTGTTCCATTTAAAATAAGAGAGTTGGAGTTACTTCCGATTAAACCGGAAGTAGAAAAAACTCGGTAATGCCATTATTGAGTTCTTAGCATATGGTTATCCTCACATACCAAGTGTCATATCACTGAACCGTGTGCTTCAAAAGTTATTTAGGTGGTACATTTACTATTTTAATATTCGATACACTTTTCTGTTTTCTTGACTTAGCAACACTAAATTTGTACAGAAATATCAAGCGTGGGTAATTTTTGAAAAGCTCTTAATGAGCTTTATTCAAAAATAAAAAAAAAATCTATTGGGTCTTCCATTTAAAATAAGAGAGTTGGAGTTACTTCCGGTTGTCCTCACATACCAAGTTTCATGTCACCTAATCACATGCTTCAAAAGTTACTTAGGTGGTGCGGGACTTTTAACTAACCCTGTATATAAGTTTACAGTGAAACAATGAAAATACAATACATTTCAAAAGAAAATTAAAGTGAATCATATTACTTGAAATAGAGATGAAGTTTCAAAATTTGAATTGAGTCCTTTATAATTTCTCTAAGGATTTTCTCAACGTTGTAAACTGTGAATTCCTTTGATTTTAAAAGGTTATAAGTGTATTTGGAGATGGTACCACGAACTCCAAAAAGAAGTCCGTGTACTGACCAACGATTAGCCATGATGTTACGTCCGTCCGATTCATTTGTAATGTTCGATACTATGATCATATCTCACCTTCTTTCGAGAAGTTATCATGGCTTAGATACATGAGAGGAGAAATCTGCACTCGCTTTCTCTCTTATATCAAATTATGCACACTTCATCCCCCTCTTATTTATTCACTAGTTTTCATACTATCCCTCTATATCATAATATTAATACTCGATCACAACGCGATAACACGCTAGAAATTTCACTTCACACATCATCTCTGTATTCCTCATCTTTCACTGTTGCTACCTCTCGTCACTGGAACTCTCTGCCGCCTGAAGTCAAGGGCTGCCGAACATTGAAATCTTTCAAATCCAAGTTAGAAAATTATCTTATGACGAGTTGCCAAACTAACTTACTGTTATGACAAGTGTTGTATTGCATGTTTCCACGTATTCACACTTTTTTATGTTCTAGTGATATTTAACATATTTTGTCTTTTTGTTTTCATATTTCCCGATAATGGTATAGGTATCCATAATGCGATAACTTGAGCTATATATAATCATAATTTTCCTTACTGTGTGTACCTAAAATATTGTATTCATTGTATGCTTTGTACTTCACTATTTTATTACTACTACTACTACTACTACTACTACTACTATTATTATTATTATTATTATTATTATTATTATTATTATTATTATTATTATTTCATCTCATTGCCATTTTCTATCATTCATTCTCATCATCATTTGTTGTTGTTTTGTTCTGTTTTGTATCGTGCTAAACTGTAATTGGCCTTGTGCTGTTGTTTTTGCACGTTAATATTCTAAATAAATAAATAAAATAAATTACTACTATCATTATTTTTACTATTGTCATTATTATTATTATTATTATTATTATTATTATTATTATTATTATTATTATCAATAATTGTCTTATTTTTTTATACATTGTTTGTCTCATTTATTTTGACCTGCTGTTCACATTTTATTATGCTTTTTCCTTTCTTTCTGTATGTTATATATTATGTCTGATTTCTACTTACTTGTTGTTTACATTACATTATTATTATTATCTTATTCAGTTTTGTGTGTAAAATTGTAGTGTACTTTGTAAATTTGTAGAGTTTTTGTAACGCAGTTTTACTCCTGGTTGAGGGTTAGAGAAGGCCGTATTGCCTTAACTCTGCCAGGTTAAATAAATCATTATTATTATTATTATTATTATTATTATTATTATTATTATTATTATTATTATTATTTAAATAAGGAATGAAAGGTTCATAGATGATGATATCTCTATAATAAAGCGGCCACAACCACAAGTTTATATGAAAAAATATGTTTAATTTTTAGTATATAATACTTTACACTGCTTTATAGTACACAATTATGACTCACCCTTACGACTCACACTTTTTTTTAGTGAGAAATAAAAAGTTCATCATATTCTTGCCACAATTCAAACCGGTCCATCAGTAAATAGGCAGAATGGTTGAGGAGATATGAAAGTGATGAAGGAACAAGAGAGGGAGAGAGCATAACTGGTGAAATTGTGTGGAAGTAATTTGCATTTAATACCGATGTGCAATACACAGCCTATATGTAGAATAGTATTTGAGGGGATGTTCGAAATTAGCTCTGCATAAGGTAATTGGCGGAGCTGCTAGAGTGAGAACGGGCTGGGTATAACACTCTAAGCTGCCGACATGTTCAGTGGCAATTTGTTGCAAGCTGTTAGCTTGTAAAAGACGCGAGATGTAATTATGTAGCGATTTACTTTTGATTGTAGTTCGTTGGGCAAAGATTTGTGCTCGGAGCTAATTCTGTCTAAGGCTCATACGATATTAAATTATTCCTAATGTAAACAAAGAAAAGCTAACGTCTGTATCCCTCTTCCAGATGTGAGACCGACCAATGCATGTTAACTTTTTTTTTTTGCATTGTATTGTATGAGGATGACGTGAATACGTTAGGAGAAAATCCACAAACGATTAGGGAAAACACGGGAATTTTACTTGAAGCAAGTAAAGGGTTAGGTTTGGAAGTAAATCCCGAAAAGACAAAGCATATGATTATGTCTCGTGACGAGAATATTGTACGAAATGGAAATATAAAAATTGGAAATTTGTCCTTTGAGGAGGTGGAAAAGTTCAAACACCTGGGAGCAACAGTAACAAATATAAATGATACTCGGGAGGAAATTAATCACAGAATAAATATGGGAAATGCCTATTATTATTCGGTTGAGAAGCTTTTATCATCCAGTCTGCTGTCAAAAAATCTGAAAGTTAGAATTTATAAAACAGTTATATTACCGGTTGTTCTGTATGGTTGTGAAACTTGGACTCTCACTTTGAGAGAGCAACATAGGTTAAGGGTGTTTGAGAATAAGGTGCTTAGGAAAATATTTGGGGCTAAGAGGGATGAAGTTACAGGAGAATGGAGATAGTTACACAATACAGAACTGCACACATTGTGTTCTTCACCTGACATAATTAGGAACATTAAATCCAGATTAATTGAGATGTGCTGGGCATGTAGCACATATGGGCGAATCCAGAAATGTATATGGAGTGTTAATTGGGAGGCCGGAGGGAAAAAGACCTTTGGGGAGGCCGAGACGTAGATGGGAAGATAATATTAAAATGGATTTGAGAGAGGTGGGATATGATGATAGAGAATGGATTGATCTTGCTCAGGATAGGGACCTATGGCGGGCTTATGTGAGGGCGGCAATGAACCTTCGGGTTCCTTAAAAGCCAGTAAGTAAGTATTTATGCATGTCATATCTACAATATGATGCAAAATCATTTCTCTACCTTTGATAGATTGATAAAAAAATTAATTCAATTAAAAATGATCAAATATCAGTACCTATTTTCTTCTGACACTAAATAAAAATAAATATTATTTATTAAGGAATGTAGTTGGAAGAGCATGATATTGTAAACATATGTTTCAGCAATAAAATAAAAGAGAGAGAACATAAAAAAGGTTAAAAGTTTATGAGGGAAACGCTTCAGCACTGCACAGTGAACTGCCACCATTTTGAATTTTGAAAAAAAAAAATGTATAAATATATTTTTTAGCGTAAAATTATTTTTTCATATAGCAGAAGGACAGTATTTTACACATACCAAATTTCATTATTATACAAGATACAGTAATGTAGTAAAAAAATGTTGCATATTTCCAAACATTTTACTGCTGTTAACTGTACTTAACCCCTTAAAGGTTTAGCACATGGAAACCGTATGAAAGAACATGGTTTCTGTCTAGAAAGTTCTGTAAGACGATTCTCGGATACTGAAACCTTTCAACGGATCCATCGTCTCATTTGCGGAAAAGGGTGCGATGGGAGACCAAGACGTACGACTCCCAAAGCAGAGCAGGAGGAACTAGAGATGGGTAAAAAAAAAAGGTGGAACAGTTTATTTGAAACTGTTTCACAATTGGAACTGTTTCGTATCGAAACAGTTTCGTGATATAACCTGTTCCAACTGTTCCAAAGAGTGTTACACTGCTCAAGTGATATCTTCAACGTTCCACATGTTTCCAACAGATAAACAGTTCAGTTTCTAAACAGTTTTCCTCTTCTTTGTTGCCTGCAAAGGCCATGTGTAGCGTTATCATTGACCTCCAATCGAAAGTAGATATAATATTCATGTTCCACACGGCCTTCGTGCAACAGTAGCCTATGTAGGATCGCGCAATTTAATTGTACGCATCAAATTCCCTAATAAATCTCCTAATTATTAGTTGTTCATTGATGGAGAATGTTCACGGTGTCCTGACATAGTGTTAATTATTAATATACCGCGAAAAATATCATCGGCTAATGTCATCGTTATTAAATTCTCCTAGGGTTATATGCGTTATTTTTGCTAAAATCGATGTATTTTGAATTGTAGTTATTTACTGCACCCTTAACAGTAACCTACGAAAACTATCTTTCGTTTCATAATACAATGAACAGCTGATTTAAAGACGATTAAAGGGTCTTGAAACATGTTCCTGAAGCAGATGAGAGGTTGAAACAGTTGGGACAGTCGGCACTGATGTTGTAAACATATTCTTATGAAACTGTTTCTTTGAAACTGTTATTTTGAAACAGCTTCGTTCATGAAACAGTTACAGTCGAAACTGTTTCTTAAAAAGAACAGTTTACCCCATCTCTAGGAGGAACTGATCTTGGTGAAAGATTATGTAGGATAGAGCACTAGACGATTAGAACGTAGATTGCAGTGTTTACAATATGTCTGGAGGCACAACAGTATCGCTTACAAACTATTTCACCGGCAGCTTGTTTTGCTGCTAGAAAGATTCTGCGAATGGTTCTTGCAGGAATATGATGATAATCCTAGCATCCCTGCTCTGATGTTACATGGAGATAAGGCACAATTCATAAGATATGGCATTCAGTATTTCCATAATCAGCATTTGAACAGATGAGAATTCACAAACGATTGTTGAATCGTATCATCAACAGCATTTCTCCATCCACATTTGAGCCAGCATGATTAGTTGTGGCTTTCATATAATTCCACTTTGCTAGACTTTGAGCATAAAGCTTTCCTGGAAAACACCCTTGCTGTCTACAGCATACATGGGCATAATTTTCGGTTACGTGAGACACTCGATTTGAAATAGTTTGTTTACTACTTTACGAAAGCGCTTGGTTAACGTGAGAGACTCGAAAACTTTTATTCAATTTGGCAAATTAATTCGGTAGCTTTAATCATAAACCTCTTTACTATTTCTCCATCATTGAATTGATTTAAATCACGGGCGAGAAATTGCGTAACTAGCCAATAACATTCCATCACGTTGTCTACGTTTATTTTCTTGAATATTCTGGCGTTTATCACGATTACTTAATATATTTGCATGTTCTCGACCTAAAATAATTTCAGAAAATCCTATTTCGTTTTCTACGCACATTTGATATTTTGTTTATATATATATATATATATATATATATATATATATATATATATATATTTCCTTTGGAAATAATACATACAAACAACATTTAATTCCTCGTAGGCTACCTTTTAATGCAACGTGTTTAAGGTATAATGTCGTATTTCATATATTATGCAAATGTTAAGATCATAAATTTTGTTCGGAATAGTACGAAAAATAACATTTAATTTGTCTTACCTTCTAATTGAGCATGTTCTTTATAACATAAATAGTAATGTCGTTGTATATTAAATTTATTAATGCCTAATAGGATTTTCGAGCATAACATACATCGTATGTTCTCCCTTTCTAAACAGCAAAAAAAGTCTTCCTCCCATTTCTCATGAAATAATCGTTTTCTAACGCGTACACACTGCTTTGATAATGGCATTATGCCACCACTGATATTGCTTATGAAACTGATATAGAACCTGCCCACACCTAGGAGCTGCGTGAGGGAGAAACGGGGACTGTGAAGGTGATGTCACTCAGAGCGATAAGCTCTATGAAGGTCAGTGAGGCATTATTTCTCAAGTGAGGCACGATGTCCATCCATGGTCTACAGTGGTCACAGAATATCTCCGATGCCCACGTGCATCAACGTCGGTTAGTGTAACCATTGGATAAAATTGTCACCTAATCCCTGATTAAGCATTTTTACGGTGGACCGACCTCGGTTACGACTTAAATAGGAGGTTAACCACAGTAATCTCTAACCGGCCAAATATGAGCGGTTAAAGGAGCGATTAGTAGAGAAAGTAAAGCAAAATGGCGGCCAGAACCACAGATGATTATTTTGAAGACGATTACTATTGTACAGTACTTGACTTACTTGGATAGAGCGTAAGCGTGAAGGTTCTTTAGTGGAAAAAGAGAATTCTTACGAGGAATTAGGTGACAGAAAATTTCAGGAGGGATTTCGTTTATCAAAATCTACAAATGGATCACTTGAAATAACACAAGAACAATCATATTTCTCCTACGGATCGGCTGCTTATATTACGATTCTATGTAACTGTTATTTTCTGTATTTTAAGAGGGAATACTCGAATACCGGTATCTCTTTCTCTATGTCACTGGCTGAACAAAGAGAGGTTATGGATGGATCTTAGGATAATGCACAATTCCCTGGAGTAAATGGGGTCCAAGATCGTACACACATTCCTACCAATCTTCTGCATCCTTTTCCTTTATGGATATTCCATCTTTTTTATATAATACATTTAAATCTAGTAATTAAGTCTATCGATACTTTAACCTAACATTGGGATATAATCATTTTTGGATTCATTTTTCCATTTTGTACGATTTTAACCTAACGGTACTGAAAAACCAAGAAATGTAACTCACAAATATAACAGCGCCCAAAGGCAAACAAATGCAACGCGAAAATGTAGGATACGTTCATTTCGATGTAGAACATAGTGAGCGCAGTCGTTTTTAGACGTTGACTATTATCTTTGCAGCGGTATGGATGCTTTCCTTTAGTCATTTTGTAGAAACAATGTACCATCATAGACTTTACTCTGGTTAAATGAGGTGTCAGCTAGCCATGTTTTAGTAATCGGTGATTATGAATGGTGCACATAAATTACATTTTAACCACAACTACTGTTTAACCGTCGTTTCGTAATCTATGATTACTGCGCTTTTAATCAATGTTGATGCACTTCGCCACGAGTCTGACGATCTTCACCTTTATCTTAACGATTTCGATTCCTGAAAGAGGACTTGCAGTTGCAAGGGACGGGTGTGGCGACATTATCAGTATTAAAACAAATCCTTCACACTGTTGGAATTAAAAACATTCGCTGTCACTGTCAGACTCACTCACTTCGCTATAATAGAGGATTAACGTGCTGTGGGGAGCTCACGAGATCAGCCGTTGCAGGAATGTGGAGTAATGCCAAGCCTACACGCAGGCAACATCCAGCATAAAGCCACTCTTGCTTGTAGAAAGCGACATAATGACACACTACTAACTACAATACAGTAACTAGTCAATGTGGAAACATTCGATTAATTTTTAAAATATAAACTAACAGTTTCAACTTATACAACACACCGACACAGAGCTAGTCTCAAACTAGTTGATATTTTCAGCCACAGTATAATTAAACATCATGTGGTGACAGTGATGTCATCTGTCAAAGGGTCAAACTCATATAACAACTTACCTTATCTCTGGTCTGTTCTAGGCAGAGCGGTGCTCCATTCATCAATACTCCCCGCACCGCACCTAACAAAAATACACCTCGCAGATACTTTCTCATCAGCTCCCCACAGTAGGCTTAAGTAGTCGATGTTTTCAGTTTTAACATACACGCAAAACAATCCGCACTACTGTACTCCAACCAGGAGAAAGTCTCAGGGGAATGAGACGCAGAGGGGTAATGCTGTGAATGAATGTTGATGTCATAAGATGTCATAAGGTCACACACGTGGGTTCACGCATCTCCATTGGCTAACTCTCAAAGCACAAACGATAACACTGATACATATGTATACTACCCTAGTTACAAAATTAGATCACGGTTAATCTCGTGGTCTTTTAATCCCTTCATACATGAAATAACATATGCAGGAGAGCGCATGTTTTTTAAACTGACGTTATAACGGTAATATTATCTATCTACTTCGCTCCAATAGATGACGCAATAGCAAGCACATTCCTTTCACGGTTAATCTGGTTGGAGAACAGTACAGAATCACTTGTTTTGTTTTTGTTTATCGTCCTTCCTTCTCTGTGACGTAGGGCAGGATCGATGATATTTTGCGTCCAGTAGCCTAGACAGATTGGCTTTGACGTTAACAACTTTTGTCAGTGAATTGGGGATGAGCAGGATCCGTCTATGCTTATCCACATAACATTTTATTAGCTTGAACGTTTTCGGCTCGCAGGAGCCATCTTCAGAAATTATAGATAAACACAATATAATATTTGTTACTCAGTCAAATGACAAATCAATGTAAAATAATGACTTATATTATATGGTCATTAAGTTTTATATACATGAGCTACAAATTGCAAACGTTTTCGCCCATTCAGGCATCTTCAGGCACAATTACACAATATCTCAATATCAAACTATGTAGCTATTACATTTGTGGTAGATAAACTGTTTAAGATTAATGGTGTACAAAACATCTCCATAATTAAAATGTAATATTACAAGTCATAAATTAAAATAATGTTAAAAACCACGTAGTGTTGTAATTAAACTTCATAATATTCTGTGGAACTCTTGTTCAGTAGAGTCCAATGAGTGATGAATTATGTCTGAAATATATAAATAAATACGAAATAGAAATTATCAAACGTAAAAGTGTAATCGGAATTAGATTGGATAAGCAGAAGTACTCACGTCGTTTGAACGTGGCAACTGTATAGATCACTATAAAACAATATGTTAAAACCACGTAGTGTTGTAATTAAACTTCATAATATTCTGTGGAACTCTTGTTCAGTAGAGTCCAATGAGTGATGAATTATGTCTGAAATATATAAATAAATACGAAATAGAAATTATCAAACGTAAAAGTGTAATCGGAATTTGATTGGATAAGTAGAAGTACTCACGTCGTTTGATCGTGGCAACTGTATAGATCACTATAAAACAATATGTTAAAAACCACGTAGTGTTGTAATTAAACTTCATAATATTCTGCGGAACTCTTGTTCAGTAGAGTCCAATGAGTGATGAATTATGTCTGAAATATATAAATAAATACGAAATAGAAATTATCAAACGTAAAAGTGTAATCGGAATTAGATTGGATGTAAAAGTACTCACGTCGTTTGATCGTGGCAACTGTATAGATCACTATAAAACAATATGTTAAAACCACGTAGTGTTGTAATTAAACTTCATAATATTCTGTGGAACTCTTGTTCAGTAGAGTCCAATGAGTGATGAATTATGTCTGAAATATATAAATAAATACGAAATAGAAATTATCAAACGTAAAAGTGTAATCGGAATTTGATTGGATAAGTAGAAGTACTCACGTCGTTTGATCGTGGCAACTGTATAGATCACTATAAAACAATATGTTAAAAACCACGTAGTGTTGTAATTAAACTTCATAATATTCTGCGGAACTCTTGTTCAGTAGAGTCCAATGAGTGATGAATTATGTCTGAAATATATAAATAAATACGAAATAGAAATTATCAAACGTAAAAGTATAATCGGAATTAGATTGGATGTAAAAGTACTCACGTCGTTTGAACGTGGCAACTGTATAGATCACTATAAAACAATATGTTAAAACCACGTAGTGTTGTAATTAAACTTCATAATATTCTGTGGAACTCTTGTTCAGTAGAGTCCAATGAGTGATGAATTATGTCTGAAATATATAAATAAATACGAAATAGAAATTATCAAACGTAAAAGTATAATCGGAATTAGATTGGATGTAAAAGTACTCACGTCGTTTGATCGTGGCAACTGTATAGATCACTATAAAACAATATGTTAAAAACCACGTAGTGTTGTAATTAAACTTCATAATATTCTGTGGAACTCTTGTTCAGTAGAGTCCAATGAGTGATGAATTATGTCTGAAATATATAAATAAATACGAAATAGAAATTATCAAACGTAAAAGTGTAATCGGAATTTGATTGGATAAGTAGAAGTACTCACGTCGTTTGATCGTGGCAACTGTATAGATCACTATAAAACAATATGTTAAAAACCACGTAGTGTTGTAATTAAACTTCATAATATTCTGTGGAACTCTTGTTCAGTAGAGTCCAATGAGTGATGAATTATGTCTGAAATATATAAATAAATACGAAATAGAAATTATCAAACGTAAAAGTGTAATCGGAATTAGATTGGATGTAAAAGTACTCACGTCGTTTGATCGTGGCAACTGTATAGATCACTATAAAACAATATGTTAAAAACCACGTAGTGTTGTAATTAAACTTCATAATATTCTGTGGAACTCTTGTTCAGTAGAGTCCAATGAGTGATGAATTATGTCTGAAATATATAAATAAATACGAAATAGAAATTATCAAACGTAAAAGTGTAATCGGAATTAGATTGGATGTAAAAGTACTCACGTCGTTTGATCGTGGCAACTGTATAGATCACTATAAAACAATATGTTAAAAACCACGTAGTGTTGTAATTAAACTTCATAATATTCTGCGGAACTCTTGTTCAGTAGAGTCCAATGAGTGATGAATTATGTCTGAAATATATAAATAAATACGAAATAGAAATTATCAAACGTAAAAGTGTAATCGGAATTAGATTGGATGTAAAAGTACTCACGTCGTTTGATCGTGGCAACTGTATAGATCACTATAAAACAATATGTTAAAACCACGTAGTGTTGTAATTAAACTTCATAATATTCTGCGGAACTCTTGTTCAGTAGAGTCCAATGAGTGATGAATTATGTCTGAAATATATAAATAAATACGAAATAGAAATTATCAAACGTAAAAGTGTAATCGGAATTAGATTGGATGTAAAAGTACTCACGTCGTTTGATCGTGGCAACTGTATAGATCACTATAAAACAATATGTTAAAACCACGTAGTGTTGTAATTAAACTTCATAATATTCTGTGGAACTCTTGTTCAGTAGAGTCCAATGAGTGATGAATTATGTCTGAAATATATAAATAAATACGAAATAGAAATTATCAAACGTAAAAGTGTAATCGGAATTTGATTGGATAAGTAGAAGTACTCACGTCGTTTGATCGTGGCAACTGTATAGATCACTATAAAACAATATGTTAAAAACCACGTAGTGTTGTAATTAAACTTCATAATATTCTGTGGAACTCTTGTTCAGTAGAGTCCAATGAGTGATGAATTATGTCTGAAATATATAAATAAATACGAAATAGAAATTATCAAACGTAAAAGTGTAATCGGAATTAGATTGGATGTAAAAGTACTCACGTCGTTTGATCGTGGCAACTGTATAGATCACTATAAAACAATATGTTAAAACCACGTAGTGTTGTAATTAAACTTCATAATATTCTGTGGAACTCTTGTTCAGTAGAGTCCAATGAGTGATGAATTATGTCTGAAATATATAAATAAATACCAAATAGAAATTATCAAACGTAAAAGTGTAATCGGAATTTGATTGGATAAGTAGAAGTACTCACGTCGTTTGATCGTGGCAACTGTATAGATCACTATAAAACAATATGTTAAAAACCACTTAGTGTTGTAATTAAACTTCATAATATTCTGCGGAACTCTTGTTCAGTAGAGTCCAATGAGTGATGAATTATGTCTGAAATATATAAATAAATACGAAATAGAAATTATCAAACGTAAAAGTATAATCGGAATTAGATTGGATGTAAAAGTACTCACGTCGTTTGAACGTGGCAACTGTATAGATCACTATAAAACAATATGTTAAAACCACGTAGTGTTGTAATTAAACTTCATAATATTCTGTGGAACTCTTGTTCAGTAGAGTCCAATGAGTGATGAATTATGTCTGAAATATATAAATAAATACGAAATAGAAATTATCAAACGTAAAAGTATAATCGGAATTAGATTGGATGTAAAAGTACTCACGTCGTTTGATCGTGGCAACTGTATAGATCACTATAAAACAATATGTTAAAACCACGTAGTGTTGTAATTAAACTTCATAATATTCTGTGGAACTCTTGTTCAGTAGAGTCCAATGAGTGATGAATTATGTCTGAAATATATAAATAAATACGAAATAGAAATTATCAAACGTAAAAGTGTAATCGGAATTTGATTGGATAAGTAGAAGTACTCACGTCGTTTGATCGTGGCAACTGTATAGATCACTATAAAACAATATGTTAAAAACCACGTAGTGTTGTAATTAAACTTCATAATATTCTGTGGAACTCTTCTTCAGTAGAGTCCAATGAGTGATGAATTATGTCTGAAATATATAAATAAATACGAAATAGAAATTATCAAACGTAAAAGTGTAATCGGAATTAGATTGGATGTAAAAGTACTCACGTCGTTTGATCGTGGCAACTGTATAGATCACTATAAAACAATATGTTAAAACCACGTAGTGTTGTAATTAAACTTCATAATATTCTGTGGAACTCTTGTTCAGTAGAGTCCAATGAGTGATGAATTATGTCTGAAATATATAAATAAATACGAAATAGAAATTATCAAACGTAAAAGTGTAATCGGAATTTGATTGGATAAGTAGAAGTACTCACGTCGTTTGATCGTGGCAACTGTATAGATCACTATAAAACAATATGTTAAAAACCACGTAGTGTTGTAATTAAACTTCATAATATTCTGCGGAACTCTTGTTCAGTAGAGTCCAATGAGTGATGAATTATGTCTGAAATATATAAATAAATACGAAATAGAAATTATCAAACGTAAAAGTGTAATCGGAATTAGATTGGATGTAAAAGTACTCACGTCGTTTGAACGTGGCAACTGTATAGATCACTATAAAACAATATGTTAAAACCACGTAGTGTTGTAATTAAACTTCATAATATTCTGTGGAACTCTTGTTCAGTAGAGTCCAATGAGTGATGAATTATGTCTGAAATATATAAATAAATACGAAATAGAAATTATCAAACGTAAAAGTATAATCGGAATTAGATTGGATGTAAAAGTACTCACGTCGTTTGATCGTGGCAACTGTATAGATCACTATAAAACAATATGTTAAAACCACGTAGTGTTGTAATTAAACTTCATAATATTCTGTGGAACTCTTGTTCAGTAGAGTCCAATGAGTGATGAATTATGTCTGAAATATATAAATAAATACGAAATAGAAATTATCAAACGTAAAAGTGTAATCGGAATTTGATTGGATAAGTAGAAGTACTCACGTCGTTTGATCGTGGCAACTGTATAGATCACTATAAAACAATATGTTAAAAACCACGTAGTGTTGTAATTAAACTTCATAATATTCTGTGGAACTCTTGTTCAGTAGAGTCCAATGAGTGATGAATTATGTCTGAAATATATAAATAAATACGAAATAGAAATTATCAAACGTAAAAGTGTAATCGGAATTAGATTGGATGTAAAAGTACTCACGTCGTTTGATCGTGGCAACTGTATAGATCACTATAAAACAATATGTTAAAACCACGTAGTGTTGTAATTAAACTTCATAATATTCTGTGGAACTCTTGTTCAGTAGAGTCCAATGAGTGATGAATTATGTCTGAAATATATAAATAAATACGAAATAGAAATTATCAAACGTAAAAGTGTAATCGGAATTTGATTGGATAAGTAGAAGTACTCACGTCGTTTGATCGTGGCAACTGTATAGATCACTATAAAACAATATGTTAAAAACCACGTAGTGTTGTAATTAAACTTCATAATATTCTGCGGAACTCTTGTTCAGTAGAGTCCAATGAGTGATGAATTATGTCTGAAATATATAAATAAATACGAAATAGAAATTATCAAACGTAAAAGTGTAATCGGAATTAGATTGGATGTAAAAGTACTCACGTCGTTTGATCGTGGCAACTGTATAGATCACTATAAAACAATATGTTAAAAACCACGTAGTGTTGTAATTAAACTTCATAATATTCTGCGGAACTCTTGTTCAGTAGAGTCCAATGAGTGATGAATTATGTCTGAAATATATAAATAAATACGAAATAGAAATTATCAAACGTAAAAGTATATTCGGAATTAGATTGGATGTAAAAGTACTCACGTCGTTTGATCGTGGCAACTGTATAGATCACTATAAAACAATATGTTAAAACCACGTAGTGTTGTAATTAAACTTCATAATATTCTGTGGAACTCTTGTTCAGTAGAGTCCAATGAGTGATGAATTATGTCTGAAATATATAAATAAATACGAAATAGAAATTATCAAACGTAAAAGTGTAATCGGAATTTGATTGGATAAGTAGAAGTACTCACGTCGTTTGATCGTGGCAACTGTATAGATCACTATAAAACAATATGTTAAAAACCACGTAGTGTTGTAATTAAACTTCATAATATTCTGTGGAACTCTTGTTCAGTAGAGTCCAATGAGTGATGAATTATGTCTGAAATATATAAATAAATACGAAATAGAAATTATCAAACGTAAAAGTGTAATCGGAATTTGATTGGATAAGTAGAAGTACTCACGTCGTTTGATCGTGGCAACTGTATAGATCACTATAAAACAATATGTTAAAACCACGTAGTGTTGTAATTAAACTTCATAATATTCTGTGGAACTCTTGTTCAGTAGAGTCCAATGAGTGATGAATTATGTCTGAAATATATAAATAAATACGAAATAGAAATTATCAAACGTAAAAGTGTAATCGGAATTTGATTGGATAAGTAGAAGTACTCACGTCGTTTGATCGTGGCAACTGTATAGATCACTATAAAACAATATGTTAAAAACCACGTAGTGTTGTAATTAAACTTCATAATATTCTGCGGAACTCTTGTTCAGTAGAGTCCAATGAGTGATGAATTATGTCTGAAATATATAAATAAATACGAAATAGAAATTATCAAACGTAAAAGTGTAATCGGAATTAGATTGGATGTAAAAGTACTCACGTCGTTTGATCGTGGCAACTGTATAGATCACTATAAAACAATATGTTAAAACCACGTAGTGTTGTAATTAAACTTCATAATATTCTGTGGAACTCTTGTTCAGTAGAGTCCAATGAGTGATGAATTATGTCTGAAATATATAAATAAATACGAAATAGAAATTATCAAACGTAAAAGTGTAATCGGAATTTGATTGGATAAGTAGAAGTACTCACGTCGTTTGATCGTGGCAACTGTATAGATCACTATAAAACAATATGTTAAAAACCACGTAGTGTTGTAATTAAACTTCATAATATTCTGCGGAACTCTTGTTCAGTAGAGTCCAATGAGTGATGAATTATGTCTGAAATATATAAATAAATACGAAATAGAAATTATCAAACGTAAAAGTATAATCGGAATTAGATTGGATGTAAAAGTACTCACGTCGTTTGAACGTGGCAACTGTATAGATCACTATAAAACAATATGTTAAAAACCACGTAGTGTTGTAATTAAACTTCATAATATTCTGCGGAACTCTTGTTCAGTAGAGTCCAATGAGTGATGAATTATGTCTGAAATATATAAATAAATACGAAATAGAAATTATCAAACGTAAAAGTATAATCGGAATTAGATTGGATGTAAAAGTACTCACGTCGTTTGAACGTGGCAACTGTATAGATCACTATAAAACATCCTATGTTTGAAGCAGTTATCTGTAATAAAAAAAAATGAATAAATCAAAATTTTGAAGAATTTGAAAAACTAATTGGAAGACACAAATTATGGACATACTTACGTAGACTTGAGACGACCTGCTGCCGTTGGAACTGTAGCTAATATGACGCGGGGGAAGTATGTATTCGTGTGAGCAACCAACGCGGAAGGATATTGCGTAGTGATGGGGTTATTTTAATTTATGATTTGTAATATTACATTTTAATTATGGAGATGTTTTGTACACCATTAATCTTAAACAGTTTATCTACCACCAATGTAATAGCTACACAGTTTGATATTGAGATATTGTATAATTGTGCCTGAAGATGCCTGAATGGGCGAAAACGTTTGCAATTTGTAGCTCATGTATATAAAACTTAATGACCATATAATATAAGTCATTATTTTACATTGATTTGTCACTTGACTGAGTAACAAATATTATATTGTGTTTATCTATATTAATTGACAATCTGAATATTTCCAACATGCTTTCTAAGTTCAGAAATTATGCCTGAGAATACATATAAATATGGGTTGGTACATACGTATTATGTGATACAATGTGAACAATAAGCAAGTTATGAGCCTCTGCTATAAACAATTGTGGACTCAAAAGTGATTAAAATGTTCATAATTATTTATAGCAGAGGCTCATAACTTGCATAACATTGTATCACATAACACTTTTGTACCAACCCATATTTATATGTATTATCAGGGATAATTTATGAAGATAGCTCCTTCGAGCCGAAAACGTTCAAGCTAATAAAATGTGACAAATAACTTTATTATTTGTTATGTAGATAAGCATAGACGGATCCTGCTCATCCCCAATTTAATGTATTAGCTTATCGGTTCTCATCATGTCTCTTAAATTAACTTTTGACAGGTTTACTACGCTGCCATCTAGTTGTTACATATGGAGTCACATCATAATTCCCATTTGAATTGCATTAGCGACTGTACTGCCATCTCGTGTTCGTTTACGTCGGACGGGTGGCGATCCTGGCGATTGTTCTCTTCGAAGTGCAACCGATTTTAACATAGGAATGAGCAATCTTTGATCTGGGCTTTTACTCTATAATCAGTGCGCATGAATACACATACACACCTGGCGCATTTCCCTTGAAGTTAAAAAGCGATCATTATGAGTGTTTTAATAATAGGACTGCGTTACAAATTAGTGAAATTTGTAAGAATAACAGATAAAGGAAATCGAAATCCACGTTATCGCCTGAATAGATTACAATAAATCACTCACATTCCTTCATTTTGTTTTACATTTAATTTCGTACCATTTTCATTATTCAACATCTATATAGAAATAAAACTGGAATAGTAGAAATTTGAATGTTGCAATATTGTGTAGTCTGAGCAAAGAAGATTCTAGATCCCTGTTGCTTAGCATTTTATCATTCTGTGTTATAATATGAATGTATATGTTGGTATCTATTATATCTACACCGCTAGGTAATTTGTTGCCCGACCTCATCATTCTCTGCGGCTACAGACTTGAGAAGGTCGTAAAAAAGATGGATGGAGAACTGGGAATCTACATCGTTCACTGATGCGTCCTAACATGGGAATGTCTTATAGAAACCGTCCAGCTAGTCCGATGCAAAAGGAAGCGGAGTAAGAATTTATATAGAACATCGCAGTCATATCACAGGCTAGTACATACAGTCACGAAGCTTGGGGTGATTTTTTGCATTTCATGAGATTGCAGCGCTTCAAGCGACTAGCTACTAGCAGTCTTACTAATAAACAGTGTATAGTTTTTATACTAGACTTATGCAGAGTTGAGACAGAAATCTTTACTAATAAACCATGCAGAAGCGATGGACGTATAAACAGCCTGTAAGTATACAATGGGAATTGCTTTGCAGTAGTTATATACACGAAACCCCTTGCTTAAGCGTTGCATATAGAGAAAAAATGGCCGCCCCTCTAACAGCTGTTCGTATCGACTGTCATTTTATGATGATGGTTGCCTAGTAACCAAAGAACAAACCAAAGAGCACAGAATAATTAGAATAATATCACAGTGTACTATATACAGTCGCGAAGCTTGAGGTGATTTTTTTTGCAAATCTCGTGATAAAGCGCTCCAAGTGGTTAGCAACTAGAAACAATAGACTCTCCAGGGTCGACTTTGGACTAAATCGTATTTCCATCGAGTGCTAGCTCGTTCCGTATTTCACATTGATGCTTATGAAATGTTCGTTATTGGTTGTAATGAAAATGTTAATGGCTAAAATACAATAATTGGAATAATAATATTTTACTAGAGACGTAGAAAAATTAAGTTCGTTTTAATGAAATTTATTGATCACGTTTTATTTTCAATTCTGGTGGGATTATTATTCCTTAGGCCTACTTTTTTTTTCAAACGATATGTTTTTAATTATAATTGTTAATTTTGTTGTTATTTATAGTTGTTACTTTACTAGAGACGTAGAAAAAGTCTGTTACAATAAAATTTATTAATCACGTTTTATTTCCAATACTGGTGTGATTATTATTGCTTAACCTCATCCCACTTTGTTAACTACGTAAGCCTACACTACAAGTACCGGTGCACGTAAGTTAATCCATTAATTTATATTTCCATTATTATTGTTGTAAAGGGAAATGCAAATTAATATTTATTGGTTTCATAGTTAATTATCGCTATAATCTTGAATGAGTGAAGCGATTATAGTAAATTTCAGTTCCTTTTGCACAAACAAAAATTATATTAACCTATTTCCTGCAGGTATCTTCGAGTTTATGGTGAAATTTAATATACTTCATTAAAATAATAAATTAACTTTATGCATTTAGTATTTCAATAATGGAAGGAAGGTGTTAATTTTTCCAAAAGAACACAACGAAAGTGTAACATATTTTGTCGGCTGCTAGGAGAGAGATCTGCGATGATGAGGCGATAGTAGCGATCCTAGTGGTGGGCAACTACCCATGTTTGCATTTTTAGTACATATTGAGCTTCGCGACTGTATATAGTAGACTGTGATAATATTACTGTAGCTTGTACTCTTTGACCAAAATATAGTATGGTAATCGATTAGAGCCAGTGTACTATCGATACTTAACACGCCACACTAGAGCGCTCTACCGGATGCAATAGAGAACCTCAGATATTCTATTATCTTTCGGAACGAAGTAATGACGAAACTATGACGTAGCTGGGTAACAGTTGTACTGTTATACGCGACATATGTAGTGATTATTAGTAAGGAATTTACACACGACGTATAAATGAGCTACTCATTGTATAAGTATAAGACAGTTAAACGTATGTATATAGAGTTTTTATTAGTAAGACCGTAGGAGTACTAGGAACAATAGACTGTGCGGGTACTACGTATTTCGCATTATTGCTTGTAAATACAAGTTGTTTGAACTGTTAAATGTTCATTAGAATAATTTTGGAATAATAATATGGGACAAGGATGAATTGTTTTTAAGGTTGTTTCAGATAAAGAAACGAAGTGTATGAGTACAATCCTAGATCATATATGTAACAGATAACTCCTCGCTACGTTAAAATCGGCAGCACTTTGAAGAGAACAACCGCCAGGATCGCCACCGTTCGCCGTAAACGAACACGAGATGGCAGCACAGTCGCTAATGCAATTCAAATGGGAACTATGACGTGATTCCTTATGTAACAACTAGATGGCAACGTAGTAAACCTGACAAAAGTTAACCTCAAAGCCTATAAGCCCGACATATCTGTCACATATATGATCTAGGGTTCAAAATAGACCTATGTAACATCAGAGACTCTCAATATATTGGTTACCTAAATTATATTGTTGTTAAGAGAGGAATGTGGTTTTAGGTTTATTATTAATGCATATTCAATTCTTATGATTTGCGAAAACCAAATATCTTGTATTTTATGGCAGTGCTCATAAACTAAAGATCTCCTCGATGTGCCTCGCTTTCTACAAGTGTTGTGAAGAAACTAAACTGTTGCTGTTGAAGGTATTTGTCAGTGTTAGATTGCACTATATAATTAAATTTCACAATGAAGTGTTTCAGTCTAATCGAAAAAACACTACATATTTAAAGTTGTCACCTGGGCTGCTGAAATTTCTAGAGACTTCATTAAACCTACTCCTTTCAGTGATATGTTTTGGATTGTATTAATTTTATATATATTTTTTATGTAATATTTTATTTAACAGTAACAAATATAAATGACACTCGGGAGGAAATTAAACGCAGAATAAATATGGGAAATGCCTGTTATTATTCGGTTGAGAAGCTTTTGTCATCTAGCCTGCTGTTAAAACATCTGAAAGTTAGAATTTATAAAACAGTTATATTACCGGTTGTTCTCTATGGCTGTGAAACTTGGACTCTCACTTTGAGAGAGGAACATAGGTTAAGGGTGTTTGAGAATAAGATTCTTAGGAAAATATTTGGGGCTAAGAGGGATGAAGTTACAGGAGAATGGACAAAGTTACACAACGCACAGCTGCACGCATTTTATTCTTCAATTGACATAATTAGGAACATAAAATCCAGACGTTTGGGATGGGCAGGGCATGTAGCACGTATGGGAGAATCCAGAAATGCATATAGAGTGTTAGTTGGGAGGCCGGAGGGAAAAAGACCTTGGGGAGGCCGAGACGTAGATGGGAGGATAATATTAAAATGGATTTGAGGAAGGTGGGATATGATGGCAGAGACTGGATTAATCTTGCTCAGGATAGGGACCAATGGCGGGCTTATGTGAGGGCGTCAATGAACCTCCGGGTTTCTTAAAAGCTAGTAATAAGTAAGTAATATTTTATTAGAGACGTAGAAAAATTGAATCTTATGCGTTTTTATTGTAAATCTGGTTGAGTGGAAAAGAAGATCTTAAGGCCTTAACTCTGCCAAGTAAAATAAAATAAATTATTATTATTATTATTATTATTATTATTATTATTATTATTAATTTGTAATGGTAACAGCAAATTAATATTTTATTATTTTCGTAGTTCATCATCGTCCCATTTATTCAAGATTATATTAAATTTCAGTTCGTTTTGTGTAAACATCTAAAAACAATATTATTACTATTTATTGTATCTTCGAGTTTGTGATGGAATTTAACATACTTCATGAAAATAATAAATAAACCTTATATATATATCTAATATTTTCAATAAAGGAAAGAAGGTGTTAATTTTTCCAAAAAAAAAAACACGATAACGAAAGAATAATTACAATTACACAAATATAAATAATTATAAATACAAAATTATCTACCATTCCGATGATTGGTTTTGGAGATATAGACTATATAGTGGGGTTAAACTAAAATAAAACCATCTGAACTTCAAGAAGGGTGACCACAAGGATCCAGAAAACAAATACATATATAAAATTTACAATGAAAATACATACAATAAATTTCAAAAGAAAATTAAAGTGATTCATATTACTTGAAATAGAGATGAAATTGCAAAATTTTGAATTGAGTCCATTAGAATTTCTTTAAGGATGTTCTCAATATTGTAAACTGTGAATATGGATTAAATACGACATTAATATTTACATATATATCCAACTTTGTCTCAAAGGGCTGTTAGACTTGTGTGATTTAAAAAACGTGGTTTAACAGAATTTAGTTAAAAATAAAATAATTTTTTTAAACGATTTTAAAAAGCGAGTTGTTACATTTTTGTGGACAGACAGACACACAGACAGACGTGCTATCATTAGTAGGTAGTTTTATGAAATTTATTATTGAGTACGCGTCTAAAATGAAATTAAAACACAATTAAAAAAATAACATGGGATATACCCCACTTAGCTTACAGCTTGTGCATTTCAGATCAGCTTACTTACTTACTTACATATGGCTTTTAAGGAACCCGGAGGTTCATTGCCGCCCTTACATAAGGCCGCCATTGGTCCCTATCCTGAGCAAGATTAATCCAGTTTCTACTATCATATCCCACCTCCCTCAAATCCATTTTAATATTATCTTCCCATCTACGTCTCGGCCTCCCTAAAGGTCTTTTTTCCCTCCGGCCTCCCAACTAACGCTCTGTATGCATTTCTGGATTCTCCCATGCATGCTACATGCCTTGCCCATCTCAAACGTCTGGATTTAATGTTCCTAATTATGTCAGGTGAAGAATACAATGCGTGCAGTTCTGCGTTGTGTAACTTTCTCCATTCTCGTGTAACTTCATCCCTCTTAGCCCCAAATATTTTCCTAAGAACCTTATTCTCAAACACCCTTAATCTCTGTTCCTATCTCAAAGTGAGAGTCCAAGTTTCACATCCATACAGAACAACCGGTAATATAGCTGTTTCAGATCAGCTTGCAATGTGTAATTCACATTACGCACTCAGGTAATAGTAGTATCATTACCTGTCCATACCTGTAGAGTAACGGTTAGCGCGTCTGGTCGGGAAATCAGTTGGCCCGGGTTCGATCCGCGGTCGGGGCAAGTTACCTGGTTGAGGTTTTTTCCGGGCTTTTCCCTCAACCCAATATGAGCAAATGCTGGGTAACTTTCGGTGCTGGACCCCGGACTCATTTCACCAGCATTATCACCAGACAGTGTATGCGGGATGACTTAAGGAAAAGTGAAGTTGTTTCGTATCAGAATATATGGCACGTGCCGCTTCATCCGTCTTTTGTGTACCTTGCGAGTAGAGCAGCGTACAAAGCGAAGGAACCCCGGTCCGTTCATAGTAACATTGCAGTTGTGTTATTCTGCTCAAGTATTTAGTACGCGTTGAATAGTGTAGTGCTGATCCATTCATAATGTAGAAGGCAAAACGTTAAATTCGCTCAGAGATACGAAATGCAATTAAGAAGTATGAGAGTGACATTTTATGTATTAACGAAGACAATATCGTGTGTAATGTATGTAGAATTGAAATAAAAACCAGAACAACTCAGGCTATAGAGAAACATTGCAACAGTACATCGCACAGGAAATGCGTTGAAATGAAATCTGAGGAACCAACTACATTATCATCATCATCATCATCATCATCATCATCATCATTATTTAGTTGTGCGGGTCTAAACGACACGTGCAACATGATGCTCAGTGCAAATATTCCTCTAAAGAAATTGAGTGATCCCCATTTTAGATTTTAGATTTTTAGATTTATTTATTTATTTAACCTGGTAGAGATAAGGCCGTCAGGCCTTCTCTGCCCCTCTACCAGAGGATTACAACTATAACATGAACAATAAGATTACAATTTATATTAAATTTACAATTACAATTACAATAAAAATTAAAGTACGACAAGAATACCTGATTAATGAAAGCTAGACATTTTATCATAGAAGTTAAGAACAAAGAATATTTTTGTATTTACTAAATTACAAATTAAACCTACAATAACAAAATTCTATAGTGATGAAATTACCGGATATTGAAATATTTTGTGATAGATTAAGAGAACTATTTACAAGAAACCATGTCTGAACGAGTCTCAATTACTGGCCAAGTGCCTAGTAAGTTTGCGTTTGAATTGAATTTTATTTCGACAGTCCCTGATGCTAGCAGGTAACGAATTCCAGAGTCTTGGCAGGGCTATTGTGAAAGAGGATGAGTATGAGGATGTGCGATGGGATGGTATTGTTAGTATTGTTTCATGGCGAAAGCGTGTGTTCAGATTGTGGTGGGAAGAAAGGTAAGTGAAGCGAGACGACAGGTACGAAGGAATAGAAGAGTTCAAGATTTCGAAGAGAAAGAGAAGTGAATGTAAATTTCTTTTCTTATCTAGTTTAAGCCAACCTATTGCTTCCAGGGATGGGGTAATATGATCATATTTACGAACATTGCTTACAAAACGTACACACAAATTATAAGCACGTTGAAGTTTCATTTTGTTGTTGCTGGGAGGTTTTCTTCAGAAGTTCTCTCGATACAAAAACTATTTAAGCGATAGGCGAAGACGATTCAGCTTCGACAACTTACAAGAATATATCGTCGTGTCCACATCTGTGGAGTAACGGTCAGCGCGTCTGGCTGCGAAACCAGGTGGCTCGATTTCGAATCCCGGTCGGGGCAAGTTACCTGGTTGAGGTTTTTTCCGGGGTTTTCCCTCAACGCAATATGAGCAAATGCTGGGTAACTTTCGGTGCTGGACCCCGGACTCATTTCACCGGCATTATCACCTTCATATCATTCAGACGCTAAATAACCTACATGTTGATACAAAGTCGTAAAATAACCAAATTAAAAAAATATATATCGTCGTTTACTGCAACGCTGGTAATTGCATCAATGTTGACGAGGACTGAACCTTGCAAGGTATGTATTACAGTGCGTTATTTCTTTTTCCTTCTGACTCTACGGAGATACAGTAGCACGTTGACGTCGTCTGTTTACGTTTAAAACCTGTTCAGCCAATGGTCTGAATGAAAAAAAATGTAACATATAGTAAATGTGCACCTACATTCAACGATAAGTCATCCCGCATCCACTGTCTAGTTATCACCTTCATCTCATTGAGACGGTAAATAACATGATATTTTGATAAAGCATCGTAAAATAACCTACTAAAATAAATTTAAAAAATCATTATCTAACTAGTTGCGTTAGTTAGTTAGTTTTATTAATGATGTAAAGTTCACATTACGTAATCAATATGGATAAAATTAGTGAAATTTGGTTCACGGTTCACGGATGACACAGTTTTACTTTTTGGCGGAAAAACCTGGTATGATGCATATCATAATTCAAATAATGGACTTAAATTAATAAAAATGGTTTGACATAAATTATCTTTCTATCAACGAAAATAAAACCGCAATTATTCCATTCTTATTATCTGAAAAATGTAACAAACCTCCTACATCTATATTAAGTATTAAATTACATAATTCTGATTGTTGTCTTATACAGTGTAAATGTCCGATTATTAAAGAGTCCTCTGAAGTTAAGTATTTAGGCATAATTTTCAATAATAATTTAAAATGGAACCAACACATTAATTACCTTTGTAATAAATTACGTAAAATAGTACATTATTTTGTTTTATTGAGGAATTACTTGTCAATACGTTTATTACGTACAATATATTTAACTTTATTTCAATCGGTAATTATGTATTGAATTATAGGATGGGGTAGCTCATTTAAATCCAATTTTAATCCACTTTATTTATTACAGAAGAAAATAATTAAAATATGTCTTCATAAATCTATTGATTTTCCATCTCAAAAATTGTTTCTAGACTTTAATGTACTTAACGTAAGACATATTTATTACATTGTATTAATAAAATTCATACATAAAAATCGAAATAATTTTGAATTGTATTCTCATAGTTATGAAACAAAAGGTATGAATTCTTTAAGATTGTTTGAACCAAAATGCAACACTGTTACAGTATTTAATCATAGTAGTGATTTAGGCCCAAATATAACAAATTTATATTTAAATATCCTAATCTTCTCAATTCTAATAGTTCTAGTAGTCTATTAAGTTTAAAAAGTTATGTATGGATTTTATAAAAATTGAAAAATTTTAAATTTAAATTTATATACTATAATTATATAGTAGACAGAAGACAAATTGTACTGTATAATAATTAATTTCAATTCAGGAATCCGCCCCTGAGCACGAGTTCTACTCTACTCTACTTCAAGTGTTTCTGTATATATTATATTTTATGTTACAATTATTAGCAAAATAATAAATAAATAAAATAAATGTATATTAAGTTATTACAGACGGATGTCTCAACGATGATGAACAATTTCTTTCTTTGTCCAGAAACAAACATAGAATGACAGTCTGGTATAAGGGGCTGCTTCGTATAACGTGCTCACACTGTAGTTATAAGCTTGTAGTTTGATGAAAGACTTCTACAAGTGGAACAGGGATCGTAAAACGTTAGCTTGCTATTCAAGAAATTCCAACCACGGAAAAATACAAAAGACGACATCTTATATCGCAAGTACTTCCCTCACTTCAGGGGTTGTTTGAATCACCACTGCGGGTCCCTGATGGTGCAATTCCAAATATGCGACCTCTTCTTATATATTCTTCATTCGCTTGGAAACAAAATAAAAGGGATCTGAATTCCTCAGTTATCTCGTTCCATAAGTCATCAAGATTTCTGTGGTTTTATGGCCCGCACCAGAGATTCCCCGATGCACAGCACATATGGGACTGAGGAGATAATAATGCGCACAGATATTTTTATGTCATCGTAAATCTAACTTAAGCTCACAACCTGAAATAAAGGGAAGGGGTGTTGTAGTTTCAGTAAATGTTACAAAACGATAGTAACAGCTTGGTAACAACTCATATGTACTACCTGACCTAGTTTTGAAGGTATTGAAACCACTGCTAATAAACGGTGGGACGATAAATTGTGTGACGTTGTAACTCAACAGACTCGTTTCATATTTCATTTTAGCACAACAATATAAATGTTAATTTTTCACTATCATATACAGTGGGTGATCATATTATTAGGGACACTTGTTAAAAGTAGGAATTTCATCTTCAAACCCACATAAAACACAAGTAATTCGGGTTTTCTCAACTGGAAAAGTTTTATTACTCTAAATAGTGTTTTATAAACAATATTATTACATATTTAGTTGTGTAATAATGAATATGGAATGAAATAAACAAGAAAACTAATATTTTGTCACACATACCTTTGCAGCAATTACAGCTTTAACTCTATTTGGCGTACTAGAAATGCATTGGGTACAATTGTTTTTAATTTCTTGGCCGTGATGCCACACATTGATCAGTTTTTCTATTAAAGATTATTTATTTATAATAATTTCTGAATGAACTTTCCTCTTCATTAGCTCCCAAATATTTTCAATCGGATTAAGGTCCGGAGATTTACCAGGCCAATTCAGAACCTAATTTTCTTGTCAGACAGGAATTTTGTCACCTTATTTGCCTTGTGACAGGGCGCAGAGTCGTGCATGAACCCAAAATAATCATCTGGAAACTATTCACGGACTTGTGAAAGAAGCCGTTCCTTCAGAACCTTTATGTATTGATATTGTCTCATCATTGCCTGAAAAAAATATAGGCGATCAGTTCCAAGACCACTAATTACAGACCACACCATGAGACTTAGAGGATGTTTAACAGTCTTCACAATGCAGTCATTATTGTACTTTTCACCTTTACGGCTTCTAACGAACAGAGATTTGTTAGAAAGTATCAGTATGGTAGATTGATCTGAAAAACACACCTGGAAAAATAAATAAACAGTACATAAAACACATTTGCAGGAAGTAAAATTGTGACTAACAAAGAAATCATCTGAATGACAAACAACTCACTCTTTTACAATCATCCACAGTCCAAGATTGATGCTGCTTTGCCCAAGAGAGACGCTTCTTCACCATGTATGGTTTCAGGAATGGTTTCTTGGTTGGAGTGCGACATGAAAACCCTAACTCTTTGATCCTCCAACGGGTTGTCATAGAAGATATGTTGATTCCAGCATCTCTCATTGGCGCCTTTCTATGTAGAAGACTGTTAAACAACCGTTAAGCATAATGGTGAGGTCTGTGATTAGTGGTCTTGGAACTGATCGTCTGTATTTTGTTCAAGGAATGATGAGACAATATCAATACATAAAGGTTCTGAAGGAACGACTTCTTTACAAGCCCGTGAGTGGTTTCCAGATGGTTATTTTGTGTTCATGCACGACTCTGCACCCTGTCACAAGGCAAATAAGGTGATAAAAGTCCTGCCTGATTCTGGATTGGCCTGGTAACTCTCTGGACCTTAATCCGGTTGAAAATATTTGGGGGCTAATGAAGATGCAAATTCATTCAGAAATTATTACAAATAAACAATATTTAATAGAAAAACTAATCAAAGTGTGGCATCACGGCCAAGAAATTAAAAACAATTGTCTTCAATGCATTTCTAGTATGCCAAAGCGAGTTAAAACTGTAACTGCTGAAAAGGGATGTGTGACAAAATATTGGTTTTCTTGTTTATTTCATTCCATATTCATTATTACACAATTAAATATGTAATAATACTGTTTATAAAACAGTATTTACAGCAATAAAGCTTTTCCAGCTTAGAAAATCCGAATTACTTGTGTTTTATGTGAATTTGAAGATAAAATTCCTACTTTTACCAAGTGTCCCTAATAATTTGATCACCCACTGTACATAGTCTTCTAGTTTAAGAATATTTCTGTAAAATGCTATATATTACTAGGCGTATAGCCTAGATAGAGACCGAAAGTTTAGGCATTATGAATCATTAAAATAGGCAGACAAAAAGGCATCATAAATAGCTAAAATACGCAATAAAAGGCAATTACAAAAATCTTGCACTAGACCCACAACCTTGCACTTTCCACAATGGGATTTCGGCAGCAAGAAAAGCTTTACATAAGTCGAATGCAAATTGAGATTTTCGACTCGATGTTGCAATTGCTGTTGGAAACAAAGAAATCTTCTTCCCAGTAGCCTTGGAAAGTGCATTTTTGTGTTTGGTTGTACTGACATGTTGCGATATGAAATATTTAGCTAGCTACAACAACGTCTCAATGAAAACTGAAAGAAAAATAACGTTAATCCTACACTCATTGTTGCCTTGTCAAATAAACACAAGCGATAATTAGAACGTTTACTGTTAGACATTTTTGCACGGCAGCACTCATTGTTGCAAAGAGAATATGAACTTACTGAAAGACAGTAATATACATTCGGTGAAGTCACTTTCATTGAAGCGGTTATTTGAAATAAGTTAAAATATATCTGTAGGCAATTGTTAATAATAAATTATTAAATAATAGATAAATAGTCATATAAAGGCAAAAAAAAACATTTATTTTGTAAATTAGGCATTTATATTAAAAGAACAGTGGCGTAGCCTGGTTTTCAGACTGGGGTATGTAACCCAGTTAATATATGTAGTTTGAAAATGGAATTTCCCATATCTGTATCCAGCATAGCGTATATACCGAATACAATTGTATCATGTAATATAAAGACTGCACAAACACACGTTTGAGATGGGCAGGACATGTAGCACGTATTGGAGAATCCAGAAATGCATATAGAGTGTTAGTTGGGAGGCCGGAGGGAAAAAGACCTTTGGGGAGGCCGAAGACGTAGGTGGAAAGATAATATTAAAATGGATTTGAGGGAGGTGGGATATGATGGTAGAGACTGGATTAATCTTGCTCAGGATAGGGACCGATGGCGAGCTTAATGTGAGGACGACAATGAACCTCCGGGTTCCTTAAAAGCCAGTAAGTAAGTATAAACAGTGCATATATCTTCCTTGCTAATACAAATTTACAAGTATATTACGTACCTAGTAAAACATCGACAAATAATAGACACACTGAAAAGTGTTTTAACAAACTTAGTTTAGGACTATGCAGTAAAAATAAAATTAATAAACTTACGTTTACTATCCTTGGAGTTTTTTTAACTTGGTTATATAACGACGCTGTATCAACTACGAGGTTATTTAGCGTTGATGAAGTTGGTGATAGTGAAATGATATTTGGCGAGATGAGGCCGAGGATTCGCCGTAGATTACCTGACATTTACCTTACGGTTGGGGAAAACCTCGGAAAAATCCCAACCAGATAATCAGCGCAAGCTGGAATCGAACCCACTCCCGATTGGAACTCTGGATCGGCAAGCAAGCACCTTAGCCGACCGAGTTACGCCGGTGGCTCTCCTTGGAGTTTCCCCGAACATTTGTAGTCGTTTTTTTTTTTTTCAAATATTATACGGTTACAAAAATAGTTATTTTCTTGGCTGCCTTATAAATATCATTTAAATCTTCATAGCCATTGGTATTTCAAACGGACTTTTCATTAGAAAAGAGAAGACAAGACCAGCAAAACAGTTTATTTAAAGTCTTACAACCGCACAGCCACGACTCACTTACATAAATCTTTACATGAAAATGTCTTACACACTTTTTCATGTTCGTAGTGATATTCAGTACTGGTTTGGAAGGGCCTGCTTTAATTACGTCTTCTTTTTCACAGAACGTCAAAGTCTGGAAGCTCCTTACCTTCAATTTGTCGATTATACAACAATTTGTTTCCATATTTGATGCATTGCGACAATGAACACGAAACAATTTCCCTTTCACTCACTGAGTGACCTCTTGGATGTATGTTGTCAGCGTACATATCTTGAGCCCATAAGCGCGTAACACAAAGATCTTAACCTAAATAATTTATTTCAACACTAAACAATTAAGCTTTCAAAACAGTCTTCAGTGTTCACAAATGAAAAGAGTAACATTTTGGAACAAATAACTCACTCGTAATTCTTTATAAGTCACTGGAAATAATATTATAACACAAGCATGACTATACGACAATATGTATTACAACGCTATACATTCCCGGGGTCACGAGCATGCTCACTGCACGAGTTTCCTCGGGCTGACGACAGATGTCGTTGAGACGTTGCGAAGTGTTTTTAAACATCAAGGGGGCCGTGCCCATAGAGTTACAGTATAATTCTTTCGAATGGTCGCGCCTTCTGTTCAAGGTGATTAAAACATAGTGCGAATTCAAAATCAAACACTCTGGGAAAACTTGATCTGTCCGAAAACGACTATATGTTACAATATTATAATTCATAATTCAGAGTCACCTTGAAGGAAATTGCAGGGTATGTAACACATCTCCCACATCCATGGACGCTACGCCCCTGTAAAAAAGGCAGAAAAGGGCAACATAAAACTGTGACGTTTCAATCACAAATGTATAATTCGTACAGATTTACTTTCAAAATGAAGATAGATTCAACACGTTTAAAAAAGCATTCTGCCAAAGTTCTAGTCCCTGATAATAAACTGCGGGTTAAAGCAAGAAGATGCACTATCACCTTTACTTAAGAGTATGCCATTAGGGAAGTCCACGATAACAGAAAGAGTTGGCATTGAACGGGTTACTGTAGAGTTGAACAACGATCGAGCAAGACTAACCGCGCCCGTAAAGCCGAAAACCTCCACGGCAGTGTTGTATACATCGCGTCGTTGACGTAAACAGACTGTTTGTGAGTGTTTCAAGGCTTCGGGATTTCGGGAGTTGTCAACTCTCGAACGTCAAGCAGCCTTGAATCGCCATAGTTGTTTATACCAGGCTGAACTTTGATCTGTTTTGAAAACTGTTATAAATGTATAAACAATCAAGTAGCCTCTTTGAAGCATCATCTATACCTTTCAGTGTATAATAATCCGTTCCCCAGTCTTTATTTAATTACTATTCTCTTATTAAAAGGCTAGGAATTTTCTTTTCGTATGTCTGAGATAAAGTGTACAATCTCAAGAAAAAAATATTAAAGCTTTATTTAACGTTATGTTTTATGTTTCTTAGAAGTGCAGATTTATTTGAGAATTGTTTTTCTTCTCTTTATGTAACCATCGCCAATATTATATAATAGAACCAGAACAACTAAGATACTGTTCTATTTTGTCTTTTTGTCTCCAATATTTATAATGTTATTTATTTCAATGATGTATGTTATTCAAAGTTACGAAATCTTTCCACGCCGACCAAATGCTATTTCGAGAATGATGAACGAGACTCGAAGCGCACGAGAGTTACGAGACGAAACTACTGAGTGTTCAGTTCAAAGTGTGTCATGGCTCGCTGTATGCCGTCATGTGGCTAGCCGATTAGCCTAGAGAATTCAATCTTCCTACACTTCCGCAGAGGTGCATAACCTATGAGGCAGAGAAGTTGCCTAGCAAGTACGGCGTTCATTCTGAAGAGTACGTACCGATACGTACGGTAACGCCGGTAGTGGCAGGAATGTGAACTGTTTGGAAATGCGTACTGTCGGGATATGGGGAGAGGGTTAAGACGATTACTTACGTATTTGTTGACATTAACTTCGACGGTCAATATGGACACGGAGCATTTGATTTGTGTTGTGGAATGTTACCGTACGTAACCGATGATAACAAATACCCTGCGTACGACTTGCCGGCGCAAAACACAGTTCGAAAGAGGTTATGGTAGCACACAGACCGTACAGACCGCCATCTGTTGCTACGACGTTCAAGTTATACCGTACACGTTCTCAAGTTCAGATTGAAGAACGCCTTAAATAATAGGCAACTTCTCTAACATATAAGCTGAAACTCGCTTCAAGTTGGTGACCCAACAACAGTGACGTCATGACACACTTTGAAATGAACACCCTGTAGAAAGACAAATGCAACGATCACAGCGAGCGAGAGCGGCAGTTAGTTTTGTTCATCTCTAGTTACATCAGTTGCTTGTGTATGCTGATGACGTGAATATGTTAGAAGAAAATCCACAAAGTATTAGAGAAAACAAGGGAATTTTACTTGAAGTAAGTAAAGACATCGGTGTTTTAAGTAAATCCCGAAAATGCAAAGTATTTGATTATGTCTCGTGACCAGAATGATTTACAAAATGGAAATATTAACATAGGAAATTTATCCTTTGAAGAAGTGGAAAAATTAAAATATCTTGGAACAATGGTAATAAAATATAAATGACACTCGGGAGGAAACTAAAATCAGAATAAATCTATGATCTTTTCCAGAAAAATGAAAAATCCACCTCGAGGTCAACTTTTTGCAATATGAAATGACCTGAATGTAAGTGTGAGCCAACGCATCAAAGGAGAATTAAGCGGCATCCGAGAACTACCACAAGTTGGGAAACGGTCATAACACTTGAGGGGTACTATTTTCATGCATCTTGATAAAAGTGGATTGAAAAAATAAAATGCGTGCCAATGAAGTAAGTTTGTGCAATACTTCTGGCATCACCGTCATACAGAATGCAGTTTGTCCTTCATATTGTAAAATGAAAAGGAAAATTCTAAACCGTTTTAAAGTGAAAACACTGATATCTTATTGGAGTTCCACACTATAACTCCTCGTTTCTGTAACAACGAGACCAGAAAAGTCTCTCTTCGTAAAATCCTTAGATTTCATCCTCTTCAGGGAAATACTGTCATGATATCATAATTTAAAATAAGGCGGACACATCTGATTTCTCCTACAGACGTGACATGTATTAATGTCAGAAAAACAGTAAATTCGTTTTGGCTGAAATTGAACTGATGTGGTTTCTCAAATAATCGATTCAATTCTCTTCTGATTTCTTCGTTGTATATATGATCGAAAAGTCTGTATCCACCTAAAGTTCTAAGCTGTTTCACTTCCGTGATTTCGATTCGTTTCTCTTATTGTTTTGTTAACGTCGATTTAAGAGAGTAGTGTATTGTGATAATAAGTGATTGAATTTTAGTTTTGTTGTTTAAATATTCAGAAATTTGATCAGAAGAAATGTAACATTTTAAAATTCCTTTGCAGAACGAAGAGTCACATTTGTTGAGATGAAATTTCTGCACATGCAAGAATAGAAATAAAATCATTTAAATTATTTGTTATCGTAGTACATTGCTCTCTTAAATGGACGGAGCATGTGGGAATTAAATCAATGGCTTTACCAAAACACATTATGAATTGTTTTATATGAATTTTTTTTATATAAAACAATTTTTATCTCGAAAAGGAAGCAAAAACGAGCAAAATTGTATGAAAGTTTTTTGTTTGAAATATGTCAAATAATAACCTCATTGAAATTCAAAATCAGTATCATAGGGTCATATCTAATGCTGCCGCTATTTTATAATTTATTCTCCAGATAACACTTTAACAGCGAGTGAAAGCATGGAATACCTTATTTGGAAAATATCATCCGAGTTCGTACAAAAAATTTCTCGTGTAAGTATGCATTTTTTTTTTTGCATTTATTTATTTTATTCCATAGATTTTACATGAGCAATGCAGCTTTAAGATGTGGAACAAGTCAAAATTTTACAATATTACAATTACAATTTTTACAAATTTTTACAGTTTTACAATTTAGTAGTTTTCTACAATTTTTACAATTTTGTGCAATTTTTTACAATATTTTGGCGAGATGTAATGAGATGAGGTGAGGTCCGAGGATTCGCCAAAAGATTACCCGGCATTTGCCTTTTGGTTGGGGAAAACCTCGGAAAAACCCAACCAGGTAATCAAATCAAAGGGATTGATGCCGAGGAGTTAATTTTAACAAGATTTTATTCCGTGTTCGTACACCTGGGCCTTGGTATGATACTTAATAAGGGACAGATAATTTATATTGAAAAGTTACAGACGAGTCGTCTAAGTGAGGTAAAAAAAGTAATTGGATTAGGGAGAAAGTAGGTTGTAGGGTTTTGTAATTGGTACTTACGTACATTTGCTCTAGGGGGTAGGAAAAGTACGAAAAATCCAAGTCAAGACACTTTAGAATAAAACCACGAACCTGTCGAACACAAAGTTAGCGTACTTACTACGATAGCACCATGCTAGATCAATATACCAATCATAAAATTGTAGCAGATATATTTCCCTGTAGAATAAGAGCAATTCTGTTCTCTAAGTAGAGCGACCTGAAGGATAATTTGTCATCCTGTCATAACTTCTACAACGATCCGAAGTTTACTCAAATATAAAAGAGACTGCTGGCCGTTTCTCTGGAGTAAAGGGAGTGGGAGCGTGGTCCTGAGGACATTATCCTTATCTGTTGCGAAAATAAAGAATATGTGGAAGCACAGATTTCTTGCCTTCCATTCGCTTCAATTGTTTTGAAAATTTTGCCAACACTTATCTCTATTCCCACGCAGCTAAACGTCTTATTTACTTTCAACGATACCAGAATTAGATCGACATCAGATTCTGTGAGATTTATCGATGGGCTAATATTTATAAAGTAAATCCCGAGCCGTAGCGTCGTGGTCTGAGGTGTTAGAGAGTTTCCGCACCCTCCTCGTATGCTAAACGTTAACGCTATGTTGACGTCAATAGTGCCGTATATGTTAGTGTGGCCATATTTTGATAAAAAAAAAACACTTTATCGACATATACTTCCGAGCAGATCGCTATCATAGATCATGTACAATACTGATATATGTATAGTATGTAGACTATTGAAGCTGAGAAATATTGTTAGTAGTACTTTTCTCAACCTTAAATAATAAAATCATCATCGTCCTTGCAGGTATTAGGCCTAGTGGCCTGTTACGGTCTCCGTCCATCTTTTCAGGGGGCGTCCCAAAGATCGTCTTCCATGTGGTATACAGCGGATGATTTGTCTTGGGAGTCTGGAACGGTCCATTCTATTGACATGGTTAAGCCATTTTTGTCTATAGTGGTTGAGATGTTCATAAATAGGTGTAATTTTCAATTCTTTTGTAATTAGTTCATTCCTTTTGCGGTCAAGCAAGCTGTAGCCGGCAGTCCTCCTTAGAAATCTCATTTCCTCAGTTGTTAGGCGTTGAACATCTGAGTTTCGGACAGTCCAGGCCTCACTACCATACATGAGGACAGGTCTTGCTAGAACTTTATATGCTTTTAACCTGGTATGTTTTTGGGTTTTCGTGGTTGTGAAAACCTGGTTGATGGTTCTTAAGGCTCCATTAAAATGTTGAATATTTTCAGACATATCAGTAACAGGTAAATATGTAAAATTATAACCTAAATATTTAAATGAGTTTACCTGTTCTAACGTATGGGTTCCAATGCAAATTTTACTCCTAACTGGCTGTTTACCTTGGAACGTCATAACGTTTGTTTTGTCTGGGGAAATTTTCATATTGAAATTTTGTGTTATTATATTCAGGTGATGTATTGAGTATTTAAATAATAATATAAACAAATGAATTGGTTATAATTTAATCCTTATAACCAGGCTTCGAGACTTTGGACCCGATGCAATAAGTTTACTATGCATGCACTATAGGTTGTTGACTCGCTGCAGGTGGATAGAGATGTGTTGAGGTAACAACTTTCCTATTTAGAGTAGAGTACGGTAGTATGGGGAAACACACATATGTATATTCTGAAAGTAAATGTACATTACACAATGATAATGCCAAAAGAATGTGAAAAGCATTTATTCTCTTGTCTTTTATAAGCATTTGTGTTTAATTATACACAGTGTTAATGGTGGAAATAAGCATGTAGCAATTTTAATTTTTTCATTTATCCTATTGGTCGTCTATAGGAAGTGCAGTTACAGTACCGAATTGCAATGTACCTACTGCAAGACACATTCTCAGTGTCTCAAAAGTAAATCTTTTTCGGTTATCTGCCAAAGTTTGTACTGTAGAAAGCTGCGCTCTACGTCGCATGACGTGATAGGAGCAAAACAAAAAAACCTAACATCATTGCAGTCTCTAAGAGACAGTCCTTTATTCTCGGGTGACTCTATGTCTTCTAATTTGCTGTTTATGTTACACAATGTTCCATATCCGTTATTTTTACTTAAAATTGATTTCCACTTCTGTTTTACACGTTCAGTAACCGGTGTACTTGGTGTCTCATTAATTCTCTGCATCACTTTCTAAATTAATTTGAGGGCTTCCGGCATCTCTTGCTCTGACTTTTCTAACCGTGTAATAGTTTCAGACACAGTTTGTATGAAAACCAAATTATTCGACAGAACCTTCAAATCCAGAGCGTTTTACTTTGCGTATTTGTTGGCATTCATTCTACAGTACCCCCACCCACTGTACGCTTTACCACTATACTCAGTACGCCGTTATGCGGATTTCCCACTGAACTTCTCTATTGGGTCCGAAGTCTCGAAGCCTGCTTATAACCATGAGTCTAATTATAAATCACAAAAAAACAATAAAAATAACACACAATTTCAATTCTTTGGTATCCTACATTGTTATATATGACGATATTGTACCTGCAATCTCACTGGGTTGACTTTTCAATTCAATATTTTGGACTGCAAAGGGCCAGTCTTTCCATCGAAATACTGAATAACTATTGGAAAGAGCTTTTGTGCGAGATCGTGCGTATTTGCTTGGTTTCCGCACAAAACCAATCCGCGGAAAGTCTAAAATTCCACATTCAGTTTTCCCAACCTAACACATATTAATTTCCCTCTTCTTACCGCTTAAGTGACATATTGTTTTTACTGCTTTAGGCTTTTAACATATTATTTTTAGAGACGTTCAATATACTAATAATTATAAATTGGAAACTTACCACTGCAATTTCACCTAAATTGCACTGTTAATTATTGTTTTTAAATATTTGCAAAAATTAAGTAAACTCTATAACTCCACTAAAGTTACTGCATTCGTGATGCAAATAACATTAAAGAAGCCTTGAAAAAATCAACAAGATTCCAGACTCATCATAGACTGGGGTGGAAAAAAAGACAGATGTATATCACGGCCTGCTGGAGTATAGTAAACACAGAAAATATTTTAAAGCAACAATGTTGAAGATAGATATTTTTGTTTTGCAAATTTGCCGTCATTGAACAGAAACCAAGATAGAGATTTCATTGCAACTAATTAGAAATTCCTCTTTGAGATATGTAATAAACGATCTTCGCACAAAATAATGTACGATACACGAGCGGTATGTTTTCTTTCAATTCTCGGAAATTAAGAAAGCTCAACTACGTTTCGCTTTTTCAAACTTTTCCTCGAACATGAAAACTTCAACATACCGCTCTTGTAACGCATATTACTATTTCGGACCGTGGTTACTTCAATCAGTGGAAACCCCACAATGAAGTATTTCATTTTCTTCAATAAACAGAGTAACAGAGTTCAGTACAGTACCGTACTTCGGTAAACTGTAAGCTTTAACCAATTTGTGGCTTGTTTCTCACAGCAGGAAAATTCCTGTCAGATCAGGCCATATTAACGTCAATGACTGCAAAGTAACATTCTTATGCGACTTGGCTAAATAACATATTCGGCTTTTAAAATTCTCAAAAGGGATGAGCGAAAACATCGCCTTTCACTCCCGAACTTTTCTTCTCTCGACAGGACTGGCGCTTTTCTCTTCTTTGCACACAACCTCGAGTCTTTTTTTTTTTAAATCTTTTTGACAGTCTTTTTTTTTTTTCCTCTTCTTCGAATGGAAACTGCCGCTGTTGGCCGCGGAAGGTACAACACATCCTGCCCCGGCGATGTTGCTCTATCCCCTTTAATTCCGCTCGCTTTCCGTTTCTCTCCCCACCCTCTGATAGTGTCGCTCTAGCTCAAGGTTTCCTTTAGAAGAGGTCGATTTCTTTGAGATCCCTCCTGCTGATAGGTGAGATTCGCTTTCAATTCGTGTGCTCATATCGCAAGTCGCTCCGGACTTAATCGCTTTCTCGCTACCCTTCTCTGATGAGAAATCTTTAGTTAATACTATTAGTGTTCATTAAGAAGTTAATGGCGAGCTCTGTGTTGGAGGAGGTGCCGAATCCACAATTAAGGAAAATCAACTTTCTAAATTCAATTTGTGATTCAACGGAACTGAGGTGGGTGCTTTCCTTTGCATTACGTAATATTGATGAGATTAAGAAAACTACCGTTAGGTGAACATTCGAAAGCCAAACTTTTGCTACTGTAGGTCCAGTTTTGAGTGAATTTCTTGAAGGACGAAAGCAGAATATGCTATACTGTTTTCGCTGTAACAAAAACCCTAATGTAAACATAAGCACGTTGCTGTCATACCCGTGATTGGCTCTCAGTCGAAACACTCACATGATGCAGGAAAATATAGTTCGTATTAGGAAACCACAATCTTGTATTATTTGGAAATAAAACATTGAATTCTAGTTGTTAAGAAAAGCTACTTTTATATTTTGTTATGTACTATGAACGCGGATGAATACCAACAGTAATACCGAGATAGTCTGTTCTTGTAACAAGCTGGTGTCACTTGAGCTCGTAGTTCTTCACGTAAGCACGTGGTAATGAAGTATGGCTTTTGCATCCTTAACTGTCCATTGTGAAGACATAAGGCTTAAAAATAATTTAATTACAGTAATTATAAAATGTTTCCTAAGCAAACAAATGCATAGTAGTGAGGTTAGGCCTACTTGACGAGTAACGGGAAATGTTTAACATGAAACAGAATGTACAACAGTGGGCGGGAACACTTACTGAGTATCTATGGCGCCAAACAGTGGCCAATGAAGCCTCACTTCAGTCACGTGCTATTGTTTATATTAGGATTTTTCTTACAGCGAAAAGATTATAGACTGAACTGTGATCATTTTATAATCCATCATTATCATCATCATCATCATTATTGTCATAATCTTAAAGATTATAAAGATTATCTGTTAAGAATAATCACTGTAATAATAATAATAATAATAATAATAATAATAATAATAATAATAATAAAAAGTTATAATAAATTCATCATCATTATCCATTTAGTTCTCAGACAGAACTAGAGCAATCACAGCTTACAGCCAACAGGGTATATCTTAAAAATTATCCTCAAAAAATTAAAAAGTATTCAAAATAACTGCATTGAATCTGTCACCACCAATGTAACAACAAAACCATCGGCAAGCCATCTTTAAAATGTGATTCTCAATTATATTTCAGTTTCTCAATAAAAAAATTCATAACGTTTTAAAAACAACTACCAACTACAATTTCTTACTTACAAATGGCGTCTAAGGAACGCGCAGGTTCATTGCCGCCCTCACATAAGCCCGCCATCGGTTCCTAACCTGTGCAAGATTAATCCAGTCTCTACCATCATATCCCACCTCCCTCAAATACATTTTTATATTATCCTCCCATTTACGTCTCGGCCTCCCCATTTTTTCCCATCCTGCCTCCCAACTAACACTCTTGATGTATTTTTGGATTCGCCCATGCGTGCTAGGCCTACATGTCCTGCCATCTCAAACGTCTGGATTTAATATTCCTAATTATGTTAGGTGAAGAATACAATGCGTGCAGTTCTGCGTTGTGTAACTTTCTCCATTCTCCTGTAACTTCATCCCTCTTAGCCCCAAATATTTTCCTAAGCACCTTAGTCTCGAACATCCTTAGCCTCTGTTCCTCTCTCAAAGTGAGAGTCCAAGTTTCACAACCATTCAGAACAACCGATAATATAACTGTTTTATAAATTCTAACTTTCAGCTTTTTTTGAGAGCAGGCTGGAAACTATGAATAAGCTATAATTGAGGAGCGTTTTTTCAAAAGTCGATAGATGCAGAAATTTTCGAAGGTGAGTTACATATGGATATAGAATGTTTTCTACCTCCGGAATCGATCTATGAAATCAGATTTACCAAAACTTGATTCATTCCGTATGTAGAGACTACCAAACCTTCCAGGTTTTTTTCAAAACTCGATAGATCCTGTCACTTAGTGTAATTTCTGTAAAATCTTGATTTCTGCATCTATCGACTTCTGCAAAAACGCTCCTCAATTATTAACAAAATAAAGGGACATTTGTAACATGGAATTTGACACCTTAGAAATAACTAGAGTTCGGTAATACCTGCAAGGTCATCCATTTCTCTTTATTCAATGCTAATGCCAGGCGCTACTAATGATACGAACATATCAATACTTATGTATGTCAGCTATGGATGCCGAATTATTTCATAATTTATTTCCCACAATTTATAATGCTAAAATGCCATGAAGTGTTGTATCCAACTCGTGGATAATCTTATTATAACACTCGGGCAAGATTATCCACTTGTTGCATTAACAGCTATTAGGTATTAGTAAGATCATAAATAGATATAATTTATTTTCTCTTTTACGTATTCCCAGTTTTGATGTTCCACATTTATTTATTGAATAACAATTTACTTACCTGAAACTAATCATATCACCCTAGCAAGAAAGCTGTTGGGGACGTGCAATTCTCCGTCACGTGACCTATATCTCATGACAAACACAATGCTAACGGATAAACGTGATGCCTATACTGATGTTCGAACTCACGACCGCAGTGTTTGTGCAGATTAGGCCGATGCCTCCTAAGACCGCGCCGCACGATCACAGAGATCGGATCAGCGTAATTCCACGGTACACAGGACCATAAATCGTGTGGGCCGTTGTGTCCCACTGTCAGCGCCTCGCCCGCTCCGCTCCGCTCCGGCGTTATTTTAGCGGAATCAGTCATTCTTGTGGCACAGTGGAAGACATATAGCTGGCTTTGTACAACTGATGAATATCTGGTTTTTGTTTTATGCTGTTAAATTAAGCATTCGACTTTGAATTCCTTGATATAGAGTAGGCCTGCACAGGGTTTGCGCTCTCCGAGCCGGCTCACAGCTCATGAGCAGAATGCAGATATTAGCTGCGCTCTGTATAAGGGTGGACTGGAAGAAGCGGTGATCTCGTACAAAATATACACAAAAGAAAGTATTAGTGTTAGTAGTATTAGTATTTATTTATTTAACCCGGTAGAGATAAGGCCGTCAGGCCTTCTCTGCCCCTCTACTAGGGGATTACAACTATAATATGAACAATAAAATTACAATTAATATTAAATTTACAATTAAAATTACAATAAAAATTGAAGTACGGCAAGATTACCTGATTAATGAAAGCTAGACATTTTATCATAGAAGTTAAGAACAAAGAATATTTTTGTATTTACTGAATTACAAATTAAACCTACAGTAACAAAAATCTATAGTGATGAAATTACCGGATATTGAAATATTTTGTGATAGCTTAAGAGAACTATTTACAAGAAACCATGTCTGAACGAGTCTCAATTACTGACCAAGTGCCTAGTAAGTTTGCGTTTGAATTCAATTTTATTTCGACAGTCCCTGATGCTAGCAGGTAACGAATTCCAGAGTCTTGGCTGGGCTATTGTGAAAGAGGATGAGTATGAGGATGTGCGATGGGATGGTATTGTTAGTATTGTTTCATGGCGAGAGCGTGTGTTCAGATTGTGGTGGGAAGAAAGGTAAGTGAAGCGAGATGAGTCCACACCTGTGGACTAACGGTCAGAGCGTTTGGCCGCGAAACCAGGTGGCCCGGGTTCGATTCCCGGTCGGAGCAAGTTACCTGGTGAGGTTTCTTCTGGGGTTTTCCCTCAACCCAATTGAGCAAATGCTGGGTGACTTTCGGTGCTGGACCCCGGATTCATTTCACCGGCATTATCACCTTCATCTCATTCAGACGCTAAATAACCGAAGATGTTGATAAAGCGTCGTAAAATAACCTACTAAAAAAAAAAAAGCGAGACGACAGGTACGAAGGAATAGAAGAGTTCAAGATTTCGAAGAGAAGGAGAAGTGAATGTAAATTTATTTTCTTATCTAGTTTAAGCCAACCGATTGCTTCCAGGGATGTGGTAATGTGATCATATTTACGAACATTGCTTACAAAACGTACACACAAATTATGAGCACGTTGAAGTTTCGTTTTGTTGTCGCTGGAAAGGCCAGTGAGTAAAATGTCAGCATATCGAATGAATGAATGAATAATGAATGAGTGAATGAATGAATGAATGAATGAATGAAATAGCCTTTGGATTTCCCGTGAAGGGCTATGGCCTCCTAAAAAGGGAGCTCTTTCGAGATCATGCGGTTAGCTAATCCGCATGACGGTAGGTTCTGTTCTATATAAGCTTTGTTCGTCGTTCGTGTGTGTACACTTGCACTCTCACTCGATACTTGAAAACTGTAGCGATCTCCATTCTTCTCGGTTCTTGGCTGTTCTGGACCACAGGGGTCCAGCTAGGCTCTTGAAGAAGTCCGCCCATCTGGTCCCAGGTCTTCCTCGGTTTCGCCTCCCGATGCATGGGTCCCACGTGGTGGAAATATGCGCCCATCTGCAGCCTTGAAGTCTCGATACGTGGCCTCTCCATTTCCATGTCAGGCGCTCCCCTTGGTGTGCCATGTCTCTGGTGTTTGTCATCTGCTTGAGTCTGGTGTTGGAAATCTTGTCTCTGAGGGAGAGTCCTAGGATTTTCCTCTCCATTTTGCGCTGGCAGATCTGAACCTGCGTCTTCTGGTTCACGGTCAGTTTCCAGGTCTGACAGCCGTACAGTAAGGTTGGGAACATACAGGATTGCAGCACCTCCAGCTTTAGTTTGCGGTTCAGTTTCTTGTCAAGGAGTATGAATTGCAGTGACCAGAAAGCTCTCCATGCTGATGCAATTCTTCTTTTTAGTTCTCTCGTCATGCAGCTTTTGAATCCGACCAATTGGCCCAGATAGATATATTCCTCCACGTACTGTAATCTGGTTGCGTTGACTTGGATTGGTTGTGGTTGGCTGTTCGTCATGACTTGGGTTTTTTCCATGTTCATGCTTAGGCCTGCGTGTGCGCTGCAATCGCTTAGTTCCTGTATCATCACTTGTAGGTCGGTGGCATTTTAGCGAAAAGTACGATGTCATCCGCGAATCTTAGGTTCGTGAGCTGATATCCGTTTATATTGATTCCATGTCTTTTCTTCCACTTTAGCTTACGGAATATGTCTTCCAGGAGGCTAGTAAATAGCTTTGGTGAGATCGGATCCCCTTGTCGGACTCCTCTTTCTATTCTGAATGTTTGTTCTTCTCGTTCTGTTATCACGGTGGCGTGCGAGTCTCCGTAGAGCTTAGTTAGGATATTAATATATTTGTGCTCGACTCCCTGGTTGCTCAGCGCCTGTAATACACAGGAGTGTTCTACCGAGACAAATGCTTTCTTGAAATCTGTAAATGCGAGATAGAGGGGAATATTGAATTCGTCCGTTTTTTCTATGACCTGGTTGATTGTCTGTAGATGATCCACCGTGCTGTAACCTGAGCGAAATCCTGCCTGGTCTGGAGCTTGGTTGTCATCCAGTACTTTCGTGAGTCTCCTTGTGATTATCTTCAAAGTAGGGAAATACAAGCGTCTGCACAAGGGACTTTTTTAAGCAAGAGGGAAGATGAACATTTATCCTTTTTAGCACATGGATAATAGAATATACTTTTCTGCAGGTTTCTGTGATTTGCATGTCGCAGTTGAAGTACTATTACGAGTGTTTATGAAATGAATTCCCGTTCAGTGTTTGCAAAACTATCCTTGGACTATTATTAATTAATAAAGAAATATTTATTTTACAGAAATAATAGAAATTCTATAACTACTTAAATATACAATATCATTTTATTATATTTTTATTTATAAGTACATCCAAACGGGGTTTTATGCTGTTGACAGCTGAAAGGAACAGTAGCCTACTGATCGTAATGAAACATCAGATGTCTGCCTTTATTAAAGTTGATAACAGAAAACAGTTGCTCACAAATATAAATGTTGAGCCAAACATAGCAATCATTTTCACAGCCAGCCTATGTAGTCGTGGATATTATTGCTAATGTTTAGTCTTGTAAAACTCAACCAGGCTAGTAGTATTATTCAAACGATCTTTAGCCCTTAGGTCACATTGAAGATCAATAAGTTCGAGCTGTAAATCGTTAAATGTTAAATGTTATGTTCCGTCTTTTAGATTCCTCCATACTGTACTGTAGCAGTAGGTAAGCAACGTGCCTCTCCTCTACCTATAGCAAGTCTATGTCATTCTGACGTATCTTCCTCTCCGTTTCGGCGAGCGGTAAACACAGCTCTCCCGCGCGCGCTCGTTGAGCGCTGTTTGTGCAAATATGATATAGAGGGTAAAAAGGAAAATATTGCATTCCTTCTTACATTTGATATCTAGAAGAATTACTGACAAAAAGTGTAACAACTTACTCCTTTGAGAAGGGCTTTAAAAAGAAATGACATGTTTTGTTAAATAATAACCCGTCCTGACCTGATTTTTTTTTTGGATGAAACAATTTTTTCTTTGCAGCTATCTTGTATTTTGACCTACGAAACAAAAAATAAAATAAATCCTCTTCTTAATAACAGCTGGCCAAGGAACTGGCGGGTGCTGCACTCTATCAGTAAAGAACGAAACTACTTTTGAGGATACCAAATGGAATCGTCAGGCAAATGATATGAGTTAGAGATCACAGAAATGTTAGCGATTCCAAATGACTCATTCGAACGGAAAGAGTTAATAGTGTATTACATGAAGTCGTTTAAGGGGTTACGCACACTTTCCACACTTAGAAATTAATGTTTTATAAATTTTATTCCTCCACATTCTTAGCACTATTTTGATGGAGTTGTATGTATTTAATAACTGAAAATTGTTCTCTGATCTAAAATTGAAAAAAAAAATTGTCTACATAAAAAGTTTTTGGAATTGTGAATTTTCAAAATTTTCAATTTTCGGTTTGCACCTACCAAATTATTATTTAAGAATTACTCCTAAGAAGTTTTTTATCTTTTTAATAATTATTTATTTTTGCCTTAAAATTAACATTCATATTAACAATCCCTATCTTAGTAGCTGTCCCGCGCCGTGGCGTCGCGGTCTAAGGCATCCTGCGTAGGACTCGCGTTACGGAATGCGCGCTGGTTCCAGTCCTCATGGGGGAAGAAATTTTCTCATGAAATTTCGGCCAGTGTATGGGACCAGTACCTACCCAGCATCGTGTTGCACTTGGGGAGCTACGATAGGTAGCGAAATCCGGTTGCGAATACCAGCTATAACATCTGGGGGGGATCATCGTGCTAACCACACGATACCTCCATTTTGGTTGGATGAACGTCCACCTCTGCTTCGGCATGTGGACGTGAGCCCAGCAGGCGGCTGGTCGGACTAGGCCCTTCACGGGCTGTAGCGCCACGGATTATTATTATCTTAGTAGTTAGAATATCTACACTCCAGATGGAAAAAAAATATATATATATTTTTTTAATATATTTTAAACTTTTAAGAAACTTTTTATTGATTTTTAAAAATTCTGTTAAATGTGTGTTAAAGATCTATAATTTGTTGTTCTTACTAAAAGAAAGGGGTATGCAAAATTTCATGCCTGCATTAATTAATTAATTCATTATATAATAAATAATATTTGTCCCTACATACTTCTTGTACCAACGTGGAGCTTATTCCACCATTAGTCTTCGCAAATTCGCAACATTTTACTTTTCAAATGTTGAAGAGTGAAAAATCTTTCTGTTCCTCCATAAATTAGAAACTGTTTTACACTTTTCATTTCGGTCTGCAAACTTTTGAATATCAATAGGAATTGCAACTCAATGTTGTTGAGCTCCATTTCCCAGCCAATGAAGATATATGCGTAATAAATTGTTCCTTAGTCAAAAGAAATAAACTTATTCTTATTTTTTGGTCCTGGAATAGGCCCAGTTCTTTCAAGAAACTAATCTTCTTGAGTTGACTTAATTCGAAAACATTCACGGAATTGAGACAAATTTAGGTTCATGTATATTTATCCTGTTTTTATATAATCATTTTTTGGGTTCTTCGTTACTTAAATTTTCTCTTTCTATCATATTTCTTCTCTGAATTATTTTGAATCTAAAAGCAAAAATATGTTTCTTCTTCTGCCTGACAAGTGTTAGGCCCAGGGCCTGTTACGGTCTCACATAAAATTTTCACGCCATCTCTTAGCAAGACAACCCACAGATCTTTGGCCATGTGGTACATAGTCATAAATTGCCTTTGGGAGTCTACTATTACTCATTCTTTCCAAATAATGTTTCCAGTTAGACTGATATTGAACAATGCAATCTGAAGCTGGTTAAATTTTTAGTTTCTTTAAAATTTCACAATTTCTTTTCAGATCTCATTTAGTATAGCCCGCTGTTCTTCGCATGAATCTCATTTCACAAGCCGTTTTTCTGCTTTTATCTGCTTTCCTCAGTGTCCATGCTTCGCTGCCATAGATGAGCATCGGTCGTGCCAATGTATTGTAGAGACGTATGCAAAAATATAGTAGTAATAGTAGTGGTAGTGGTGGTGGTGGTGGTGATGGTAGTGGTAGTAGTTTTATTTTGCCTGGCAGAGTTAAGGCCATGAGGCCTTCTCTTCCACTCAACCAGGTTTCAATAATATACATGAAATACAAAATTAGATTACAAAACAACACGAAAGAAAATACCTTAGAAATTACATAAAATATAGATAGTAGAAAATTACAATAGACATGATCAGTTACATAATATAAAATTGCAAATAGTCAAGATCAGTTACATAATATATAAAATAAAGTAGAAAATTACACATAATCAAAATCAGTTACATAACATAAGGGGAATATACACACTCACACACACACACACACAATTTATAAGACCTAAAATGCTCGAGATAAATTCGACGATTAATTCACTTCAGATATACTATACGGTTAATATACTACTAGGAGAATACATGTGGGTTACAAGACATAAAATGTTGATTAGCAAAGTCGTACTAAATGGCATTCAAATACAAATGATTAAGTAATATATCTAGATAATAAAAAAAGAAGAGAGTGAGGAGAAAAAAATAACAACTTGGTCATTTAAGGCTATTTAGAAACTTCCGCAAGAGTCTAGTTCTGTTCATTAAAAACATTTCTAAGTAGAGTGTGCTTAAAAGATTTTAGACTCCGACTGCTCCTGATTTCCTGTGACAAGGAATTCCAGGAACGAGCTGTGTGTATTGTGAAGGAAGCAGAGTAGAGAGATGTTTGATGGAATGGAATTGATAGAACAAGGTTATGCTGTGAACGTGTGGTGGGATGCTAAAAGTGTGAAGCGAGGAACTAGGTAAATAGGTGTGGAATTATTTAAAATCTGATACAGCAAACAGAGTGAATGAACTGAACGTCTCTCCCGTAAACGAAGCCAAGATAATTGAAAGAAATACTCGGAGACATGATCATAGCGACGGCTGTTAAAAATGAAACGAACACAAGCATTATGAACACGCTGGAATAGGCTCCTGGGATAAGAATTCAGACACACAATTTTACCTCACACTTGAATAAACTTCGATTTTACTTGAAATTAGAAATTTGATGGAGAACATAATTATAAATGGTACTTCTTGTTTTGTAACAATTTCTTTTGCCGTTGCTTCATATTTCTCATTGGCCTCGTTTACCCTCACTTCAGCGTACAAAACCAACAAGATCCTACTGTTGTGTGTCACAGTTCCAGAATGACACACCTTAAAAAGACTCCACCTTGTCTAAATACTTTCAGTAAATTACTTTGCTAACAGCATTGCTTGGCAGACTACAGTACTATACGCTTCGTTGTAGAGAACAACAGCTATTCACAAGAACATGTTTTGCCAAATATGAATAGTAGGCCTACATAGGCTGCAAATTTACGTAGTACCGTTTTAAATTATGTTTTATGCACATGACGTGTTTTTGTACAGGGACATCATTCTATTTTTACTAGCATTTTTAATATTAACGTGACTATTCCTTTCGATTAACAGTTGAGAACCGGAAACACCGTTTGCTACCCTCTTCCACGACTGGAGTTCGATGATACTGGCGTAAAATACAAACAAATCACTTTACTAGATATAGGAGGGAAGTAAAGTAGTTCATTCCTTTACGTAAACTAGGAAATATCGCAATTTGGAGTTTGATAATATTCATTAGTTTTTCTTTAAACAAAATACAGTACTGTATTAACAATAAGTGTTTTTACTCACGAACTGAGTTATCCATGCGAACGTATTCATTATGCAGTGTATATTATACTGTCTACAGCACATATAGCGTACAATATAGATAATGAAGTTAAATTGAAAAATAATCGTAATATGGATATTTAAACACATTTTTGAAAATGGTGGCCGTTCATTTCGATACAGGCTTCAGTTCTTTTGTGCATATTATCGCGCTATGGACTATTTTACCTAATTCCAATTATTACCAGTTTCGTCCTTCGTACTAGTAACTCATGTTGAAATAATTCTGTACCTACTCTATAAAAGAGTACCTTACGTACTGTAAGTTCAATCTTCACTTCTGCCCGACCCGCACAGATAAAATTACTCAGACATGCTATCTACTGTCCGTCCAAGAGGTTATGTCGCAGGATCGTAGAAAGGAGGGAAATCATGTGACAGTTAATTACTTAACGAGGCCCTTTTAAGTTATTTTAAATAGTTGAATAATATTACGTTGGCGTCCAATTCCTAACAGAAATTAATGTTTCCAGAAAGGAGCTAAGACAGCCCAGCCACTAACCTTTACAGAAGGGCCAGCAAAAGCAGGTGGGGGAAATCGGGATGCGCCGTAGGCAAATGGACGACAATACCCGTGTCAAAATATGATTCGATATTGAAAGCTCTTTCGTCACTGGAAAACGCGAACATATTTGTGAAACGTACTATACTCACTAACTCAGTACTGTTTACTATATGCGGCCTTGGTTCCGTGTGGAGGACAGTTGGAACTTCATTAGTAGAAGAGGTGGGAGTTAAGTATATTCAAAAACTCAGGTACAATAAAAATTGAAGTAAAAATAAAATGATGTCCCTGTATAATATAGCCTACATTGGGCATCTCTCGAATTTGCATCCCTGAAAAGAAATGCCATCCCCATTGAGGGTTAAAACGATTTGAATATTTACGCCTGGTATCAGTGGAGCATGTAGAGCGAATGACGGAGTATATTGCTTACTATGTGAAAATTGCGCGCCTATTGAACTTTACCTATTTTTATAATAACAAAATAGTCGTTCCCATATTTCCTGGAAATTAAAACGAGAAACCTACAATTTTCTCGCCATATTTCACCACTTTATGTATCCCTGATTCGAACGCTACGGTACCGGGTTCAAACTATGCTTACTGTACGTACAAGCGGACAGGTAGAATATTTGTAGAGGGAAAAATTGTGCATACAGTGCCCGCGCTAGACATACTGCCCATGCCTGCCCTAGGAAGATTATCTTCACTGGGTTTTGAGCCCATTCTGTCCATTTACTAGATTTGATCCGTCCCGGGTATAGCCTATTATTTCCCCGTTGTCTACCATATCTGACAGCGTCCCCTATATGCGTATTCTGGGGATGCGCTCGTTGGGGGATCATGCAACCCCTTATGGGCTTCTGCTAATGTAAAAAAATACACTCATTAAATATTCATTTTGAGTACATTTGTGTCTGTCAATAGGTATAACGAAGGATTTTGTATGGTAAGTTCTTGAAGCGGCTTTCGGAAATATCACGCACAGGTCTCGTGGGTAATAAAAATGAGCAGAAAATTATATTTACTTGGAATTCAGCTTAATTGCTGTGCGCCCGGGCATCCCTCATCAGCGTACTGTGGTAGGAGGGAAAAGAGAGAGGGATTCCATGAAGATGGGACGTAGAGATTTACAAGGTAGGCATAAAACGTTCTGTGTTCTGGTATTCAAGATCCAAGACCCACGCAACTTCTTCCACATAGTGCTTGCTAGGAACACATTTCAGAGACCACTTTCAACCGATAATATCTCGTTCTTGGACTGAATGCGATGATAACTACTGTCGTCTAGCATCTTCGCTGTTGTGTATAAAAACATAATCTTAAAACCCATGTAAACATTTTCTTTTAGGATGAAATTGACCCAGATACAGCTGACGGATTCTCATTAACAAGTGAACCGTCCCAGGTTGTGGTTCTTTAATTTGGTGAAAATGCATATTTAAACTAATTTTCGTTCGTTAAAAAGCTTGGTGATAGTCATTCTTTTGACTTTTTCCTCGTTTACGAAATATGACTTTAATATCGATGCTACTTATGCCGCTTCTTGCGCGCATTCGGATCCTCATAGTTTATCTATCTAGCTGTCTATCTATCTATCTACTGTATCTATCTATCTATCTATCTATCTATCTATCTATCTATCTATCTATCTATCTATCTATCTATCTATCTATCTATCTATCTATCTATCTATCTATCTATCTATCTGTCTGTCTGTCTGTCTGTCTGTCTGTCTGTCTGTCTGTCTGTCTGTCTGTCTGTCTGTCTGTCTGTCTGTCTGTCTGTCTGTCTGTCTGTCTGTCTGTCTGTCTGTCTGCCTGCCTGCCTGCCTGCCTGCCTGCCTGCCTGCCTGCCTGCCTGCCTGTCTGTCCATCCGTTTATTTATTTATTTAAATCCACCACCAACAGAAGCAGGCTTCCAATTACAGGTGGCTTACACAGATACATACACAAAATACATAATAAGAAAAAAAAAACAACCAATATATACGAAAGAAGGAAAATACATGGCGGTAATAGATGCTAGAATATATTATTGCAGTTAATATAGTGCCAAATGTCAATATAATGATGTAAAATTACTTAAAACTAGAGTAAAAACATTATAATACACTTCTTCATAATTTAAATATCTAAGGAAATACAATTCTTTTTAATATTGTATGAAATTTTTCCATTGTTAAACTGAAATCTAATTGAGATTCACAGTTTAAAGACAGAGAGTTGTAAGTATTACACGTAACAAACAATGGAGAGTTCTTGAAGAAAACAGTTCTAGGAATGGGAATAACAAAAGGTTGCCCGTGACGTAATTCTGTTTTTTTTTTTTTTACATTGAACTGAAAGAATTTAAGAAAGTCACAGTTATTCAATATACCGTTAATAGTCTTATAGAGTAAAATTTGACTATTTATTAATCGTCGAGATTTTAAAGTTTTATAATTAAATTCTAAAAGTAACTGATTATATGAAATTTGCTTGTGATAAGACAACACGTGATGTTTTTTTAAAATATAAATAACGTAAAAATCTTTTCTGTATCCTTTCTATTTGTATCTGATGGGACTGGAACTGAGGTGACCATATTACAGACGCATACTCTTGCTTACTCCTAACTAGAGTTTTATATAGAGTATCAATAGTATTTATATTTTTAATTCTTTTGTATTTATGATTATAAATCCTAATTTTCTATATGCATCAATTACCACGTGATTTAAGTGCATTTTAAAACATAACTTGTGTGTAAAATAAATACCCAAATCCTTAAATGATTCTACTCTAAGTAACTTCACACCATTAATTTCATACGAATTTTGAGCAACTGTCTTATTTTTAGAATACGTCATAAAGCAACATTTATTAAGATTTAACTCAAGAAAATTATCCATACTCCATCTATATAGTATGTCCAAATCATGCTGTAGATCAAAAACGTCTTGTTGTTTGTCAATGACTATATACAATTTATCATCATCAGCATATAGTAAACATTAAGAGTGCGACACTGTATCACATCTCTCGCATGAATGCTCCAAAAATCCATCCTGGATCGTGAAATCAATTAATCGTAGTGGACAGTCATTTAAATTGCACCATCTGTCCCTAATATACATATAGCACAGTCTACTATATACAGTCGCGAAACTTGAGGTGATTTTTTGCAAATCCCGTGATAGAGCGCTCCAAGCGGTTAGCAACTAGAAACAATACACTGTCCACGGTCGACTTTGGACTGTGTCGTATTTCCATCGAGTGCTAGCTCGTTGCGTATTTCACATTGATGCTTGTGAAATGTTCGTTATTGGTTGTAATGAAAATGTTAATGGCTAAAATACAATAATTGGAATAATAATATTTTACTAGAGACGTAGAAAAATTAAGTTTGTTTTAATGAAATTTATTGATCACGTTTTATTTTCAATTCTGGTGGGATTATTATTCCTTAGGCCTACTTTTTTTTTTCAAAGGATATGTTTTTAATTATAGCTGTTAATTTTGTTGTTATTTTTATTTGTTACATTACTAGAGACGTAGAAAAAGTCTGTTACAATAAAATTTATTGATCACGTTTTATTTCCAATTCTGGTGTGATTATTATTGCTTAACCTCATCCCACTTTGTTAACTACGTAAGCCTACACTACAAGTACCGGTACACGTAAGTTACTCCATTAATTCGTATTTCCATTATTATTGTTGTAAAGGGAAATGAAAATTAATATTTATTGGTTTCATAGTTAATTATCGCTATGATCTTGAATGAGTGAAGCGATTATAGTAAATTTCAGTTCGTTTTGCACAAACAAAAATAATATTAACCTATTTCTTGCAGGTGTCTTTGAGTTTATGGTGGAATTTAATATACTTCATTAAAATAATAAATTAACTTTATGCATTTAATATTTCAATAATGGAAGGAAGGTGTTAATTTTTCCAAAAGAACCCGACAACGAAAGTGTAACATATTTTGTCGTCTGCTAGGAGAGAGATCTGCGATGATGAGGCGTTAGTAGCGATCCTAGTGGTGGGCAACTACCCACGTTTGCATTTTTACTACATATTGAACTTAGCGACTGTATATAGTAGACTATGCTTGTAGCAAGTATGAAGAGTGCAGTGTCGGGTTTGCTTTCGCAACAGACTAATGAAAGGGTTAATCTAGTATTACTAGAAGAGAATATGTAAACATCATTTAAAACCTACTTATTGTATCTTGTAGTTTGTATTTTGTGGGTTACTTTCATTCAAAGTGTTTTAGTGTACAATTTTCAAAAGGGTTTCTACATGATGCTATGCAAGGTTCCGTTGTAAGAACAGAAATTGTGCAAAAAATAGCTATTCTGAGGGATTATTTTTGCATTTTGCTCTGTGTGAGTTGTTCACAGTATTTTAACGTGGACCGTGGACTGAATAACTGGAGTGCACACCAGTTTCCATGGGAACGACATAAAACGCGATACATGTAGCGTATTCATTGGGACTCAGCTTCTTTCATTTTTGACTGGGGGATAGATTAAAGTGGTCCCCATTACAAGGCGAAAAGCCGCAGCTCTTTTGTTTTGCTTCAAAAGGACTATCCATCATTATCCTGACTGCATTGTTCGTGCCATTACCTAAATCACAAGTCCACGCATTCCCTACTGCTGATTCTCCACTGGAATATGTTGTTTTTCTACCTTTATACAAAAAAAAAAAAAGGAATAATGTTGTATAAATAATACATATGTACCCATTATTTATTTTATTTGGTGTTTAAAGACAATGTTTAACAAACTTTTGCCGCAAGTGAATTGTTCACGAATATTTTGTGCTTTAACTTTCAACACTTTACTTAATCGTCTTTTGCCTCTGTAAAAAGTATTTTATTCCGAATCAAATTAAAATATGCTATGATTTTTATGGTTATCATCAGGGACGACACTTTGTCCCAGCGTGGACGGATTTTAGGTTGGTTGTTGCTGGCCTATATTGACGTCACGGAGGCCATGGGTTCGAAGGTACAGCACTGTGACAGGAAAGGGCAAACTGTGTGTGCTGCACTGGAGAACGAACATAAGTACGTTTGATTTGTTTAGGATTCGAACCTATGCTGCTCTCTGCCGATGCCTGCTTGTTTTTCATTTCATTACCTACAGTACTACTGGTGGCGTTGTCACTTAATGGCAAGGTGGTTGTGATCGTAACTCTGTATGCAGTAGTACAGGGACATCATTTTATTTTTACTAACATTTTTAATATTAACCTGTCTATACCTTTAGAGAACCGGAAACACCGCTTGCTCCCCCCTCCAAGACTGGAGTTCGATGATACTGGCGTAAAACACAAATCACTCTACTAGGTATAGGATGGAAGAAAAGTAGTTCATCCATTTACGTAAACTAGGAAATATCGCGATTTTGAGTTTGGTAATTTTCATTAGGTTTTTCTTTAATCAAAGTACAGTACTGTATTAAGAATAAGTGTTTTTACTCACGAAGTGAGTTATCCATGCGAACGTAATCATTATGCAGTGTATATTATACTGTCTACAGCACATTAGCGTACAATATAGAGAAAGAAGTTAAATTGAAAAAAAATCATAATATGAATATTTAAACACAATTTTGAAAATGGTGGCCGTTCATTTCGATACAGGCTTCAGTTCTTTTGTGCATATTATCGCACTATAGACTATTGCATCTAATTCCAATTGCCAGTTTCGTCCTTCGTACTAGTAACTCATGTTGAAATAATTCTGTACCTACTCTACGTACTGTGAATTCAATCTTCACTTCTGCCCGACCCGAAAATATAAAATTACTCAGACATGCTATCTACTGTCCGTCCAAGTGGTTATGCCGCAGGATTGTAGAAAGGGAGGAAATCACGTGACAGTTAATTACTTAACGAGGCCCTTTTATTTAAGTTAAATTAAACAGCTGTATAATATTACGTAAACGTCCAATTCCTAAGAGAAATTAATGTTTTCAGAAAAGAGCTAAGACAACCCAGCTCTTACAGAGGGGCGAGCAGAAGCAGATGGGGGAAATCGGGATGCGACGTAGGCAAACGGACAGTACCTGTGCGAAAATGTGATTTAATATTGAAAGCTCTTTCGTCACTGGAAAACGCGAACATATTTCTGGAACGTACTATATTCAGTAACTCAGTACTGCTTACTATCTGCGGTCTTGGTTCTGTGTGGAGTTGGAACTTCCTTAGTAGAAGGGGTGGGAGTGAAGTACATTAAAAAACTGAGGTACAATAAAAATTGAAGTAAAAATAAAATGATGTCCCTGTATAAACATAATACAATGCAGTCAGACAAGAGTCTAAACTGAATGCAATTGCAACTGCGTTTGGAAGTGAGTATTTTAGTGTGGAGGGCGACAACTTACGCTGTAAACTGTGCAACACAGAACTAAAGGTAAACGTTCGTAAGGATTTGCAAAAGCATTGTGAAACGAAAAAGCATAGTGAACGTTTGCCCTTATTTCTCTCATCTGCAGGGTTTACAAACTTTGAGTTTTATAATGATTTGTGCGAGGTGATGGTATCGGCTCAGTAATCCACATTTTCAGCGATTTATGGAAAACTGCATAGTATAACATCAATGCGTACAGCCTATCATAACCTAGACACACGATCACAACACTCCTCAATATTATCCATTCCCTCCCACCGAACATCCTCATATTCATCTTCTTTCACTGTGGCTGTTCCTCGACTTTGGAATTCCCTACCGAGTAATGTTAGGGACTGTCAGACATCAAATCAATTTAAGAATAGGTTAACGAGATATTTTTCTAACAATTATTGTCAACAATAATAGCTGTTTCAGGTTTCTCAATGTTTAATGGTTATATATACCACAGATAAATATCTAAATTATATCATTATTATTATTATTATTATTATTATTATTATTACTATTATAATTACCATTATTATTATTATTATTATTATTATTATTATTATTATTATCATTATTATTATAACTATTTCTTACCAGTGTTTATTATTGTCACACTAACATTAGTTATCCAATTTTCATCATTTACTTTCATGTTGTTTTATGATCTAGATATTAATGTAATAACTATGTAAGCAAATGTATTTAATTAGAATTAGAGTCTGGCTGGGCGGAAGAGAAGGCCTACTGGCCTTAGCTCTGCCAGATTAAATAAATAAATTATTATTATTTATCGTCTGTATACGAAAAAACTCTGAAGCCATTCGAACAGCTGTAGGTAGTAACAAAATATTTGTATCCATAGATGAGATATCGGATGCTGTGGGACGATAAGTAGCTCACGTTGTTGTAGGAGTGATGTCCTCCAATGAACCAGGAACGCAATTTTTGTTGACATCGGAAATACTAGAAAAAGTAAACAGTGCAACTATTGTTAATCTTTTTGAGATGCACCTATGTATAACATCGTGCGATGTTGAGCGAACTTTCTCGCACTACAAGCATATTTTTAGTGAAAACAGAAGGAATTTCACTTTTTCACACTTAAAAATGCACATTGTTATATATTGTAAGGGACTACAGTTTGTATCAGAATAATGTTATGCCTCGATTGCAAATACTTGTGTGTAATTTGACCAACTCGTCGTCGTTGTATATGGTGTTGTAAATATGTGTAAGTAATATTGTAAACATGTAACTAATCAAGGCATGTGTTTTGCACATACCTAATATATGGCAGTGGTAACCTGTAGAAACGTTGCATTTTCGTTCCGCCGATCTATACCAGCAAACAATCGCGTGTTGTAGCTGGACTGCTCGTATCAACTAGTAAACACAGGTACTCTATACACCAGTACTAGTGAACCTCGTGGCGAACCGCGACAAAGTGTCGTCCCTAGTTATCGTATAACGGTCTTACTAATAAAAACTCATAAAGTGTATTGTACAATGAATAGCTCGTTTATAAATCGTGTGCAAATTCATGACTAATAATCGTGTATAAGAATACAATTGTTATAGAACTACGTCAAAGTTTAGTCATTATTTCATTATTAAAGATAACAGACTAACAGAGATTATTTATTGCCCCCGGTAGTATGTGCTAGTATGCCGAGCTAAGTATGGATAGTACAGACGTGGACAAATTATTAGCAAAATTTAAGATTTTTATTATATATTTTTACAAAATATATGATTCTTCAATTTAGACTACAGTTGACATTTTTGTGTATTTCCAAATTATTAGCAAAATTGAAGATTTGTATTGTATATTTTTCAAAATCTAACTCCTCAATTTGGACTACAGTTGATATTTTTGCATATTTACAAATTATTAGCAAAACTGAAGATTTTTGTTGTATATTTTTACAAAATTCGATTCTTCAATTTGTACTACAGTTGACATTTTGGATATTTCGAAATTATTAGCAAAACTGAAGATTTTTGTTTTATATTTTTACAAAATTTGACTCTTCAATGCAGTTGATAATTTTGCTAATTTACAAATTATTAGCCAAATTGAAGACTTTTATTATATATTTTTACAAAACTTGACTCTTCAATTTAAACTACAGTTAAAATTTTTGCGTATTTCTGTCTACTGTAATGATGGAAATATCCAAAATTGTCAAATGTAGTCTAAATTGAAAAGTCAAATTTTGTAAACAGAATTATCATAAAAATCGTCCATTTTGTTAATAATTTGTCCACGTCTGTATAATGGGCCTGATCGATTACCATGCTATATTTTGATCAGAGACTACAACTACAGCAATATTATTCTAATAAAATTATTTTGTGTTCTTTGATTTTGTTATTCTTTGGTTACAGGGCAACCATCACCATAAAATGACAATCTATAAGAACAGCTGTTAGAGAGGCGGCCATTTTTTCAGTCTGTACAACACTTGAGCAGGAGGTTTCACAGCAAAACAATTGCCATGTATAGTTATACATTGCTTATACATCCGACACTTATGCATGGTTTATTAGTAACATTTTCTGTCCCAAGTCTGTATAATCTCGTATAAAATTATTATTAGTAAGACCGATAATCTATAATGCAATGCAGGCAAAATGTGTTACATTGTAACTTAATTACTGCTCTTGTTAGGAATATAAATAATGATAAATATTTGTGTTATAATTCAATTTATTCAAAGTTAATTTTGTATTGAATTTAACTTTCAGTTTATTTTGTTTATAATATATTAATAAGTATACCTGTAATTGCAGAAGTATTTCTATGAAATTTGTCACTTAAGCAATTTTTCTATGTTGAAATTTCTTGCTTAATACATATTAAAACAATATACCATGACTTTAATGTGTTTTTCCAAATACACGTTTATTTTCTGAGCAGTTAATGAGGATTATTTTTGTATCACGGAATTAGGAAACCATATCACGGAATTTGGATCCCTGTCACGGATTTAGGAGCCACTGTATAACAATGAAGAATCATATATCATGTATCAAACTTCTCAAACTGTTGACACTGAATGTTGTAAAAACTGTAGCTAAAGGTCCAAATAACGTTATTTAGGTGTTATTTCAAAAATTTTATTACAATTTTGACATAAATATAGACTTCATTAAATATGTCACGGATTTAGGCAGCCTTAACCTATAAGGAATCTATACTAATAATAAATCTGTAACCGAAATTTTTCTGGTAATTTTCGGTTTTCCAAAAATAATTGGTCCTAACATTATATAATTAACCACCCTGAAACCGAAAATCGCTTTTTTGACATTTTTGTTTGTATGTCTGTCTGTCTGTCTGTCTGTATGTTTGTTACCTTTTCACGCGATAATGGCTGAACGGATTTCGATGAAAATTGGAATATAAATTAAGTTCGTTGTAACTTAGATTTTAGGCTATATGGCATTCAAAATACATTATTTAAAAGGGGGGTTATAAGGGGGCCTGAATTAAATAAATCGAAATATCTCGCTTATTATTGATTTTTGTGAAAAATATTACATAACAAAAGTTTCTTTAAAAATAATGTTCGATAAGGTTTATTCTTTGAAAAATTTTGATAGGACTGATATTTAATGAGATAAATGAGTTTTGAAATTAAAATAACTGCCATCTAAGGCCGTGTAATGAATTAAAAAACAAATGACTTCGTCCATAAGGGGCCTTGGACAGCAACAATCGAAAGCTATGAAAGATAGCCTACAGAGAATGTTTCTGTGTTTGTATGAAGTAATATCGGAAGCTAAATTAACCGATTTGTATAATTAATTATTATTTCACCATTGGAAAGTGTAGTTTCTCTAGATGGACATAATGCTATAATGGTATGTATTACAGTAACTTCTGATATAATATAGTATAGTATAATATAATATAATATGTAATGTAATATTATATAATAAAATTTAAGTTATTTGAAGGGTTCAGAACCATAGTGGGCCAAACGCCATTTACTGAGTACGTAGAAAACAAGGGTTAAAATTAAGTTATTACCATAATTCAATGGAATCCTATAACAAGTAAAATAAAATATACATAAATGATGTCAATATTCATTAAACTATGGTTGCATGTAATAAAAATTAAGAAACATGTTAAAGGAATTGTCATTGCACCAAATGAGTGTCTCTGGACCAAAATGATCGCATTTTAATTATTTGAATGCAATTTAAATTAAGTAACATATTAAACGATTTATACTTCTATCAAACACGAATGTTCCCTTGATCAAACATCCTATTATTAATTATGTAATTACTTTATATTTGTTTCTAACGGGTGCAGCGGAGCGCACGGGTACGGCTAGTTAACTAATAAAATTATTAATGAAAATCGGATGTTCTTAAATATAACATATTTCTAGAAGTTTAGAGATCCTTGAAGCTAACATATGCATTATGAGAAATGAAACCATGGCATATGGAAGCAGAGTAGCTGTAATTTTAAACTGTGAAGTTTCTATTTAGCTGACAGCGGACTATTTTTCGCTGCAAGGAAGGAGCGGGTTTGAAATGTCTCGTGGCTTATCGTTATCAATCACTCTACTCCACAGCCAGTGGTTAATCGTACACTTTTGTTTCGTGCAACAAAGTCTGATGTTTTTATACTGTCACATGCTAGCTACTCTTTGTAATAAATTTACACCACTAAAAACTAAAGGGAACCTGCGATAAAATGAACAAGCACAGATAAGTAGCTACATGAGGTCTGCGAGGAACAAAAAATTTCAGCAACGTACTCATTCGTAGATGTCGGATTCAGAAATTATTTGCAGTTTTATGTCATTAGCTAATTTTCGAAAACCATATATTCCTTTCTAGTGCAGTTAACAAGCTTTTATCAACCCTTCATTAATTCTTATTTGTAGAAATCACTTATCTTGTGGTATTTTGTATCGTTTTCACGTCATTACACAGGATTTAAGGTGTTCAATGACAGTCATTTTAATGGACGAATCCTTGGCATAGTATCAATGAAAATGTCTTCTACTAATTTGTTCTTTACACTTAGATTTTCTAGAAATAATTATTTTATAATTTAACAATAATAGTAATGATTTATTTTAGCTGTCAGAGTTATGGCCATAATGTCTTCTCTTCCACTCAACCAGCAAAAAATATACATATATATGTATGAACTTACGAAGAATTCAACAATTTGATTTAGATAAGAGCTACATGTATACAAGAGTTATTTACGAATTAAACAACAAAATACTATAAACTATTAATTAAACAATGAAATAAACTGTGTAGCAGAATTAAGCTAAAATATATAGAATGTTAATATATTTCAAATAATGTTAGATAATAGGAAGAGATTATTATGAGACAATTTTGAAAATAAAGCACTAACAGGATGCATGTCTAAAGGAAGGAGTAGCAATGTAGACAGTGATACTTTAAGTCAGTATGATTGGAGTGAAATGCTAATAAGGTTATCTTTTAAGCTGTTTTTAAAAGTTTTTATTGTCTTGCAGCCCCTAATACTTTGTGACAGGAAATTCCATTGACGGGAGGTGGATACTGTAAAAGATGATGAATAACGAGATGTTCTATGAAGAGGTATACTTAACGCGCCACAGATAAGTGATCTGGTATTCACGTCGTGGTTAGAGCATAGATAGTAGAAATGAGAAGAAAGGTAATTTGGTGTTGAAGTGTACAGAATTCGAAAGAGTAACGGCAAAGAGTGTAAAGTTCTACGTTCTTTAAGTCGGAGCCACGAAAGACTTGCGAAGGACGGTGATATGTGATCATATCTCCCAGAACAAGGTTGTAACCAACAAATAAGAAATTCTTTTAAAAAATACGGAAAAACACATTGTACTGTACATACTTTTAATTTTTTTAGAGCAAGGTTGACAATGAGACATGTGTGCTGATTTTGAAATGAGTACAAGTATTACACATAGCATATCATTAACATCTACTATTAACGAAAAAGTCAACTTATGAAAAATTAGGGTTACAACTTTGTTCTGAGCTGCTATTCAATTATTATTTATGATTTTATTATCTTTTAAATCATTTAGGAATACAGTAAAACCTGTATTGTGAATAACTGAAAGGGAATGATTATAAATTAATCAAAACTCAGAACTACGGTTATCTAAAGGCTAGGTATAATCGTCCGCCATTTTCGTTCTTTCGTTCCCGGTTGCAGTCAGCAGACGAGAATGATATTTTCCGAACAGTTAAATATTTATCATTTCATAGTTCCTATGATAATCAATTAATCGCGCTGTAATTTTTTTATTGACAACTCAGTGTCTAAGGAAAGCATAGAAACAAATTCGAAACCAAAATATTTTTTTTCAAAAGTGAGGAAAAAATGCTAACTTTGAAGTGATCTGTTTAGAATAGACGTTTACACCTTCAAAAGTTGGTAAGCGGCAAACTGCCATGTATTGTGGGTCCCTATCACCACGGCATGGCGCGTCCTCAGGTTGCGGATAGAGGAGACGGCCTCCAGATATGGAGGGTAGCTGCGAATATATTGAATAAGCAGTCGTGGACAGCCGATAAGGGGTGGTCCTCCAGCTTGGGGGTTGGGCGAAGGGCTAACAACCCATCACCGTAAAAAAACAGCTTGTTACGTATCCCTATAATAAGCCTCGGAATAGGACTGATTCTCTGGCACGACCACAGCAGAGGAATATGGATTTGAGATTTGGCACTTGGAACGTAACTAGTCTTTATAGAACAGGAGGGGTAACATTAGTAGCAAAAGAACTAGCTAGATATAGAATAGACTTCGTAGGAGTACAAGAGGTTAGGTTAGATGGGAATGGCATATCACAAATAGGAGATTACTTGTTGTATTATGGGGAAGGAAACAATAATCACCAATTAGGAACAGGATTCTTTGTTCATAAAAGAATAAAATCAGCAGTAAAAAAGGTCGAATTTATCAGTGACAGGTTATCATATTTAGTACTTAAGGGTAGATGGTGCGACATCATAGTCATAAATGCTCACGCCCCTACAGAAGAGAAAGACGACCATATAAAGAATAGCTTCTATGAGGAATTGGAACATACTTTTGATCAGTTCCCTAGATATCACATGAAAATTTTATTGGGGGATTTCAATGCTAAAGTAGGACGGGAGGATATTTTTAGACCAACTATTGGAAAAGAGAGCCTACACGCAATTAGTAGTGACAATGGAGTTAGATTAGTCAACTTTGCCACATCGAAAAATGTAATTGTCAAAAGTACAACATTCCCCCATAAGGATATACATAAATATACTTGGACTTCTCCAGATGGATTGACACACAACCAAATAGATCACATCTTGATAGATAAACGGAGACATACTAGTATAGTAGATTTTCGAACTTTCAGGGGTGCAGACTGTAATTCTGACCATTATTTGGTGATTGGAGAATTAAGAGAAAGATTATCAGTAGCCAAGCGAGTAGAGCAACAAGTTAATATTACTAAATTCAATATTTTGAAATTAAAGGACGAGGAAGCTAAGCAAAATTATCAGGTCGAAATTTCGAATAGGTTTGCCACTTTAGAAAGTTCCGACGAAGTTGAGAAAGAATTAGATGTTAATAGCGTGTGGGAAAATATCAGAGATAGTATCAAAATTGCAGCTGAGCAGAGCATAGGTTATTATGAAACTAAGAAAAAGAAACCGTGGTTTGATGAAGATTGTTGCATGGTAGTAGAAAGAAGGAAACAGGCAAAATTGAAATTCTTACAGGATCCAGTTGAGGAGAAGAGAGATAATTATTTCAATGAAAGACGGGAAGCAAGTCGTACACTTAGGAATAAAAAGAGAGGTTACGTGAAGGAAAAACTGAATGAGGTAGAAACAAATAGTGAGAATAAAAACATTCGAGATTTATATAAGGGTATAAAGAAATTTAAGAACGGATATCAGCCAAGGGTAAACGTGATCAAGGATGAGAATGGTGACTTGCATGCAGACTCTCCATCAATCCTAAACAGATGGAAAAACTATTTTGCGCAACTACTAAAAGTACATAGGCCAAATAGAAATGATCGGGACGAAATTGAAATACAAACTGCTGAGCCATTTATACCCGAACCCACGCTTTCAGAAGTCGAAATTGCGATAGAAAATCTGAAAAAGTACAAGTCTCCAGGTATCGATCAAATTCCAGCAGAATTAATACAAGAGGGTGGGAGTGCATTATATAGCGAAATTTATAAACTTGTACTTGCTATTTGGGAAAAGGAAATTGTACCAGAACAATGGAAGGAGTCCATAATTGTACCTATTTTTAAAAAGGGGGACAAAACCAACTGTGGTAATTTTCTAGGAATATTACTTTTGTTGACGTCGTACAAAATTTTGTCCAATATTCTTTTGAGAAGATTAACTCCGTACGTAGATGAAATTATTGGGGATCATCAGTGCGGTTTTCGGCGTAATAGATCGACTATTGATCAGATTTTTTGTATTCGACAGATAATGGAGAAAAAATGGGAGTATAAGGGTACAGTACATCAGTTATTCATAGATTTCAAAAAGGCTTATGACTCGGTTAAGAGGGAAGTATTATATGATATTCTTATTGAATTTGGTATTACCAAGAAATTAGTTCGATTAATTAAAATGTGTCTCAGTGAAACATACAGCAGAGTCCGTATAGGTCAGTTTCTATCCGATGCTTTTCCAATTCACTGCGAGCTAAAGCAGGGAGATGCACTATCACCTTTACTTTTTAACTTCGCTCTAGAATATGCCATTAGGAAAGTTCAGGATAACAGGCAGGGTTTGGAATTGAACGGGTTACATCAGCTTCTTGTCTATGCGGATGACGTGAATATGTTAGGAGAAAATACACAAACGATTAGGGAAAACACGGAAATTTTACTTGAAGCAAGTAGAGCGATCGGTTTGGAAGTAAATCCCGAAAAGACAAAGTATATGATTATGTCTCGCGACCAGAATATTGTACGAAATGGAAATATAAAAATTGGAAATTTATCCTTCGAAGAGGTGGAAAAATTCAAATATCTTGGAGCAACAGTAACAAATATAAATGACACTCGGGAGAAAATTAAACGCAGAATAAATATGGGAAATGCGTGTTATTATTCGGTTGAGAAGCTCTTATCATCCAGTCTGCTGTCCAAAAATCTGAAAGTTAGAATTTATAAAACAGTTATATTACCGGTTCTTCTGTATGGTTGTGAAACTTGGACTCTCACTCTGAGAGAGGAACATAGGTTCAGGGTGTTTGAGAATAAGGTGCTAATAAAAATATTTGGGGCTAAGCGGAATGAAGTTACAGGAGAATGGAGAAAGTTACACAACGCAGAACTGCACGCATTGTATTCTTCACCTGACATAATTAGGAACATTAAATCCAGACGTTTGAGATGGGCAGGGCATGTAGCACGTATGGGCGAATCCAGGGTGTTAGTTGGGAGACCGGAGGGAAAAATACCTTTAGGGAGGCCGAGACGTAGATGGGAGGATAATATTAAAATGGATTTGAGGGAGGTGGGGTATGATGATAGAGACTGGATTAATCTTGCACAGGATAGGGACCGCTGGCGGGCTTATGTGAGGGCGGCAATGAACCTTCGGGTTCCTTAAAAGCCATTTGTAAGTAAGTAAGTAAGCGGCAAACTTGTCTATTTTTCACTTTAGATGGGGGTGGGGTCAGAGCGAGAGAATGTTGAGGAATAATGGAAATTACTTTTCGAATTTCTCGTTACTCAAAATAATTACTGGTTTCGGAGTCACCGCGAGTGAAACAAACAGCGATTTCGCTCGGCGGAGGACTCAAGACGCAACCTTTTGTCTGTTAAGAGAGAATGAATGGTGGCTTCATATAGAAAACTTGGCTAATTATACAGGGACATAACTTTATTTTTACTAACATTTTTAACATTAACCTGCCTATACTCGGAAACACTGTTACCCCCCTTCCATTACAGGAGTTTGGAGTTGCTAGTGCAATATGTAAACAAATCATTTTACTAGCTATAGGAGGAGAGAAAAGTAGTGTATCCATTTATGTTACAGGGAAATATAGTATTACGATTTTCAGTTTGGTCATTACTTTACAGTATTTTATAAAAAAATAGCAGAGTAGTAACATTTTTTTTTTCACAAACTCAAGTCTTCAGGCGGTTATACACATTATGTAATGTCTACTTTATTCAGCATATTACTAACCTAATTTATTCCTGAGAATTTTGTGAGCACTTCCGGAAGAAACCCCAATTTCTACAGCTAACTTCTTGACCGACTTATTAGGACCTCCCTGCATCCTTTCTCTAGCATCTTCTACAGCATTTTCTGTCACCTTTTTTGGCCATCTTACACTTTTCTTCCTTTTGTGTACACTCTGTTGCTCTAAATTTATCTACCAGAATAATGACATTTCTACGAAAATATTCCGTAATGATATAATCAGGAAATTGTGAAAAAAAAACTGTTGTTCACATTCGGCTATATTGTAATTCCAGTTTCCATCATCGTCCTTCATACCTACAAACAGTAAAACAAAACTCTTTTTTAAATAATGCTGTTACGTACCGTACCATATTATAGGGTACCGTACTTTCGGTAACTCTAATCTTCACTTGTGCTCAATCCACACAGATAAATTCAGTTATGCTACACACGATACCTGTGTGAAAATAAACTTCAATATTATAAGCTTTTTCTTCTATAGAAAATGCAACATATTTCTGAAACACACTGTACTCTGTACTGTTTATTTCACTGCTAGCAACAGCGGCCGTGAGTTTATGTGACTCACGTTAGCAAGGACATTAGTGAAAAGGGGTGGGAGTCAAGTACATTTAGAAATGCAGGTACAATAAAAATTCAAGTAAAAATAAAATGATATCCCTGTATTTGGCTTTTAAAGGTTCATTGCCGCCCTCACCTAACCACGCCATCGATTCCTATTCTGAGCAAGACTTATCCAGTCCCTAACATCATATCCCACCTCCCTCAAATCCATTTTAATATTAACCTCCCATCTACGTCTTGGTCTCCCCTAAGTCTTCTTCCCTCCGGCCTCCCAACTAACACTCTATATGCATTTCTGGATTCACCAATACGTTCTACATGCCCTGCCCATCTCAAACGTCTGTATTTAATGTTCCTAATTAAGTTAGGTGACGAAATGGAAATATAAAAATTGGAAATTTATCATTTGAAATATCTTGGAGCAACAGTGGCAATATAAATGACGCTAGAGTGCAAATTAAAGACAGAATGAATATGGGTAATGCCTGTTATTATTCGGCTGAGAAGTTTTTCTCATCCAGTCTGCTCTCAGAAAACCTGAAAGTTAGGATTTATAAAACAGTTATATTACCGGTTCTTCTGTATGATTATATAAGAAGAATATAATGCGTGCAGTTCTGCGTTGTGTAATTTTCTTCATTCTCCTGTAACTTCATCCCTCTTAGTCCATATATTTTACTAAGAACTTTATTCTCGAACACCCTTAACCTCTGTTCCTCTCCAAGTGAAAGTCCAAGTTTCACAACCATAGAGAACAACCGGTAGTATAACTGTTTTGTAAACTCTTTCAGTTTTTTTTGAAAGGAGACTGGATAATAATAGAGGATATTTTCGATATGTATTCTGCTTTATTATTATTATTATTATTATTATTATTATTATTATTATTATTACTACTACTACTACTACTAATACTAATATTTATGTCATACTACATTCCATTTTTCTTTCATTTTCCTTCACAGGAATTAGACGCAATCATAGGGTTTTCCCCTGTCACTTTTCTTTAGATTTTGCCTAAAATTTTTTGTTTCTCTATTATCTTTTGTTTTATTGTTCTTTACATATTTATTTAGTTTTCGTCTTCTCAAAATTCATCCAACACTTCCTGTACCTCTCTCATCTTCCAATCTCTTCCATTTCCTTCGTTCCTTCATTTTTGTTTCTTTTGCATTCCTTTTCCTTTCTTTTGTAGCCTGTATCTTTTCTCCCTTCTTCCGTGACGTTAATAAGCAATTTACATTCTCACGAAAAGTCTCTTATACCATATGGATTCAAAGTAGGCATATTTTCTCTACGAAAGGCGATTACGGAATACATCTTACAATACAGTATCACATAAAATCTTTATGACAAATAGAGAAAGCACTTTGAGTCTCAGATTCTGTGGTCGTGTGGAAAACTTCATTCCTCAGAAGCGGCTTTCTGCTGCCTCAGCGGAGTTATTTATGAAGCACGAAGGATCATGCAATGCACCGATCATACAACATTATCTCACAAAGGGAGCTCTAAATATTTTAAGAACGTGAACTGAGCTTTTATCTCGACACCATTGAGCTAATATAGATAGTTTTCAACTGACTGGATCGATATATAAAAGGAGCTTATAACGAAAATTCGTCTATTGTATTCATATAGCCAGTACTAAAGTGACAGATATGTATTACTTTTTAGCTGATGTCTTAGATTGCACAGCTGAATTAACGAACACTCTCGACAAGATGTAAATTTAGCTAAAGCTATTATTCCATGTAATTTATTACCCATATCTCCTGTAAAGTGAAAGAGGAAATATATTTCTTCGCCGTTCATGTTCAATTTATTATCCGTAATGATATAATTCTAACAAGTTTTAGAGGGCGAAAAGTTATATTTTTATTAATTAATATTTTACGATTTCTAAGTAGTATACATTTTCGCATTGATCTCATTACCAGTATTGGAGATTTAACGTTTCTTGATTTCCAAAGTCATAAGTTCACATCCCGCTAGACTTACAAGCAAACGTTCTGAAGGGGGCAGATAAAAAATTTAAATTTTTTTCTTCCACCATGTTAGTAATGTCAAAAGAAGTGTTTATACAAATTTTGGCCACTCGACCGCAATTACGAGGCCGTTCAGAAAGTAATTTTTCCTGGGGCCGTTTATAGAAAAAGCACAAATGTATGGAAAATTTATTGAAACAGATACAGAAATCACAGAAACGTGTAGAAAAGTATGTACTATTATCCATGTGCTAAAAAGGATAAATGTTCATCTCCACTCTTGCTTAAAAAAGTCCCTTATGCAGACACTTGTATTTCCCTATTTTGACCATGATGACATTTTACTGACTGACCTCTCCAGCGACAAGAAAACGAAACTTCAACGTGATTATAATTTGTGTGTACGTTTTGTAAGCAATGTTCGTAAATATGATCATATTACCCCATCCCTGGAAGCAATAGGTTGGCTTAAACTAGATAAGAAAAGAAATTTACATTCACTTCTCTTTCTCTTCGAAATCTTGAACTCCTCTATTCCTTCGTACCTGTCGTCTGGCTTCACTTACCTTTCTTCCCACCATAATCTGAACACACGCTCTCGTTATGAAACAATACTAACAATACGATCCCATCCCACCTCCTCATACTCATCCTCTTTCACAATAGCCCTGCCAAGAGTGTGGAATTCGCTACCTGCTAGCATCAGGGACTGTCGAAATAAAATTGAATTCAAACGCAGACTTACTAGGCACTTGGTCAGTAATTGATGTCTTGTAAATAGTTTCTTTAGTCTATCACAAAATATTTCAATATCCAGTAATTTAATCGCTTTACAATTTTGTTATTCTAGGTTTAATTTGTAATTCAGTAAATATAAAATATTCTTTGTTTTTGTATGATAAATTATCTAGCTTTAATTAGTCAGGTAATCTTTTCGTACTTTTATTTTTATTGTAATTGTAATTGTAAATTTAATACTGATTTATTATAATGTTATTTCTAATTGTAATTGTAAATTTAATACTAATTGTAATTTTATTGTCCATATTATAGTTGGAATCCCCTGGTAGATGGGCAGAGAAGGCCTGACGGCCTTATCTCTACCAGGTTAAATAAATAAATACTAAAATAATACAGCAATTGTTGCGCTATTTGTCAACATATCCCTCACTGGAATTGAGACATTTGTCATACCATGGGATCAATTTTTGTGTCGTAGAAGTCAGCCGCCTCAGATCGGAACCAGCGTTTGACTGCGTCTGCACCTCTCTCTGTCGATCCCGTGATATGAGAACTGTCTCAATTCCGATGGAAAATATGTTGAAAATAGCTGAACAATTGTTGTGTCCGTTCCAATAAATTTGTCCAATGAAATTGTTTTTTTTTTTCTGTTAGCGGCCCCTGGTAAACTTAATTTTTTTACGGCCCTCGTAATTGCGGTCAAGTGGCCAAAATTTGTACAAGGACTTCTTTTGACATTATTAACATGGTGGAAGAAAAAATATATATCTTTTATCTGCCCCCATCTGAACGTTTGCTTGTTAGAGTACATTCGGGAAATATGAGGTGTGTCGTTTATAATGAATAATTATTTTATTATTTATTTAAAAATTGTAAATAAATGTTTTTCGGTGAAGGTTAATTATGTCCCTGGCACTATAGGAAATTGCTGAAATACTTTGGAAGTGCCTTGGATTTATAGTATGGAGTAATAGAAACTGGATGTGATCACTGGGAGAGCTGTATGCCCAACCAACCCACCCCAAATACGTATCTTACATAATATATACGAAAATCGATGTGCGTGAATGAAGAAGACGGCCATATTTCGTTAATGTGACGTAATTTTAAAGAGAGAATGCAGTGGGTTTCGGTGTTGCCAAATAGTAATAATACTGCACACCTAATCCAACCAACCTAACCTCTCACATAATACTTCACACTTAACCAAGTCTGTCACATAATATACACCTAATCTAACCTAAGCTAACCTGTCACATAATACTATACACCTTAGTAACATTCCTCACGCTTAGTATCATTGCATTTGCTTATATTACCATCTCTGCTACTCATCGTGTCAGGTGCTATCTAGTGGAAGTGGATCGTAATGGCGAGAAGAAAATATGGCGACTTTCATAATTACATTTAGTTCGTTCAGTGTATGTTTTGTGAAATATTAAATGTGGTATATATATATTAGTGCAGTAAGAATTGAAATGTGTTATGGCTGTTATAAAAATATTAACAATTGCTTTATAGCGCCACATTTCCAACGATAAAAGTGTGTAATATTCGTTATATTGGCTGGAGGATATCGTTAGATTGGCCGGTGGGTGCTCTATCTTGTCCTCTTCTACTTATATTTTCAATCTGAAAAGGAGGTCTTTCTGAAAAGGAGGTCTTTTAACAGACTTATCTCTGATTGATTGACGAACAAACCTTTTTATGATATTAATAATTTTTAAAATGTTCATGTTAATGTTTCCGATACGATTTTTTCGTCCCTTATGCTCTCTGTTTAGTTTATATTTTTATTACTTGTATCCTATTTATTGACCTTGTATATTACATAATATATTTGTGCTCACTGACTGTAACGATATTTAATATTTGTCTTTTGAGGATCCCTAAATTTGTCAACTTATAAGCACAGTAATCCCCCAGTATCAGCGGGGATACATTCCGAAACTTACCGCGATAAAGTTTAAATTGACAAATTATTGGAAACAATAAAGTCTTAGAAGAAACAAATAATAATAAATCCGTTGTACATTAGTATACTTCTGATAGCACGTGCCAGGATAATGAATAATAAATGTTGGCAATAATGCCATTAAGCACGGTGTTGGTCACTGAGAATATCATAGTCTATGGATACAGAGTGAGAGTAAATTTTAGACATTCATAAAAATTCTTGAGTTTAAGACTCTGGGAGACTGCCTCCGTGGTCTATTGGTCAGCATGCTGGCTTCCAGATCAGGAGGTCCCGGGTTCGATTCCCGGGCTCGGCTCTCGATGAAAAATTCCCTGGTTGTCTAGAGTCTGGAAATTTGTATGAATGTGAGTGTGATTGTGAGTGTTCCGAGTTAATATTAATTAACCAATCATCACAAATATAAAAATAATACGTCACGACTGTCGCTGGGCAGTAACCTGAACACACGTTTCAGCGTCACTTTGTTGACAAGTAACTCCATCTGTTAGCACAACCATAAAGCATCTAATAGATGCTATAGATTTACCAACAATGAAAAAAAAAAAGACTCTGGGAGCTAAAACACGTAAACATATAACAATAATAATAATAATAATAATAATAATAATAATAATAATAATAATAATGCCTTTTTACGCCTGTGTATTCCGCGTGACATTTGTAGTAAAGTCTTTTGATGTTGCTTCTAAATACTCCTAATTGAATCGTTGAGCAAAGCAGAACAAAAAAAAAATCGTCTTCCGATTCGTTACTAAACATTCCTTTCTACTTGTTGAGAAAGAGGGTTTGTAGAGCGACATGATATCGCCACTGATTGTCTTCCGCGGATGATTTCACAGATAAACGGGAATTACTGAACATTGTCCATACACAGCATAGCATAGTTTATGTAAGTGTATCACATAGTTAATAGCGAAATATTGCAACATTGCTAAAACCTTAGGACTTCATTCACATTTTGGAACTTAATCTAACGTGTTGGTAGAGTTTTCATGTGGAGTTGACACAAACGTTAAAAAGAATACAGTAATGTTAAGGGAGGCTGTTTTTCCAAAATACAATACGCCTTGCTAGAGCGGCCACTTCACTGACAAGGAAGTTTCGCTAGTTGCCGCCCATTGTAGGCGCTGTATGTGTACGTAAACGCAATTTGACTGCAAGAGTCAGCAACTTTGTTAATCCATTTACTGTGCTTGTCTATGTTTTTATTGTACTTGGTTATTTAACTACTCTGCATCAACTACTAGAATATTTTATGTACTTATCATAAGACGACTTTATTATATTGTATTAATAAAATGCATACATAAAAATCGAAATAATTTTGAATTGTATTCTCTTAGTTATGAAACAAAGGTATGAATTCTTTAAGATTGTTTGAACGAAAATGTAACACTGTTACAGTATTTAATCATAGTAGTAATTTAGGCCCAAGAATATATAACAAATTTATATTTAAATATCCTAATCTTGTCAATTCTAATAGTTCTAGTATTAAATTAAAAAAATTATGTATGGATTTTATAAAATTGAAAAATTATAAATTTAAATTTATATACTGTAATTATATAGCAGACATAAGACAAATTGTATTGTATACTTATTAATTTCAATTCAGGAATCCGCCCCTGAGCAAGAGTTCTACTCTTTAAGGGGCGAGCTAAAGTTTTTCTGTATATATTATACTTTATGTTACAATTATTAGCAAAATAATAAATAAATAAATAAATCTATGCTAATAATAAATCTGTACCCGAAATGTTTCTGGTAATTTTCGATTTTCCAAAAATAATTGGTCCTAACATATATAATTAACCACCCTGAAACCGAAAATCCCATTTTTGAAATTTTTGTTTGTATGTCTGTCTGTATGTTTGTTACCTTCTCACGCGATAATGGCTGAACCGATTTATACGAAAATTGGAATATGAATTAAGTTCCTTGTAACTAAGATTTTAGGCTATGTGGCATTCAAAATACTTTATTTAAAAGGGGGGTTATAAGGGTGCCTGAATTAAATAAATCGAAATATCTCGCTTATTATTGATTTTTGTGACAAATGTTACATAACAAACGTTTCTTTAAAAATGATTTCCGATAAGTTTTATTCTTTACAAAATTTTGATAGGACTGATATTTAATGAGATAAGTGAGTTTTAAAATTAAAATAACGCCATCTAAGACGGTGCAATGAAATAACAAATGACTTCGTCTATAAGGGGCCTTGGGCAACAACAATCGAAAAAGGGGCCTTGGACAGCAACAATCGAAAGCTATTAAACTATTCCTATGCACAGAAAATTTGATAGGCTTTTTTGTACATTCGTTTTCTGTATTTCTTAAAATAATATTTATGTACACACTCATTTTAATCTCAGAGAATTAATGAACAACGAGAGTGTATTGATTTAGTATGCAGTAATAGTACGTTAGCTTAGCAATCCATTATTTTATAATTCAAATTTTAACTATGCTCAATTGAATCGTGTTAAAATACATAAAATAGACTATATATGCAATAAATGCAATGCAAAAAAAAATTGGGTAATGAGCCAAGCAGATTATGTTGCGCTGTTGTAAAGGTTGTTGCTTCTGAGATTAAAGAGACCCCACAAAAAATTAAAAACTTTCTTATCGGAGTACATCCGTTATCAACGCACTTTTTATATAATATAATATAACATAATATAATATAATATATAATATAATATAATATAATATAATATAATATAATATAATATAATATAATATAATAATAATAATTATGTAGCCGAAAATTTTCTGGTAATTTTCCCTTTTCCAAAAATAATTGGTGTTAACATGTATAATTATTCATCCTGAGACCGAAAATAGCTTTTTTGAAATTTTTGTTTGTATGTCTGTCTGTCTGGATGTTTGTTACCTTTTCACGCGATAATGGCTGAACGGATTTCGATGAAAACTGAAATATAAGTTAAGTTCGTTGTAATTTAGATTTTAGGCTATATGGCATTCAAAATACTTCATTTAACGGGGCCTAAATTAAATGGAAATATCTCGCTTATTATTGTTTTTTGTGGAAAATGTTACATAACAAAAGTTCCTTTAAAAATGATTTCCGATAAGTTTTATTCTATGCAAAATTTGGTAGGTCTGATAGACTTTTAAAATAATAATACAATACGTTTTCACCGCCGCCTCAGATTGTAGCGTTGTTGTTCCTGCAGTAATCCCATGTGCAAAATATAAAATTTTTGAGTAGGAAGAAAAAACACATTTATTCATTCCATGGCAATGGTACATAGGAGATCGTGAATTCTTACATTTTCGAAAGAAAGAAATATAATTACATATCACTGTTTATGCTGTATCACTATTTAAGTTATTTGAAGGTTTCAGAATCATAGTGGGCCAAGCGCCATTTACTGAAGACGTAGAAAACAAGGGTTAAAATTAAGTTATTATCATAATTCAATGGAACCATATAGCAAGTAATATAAAATATACACAATAAAACTAAATGATATGTCAATCTTCATTAAACTATAGTTGCGTGTAATAACAAATAAGAAACATGTTAAAGGAATTGTCATTGTCCAAATGAGTGGTCTCTGGACCAAAATGATCGCAATTTAATTGTTTAAATACAATTTCAATTAAGTTACATATTAAACGATTTATCCTTCTAACAAACACGAATGTTCCCTGGATCAAACGTCCTATTTTAATTACGTAATTACTTTATATTTATTTCTAACAGGTGCAGCGGAGCGCACGGGTACGGCTAGTAAATAAATAAATAAATAAATTTAACGTCGATGGAATTATTGATAGTGAGATTAAATTTGGCGAATTGAGGCCGAGATTTTTCTATCTAATTACCTGAAATTCGCCTTGCGGTTGTTTAAAACCTCAGAAAAACCCACATGGTAATGAGTTCAAGCAGGAATGAAACACGCCCGAGTAGCGCTGGATCAGCAGTCGAACGCGCTAGAACAAGAGCTAAGCCGGTGGTACGTGATTATAAAAAGCTTATTTAAAACTTTTACTATGGGTAAGTAATGTGTTAAGTTTACGTAAGATATAATTTCATGTATGTTTATTTATTTACTTATGTATTTATTTTTTATTTATTTATTTATATACTTTATTTATCTATTTATTTACGTATTTATTTGTTTATTTATTTACTTATTTATTTATTATATTTATTTATTTTTTATTTATTTATTTATTTATTTACTTATTTACTTATTTATTTATTTACTTATTTATTTATTTATTTATTTATTTACTTACTTATTTATTTATTTATTTGCTTACTTATTTATTTATTTACTTATTTATTTATTTATTTACTTATTTACTTATTTACTTATTTATAAATTTATTTACTTATTTAGTTATTTATTTATTTATTTATTTATTTATTTATTTATTTATTTATTTATTTATTTATTTATTTTGTATATATAAATCTCATTAGTTAGTGACCTTACTTTCTGCTTTTCTCGCTTGCTGCATAGAAAGGAGAACATTTTCGATATCTTGGGTAAGAAATATGAATTTTCCATCAGTCACAGATGGCGCTGGCCGGTTATAGTTATAAATAATAACAATAATAATCATCCTTGCATTTTTTGGACCTAGGGGTTCGTTACGGTCTCTGTCCAACGTTTCAAGGGTCGTCCTAAGGATCGTTTGCGCGCTGGTTGGTAATTTAGAATCCGATGAGGTGTTCTGGTACGGTTCATTCTTCTTATGTGAGATTTCCAATAGGATAAATAAACAAACATTTTTAAAATGAGTTCAAACGAGGATTCAGATATTGAAAATGCTGCAAATTCTGCAATTGAATGTTTAGTACCATCGAAATTCTACGTAAGATATGAAATTGAATATAAACAATTTGAATATTGGTATTCCAAGAAAAATGTAGAAAGTGTGTCGCAGAATGTAATGCTGGCATACTTTAGTAAGAAAACTGCATTCGAGAAGCTAAGTTCATTGTGGAAGCACTATTCGAGGTACGAAGTAGATTATTTTTAAGGTTGACATAAGTACATGCAGTTTTACGCGTTTTTGAAACGAAAAGGCGAAGGCTACCAGGCTAAGAAATGTAGTAATTTTTCAAAAGAGGACATTCAGAGATTCCTACTGGAAGCAGATGACAAACGTTATTTGATAATCATTACCTAACTAGTTGCGTAATAGAAGTGTCATTATGTAACTACTGGGTTTCATTTCAAAGTGTGTCATGACATCACTGTTGTGAGTCACCGATTTGAAGCGAGTTTCAGCTTTTATGTCAGAGAAGTTGCCTATTAATCAAGGCGTTCAATCTGAACTTGAGAACGTGTACGTTATAACTTGAACGTCGTAGCAACAGATGGCGGTCTGTACTGTCTTTGTGCTACCATAACGTCTTTCGAACTGTGTTTTGCACGGGCAAGTCGTACGCAGGGTATTTGTTATCATCTGATGCGTACGGCAGCATTCCATAATAAAAATCAAATGCTCCGTGTCCATATTGACCGTCGAAGTTAATGTCAACAAATACGTAAGTAATCGTCTTAACCCTCTCCCCATATCCTGACAGTAAGAAAAAAACCCACCTCAGTACATGTTTCCGAACAGTTCACATTCCTGCCACTACCGGCGTTACCGTACATATCAGTAAGTACTCTTCAGAATGAACGCTGTACTTGCTATGCAACTTCTCTGGCACATAGGTAATACGCCTCTGCGGAAGTGTAGGAAGATTGAATTCTCTAGGCTCATCGACTAGCCACATGACGGCATACAGCGAGCCAGGACACACTTTGAACTGAACACCCAGTAGATGCTTAATGAATGTGTTTACAACATTTTTATTAGTGATGTAAAGTCCACATTGCATGATGAAAGTGGATAAACGCCATTTTATTAACAATTTTGAGGAATAATGAAGATTGTATATAATGCTGGTGTGCAAAAAGTATACTTATTACACTGTCTGTTAAATAGCATTCCCTTCTAGTGTTGTGGGTCCAATGTTTTAATTTTCTGCACGTTATCATCCGTTAAAAATACCGCTGAAAATAGTCAGGGCTTCCTTTGAAATCTACTACATTATGTCTTATCAGCAGAGAGAAAATTTTTCTTCCATCCGTTACAAATCGTGGCCATGTACAAACACGTGCATTCAACTACTCGAGAACCACAGGCTACTGACCGCACGATGAAAAACCGGTCAAGCCTACGGACTTCACTTCCACCTATTTTGAATAATTCCTATGTCAAGTTACATCTGGGCGATGAGGGAAAATACGGAGCCGGGCGCTGAGTGTACGGTCCATACTGTCAAGCCCAGCTCTCCCCACCCAGCAGGGGCCGGAGACCCCGCGGGGAGCTCACTTTATGGGCTGGAGGGGTAGCGGCACCAGCGGTGGTTCATGGGCTGGAAAATGTGGGAATGATGTGCGCGGAGTGAGGGGGCTTATTTGAATACTACGGCCAGGTCGAGAAATATTATATGCTACGAGTCGGTCCTTCAATTTATGTGGTGTGTGGAGATAAGCTCATAATAATACGTGAGATGCAGATCTGAGTCACAATTTTATTTCATATTTAGGTTTTTAAGATTTAACTCTTCGCACATTAATACCTCCCTTTTCTTAAGATGGGTATTTTTTTTTTCAAATTGTAGACAATTTTTATTATTATTATTATTGTTATTATTATTATTGTTGTTGTTATTGTTATTGTTCGTACCTATCTTTAAGAAGGGGAACAAGACTAACTGTAGTAACTTTCGAGAAATATCACGTTTGTTGACGTCGTACAAAATTTTGTCCAATATTTTTTGAGAAGATTAACTCCATATATACAGAGGTGTGAAAATTATTAGAATAATCTTGATTTTAAAGGTTTTTTAATAGTTCCTTCACAAATATTAATTGAATTTATGAATATTGGTATATAATATTATTATACTGATGTAGGATATATTTACTACTACCAATGCCGGAAAGCATTGTTATACATTGGTATTTTTCTTATTTTACAATTGTTATGGGAATTCAGAAATTATTATATTATGTTGGCGGAATTGGAAAGATCAAAAAATAATTAAGAAATGCTTTAAACAAATTGTTCTTTGCGTTTACATTGTTGTGAAGGTTCAAAAGAACGTATACATCTGTCTTGTGCATATAATTTTTTATGTTTCCAATTCCGCCAACATAATATAATAATTTCTGAATTGCCATAACAATTGTAAAATAAGAAAAATACCAATGTACAACAATGCTTTCCGGCATTGTTAGTAGTAAATATATCCTACATCAGTATAGTAATATATACCAATATTCATCAATTCAATTAATATTTGTGAAGGAACTATTAAAAAACCTTTAAAATTACAATTATTCTAATAATTTTCACACCTCTGTAGATGAAATTATTAGGGATCATCAGTGTGGTTTTAGGCGTAATAGATCACCTATTGACCAGATATTTTGTATTCGACAGATAATGGAGAAAAAATGGGAGTATAAGGGTACAGCGCATCAGTTATTCATAAACTTCAAAAAGGCATATGACTCGGTTAAGAAAGAAGTTTTATATGATGTTTTTATTGAATTTGGTATTCCCAAGAAACTAGTTCCATTAATTAAAATGTGTCTCAGTGAAACGTACAGCAGAGTTCGTATAGGTCTGTTTCTATCAGATGCGTTTCCAATTCACTGTGGGCTAAAGCAGGGAGATGCAGTATCACCTTTACTTTTTAACTTTGCTCTAGAGTGTGCCATTAGGAAAATCCAGGATAACAGAGATGGCTTGCAATTGAACGGGTTACATCAGCTGCTTGTCTATGCGGATGACGTGAATATGTTAGGAGAAAATTGACAAATAATAAAGGAAAACACGGGAATTTTACTGGAAGCAAGTAAAGACATAGGTTTGGAAGTAAATCCCGAAAAGACAAAGTATATGATTATGTCTCGTGACCAGATTATTCTACGAAATGGAAATATAAAAATTGGAAATTTATCTTTTGAAGAGGTGGAGAAATTCAAATTTCTTGGAGCAACAGTAACAAATATAAACGATATTCGGGGGGAAATTAAACACTGAATAAATATAGGAAATGCCTGTTATTATTCGGTTGAGAAGCCTTTATCACCCAGTCTGCTGTCAAAAAATCTGAAAGTTAGAATTTATAAAACAGTTATAGTGTTTGAGAATAAGGTGCTTAGGAAAATATTTGGGGCTAAGAGGGATGTAATTACAGGAGAATGGAGAAAGTTACACAACGCAGATCTGCACGCATTGTATCCTTCACCTGACATAATTAGGAACATTAAATCCAGACGTTTGAGATGGGCAGGGCATGTAGCACGTATGGGCGAATCCAGAAATGTATATAGAGTGTTAGTTGGGAGGCCAGAGGGGAAAAGACCGTTGGGGAGGCCGAGACGTAGATGTGAAGATAATATTGAAATGGATTTGAGGGAAGTGGGATATGGTGATAGAGACTGGATTAATCTTGCTTAGAATAGGGACCAATGGCGGGCTTATGTGAGGGCGGCAATGAAGCTCCGGGTTCCTTAAAAGCTAGTAGGTATTATTATTATTATTATTATTATTATTATTATTATACAAATCTAGCACCCCCCTGAAAGAAAGTGCTATTATACTCGGGAAAATTCAAAACACTACTATGATTTAAAATCATCCGTCCTCAAGTGAGGTTGACCACTGGAATCCGGAATTAACAAACATAAAAAATAAAGGGAAATGAAACAGGCAATATACTAATATGATATCTACATTAAAACAAAAATTTACGTGTTAACATATAGATGATAGTGTAAAATTTGAAGAGAGGCCTTCAGAATTTCCATTACAATCTTCTGAACCTCATAAAAGGGAATTGTAAAGGATTTAAGGATATTATATGTAAATTTTGGTAAACAACCCCTCGCTCCGAATAGTAAGCCTGCAACATCCCAGTTGTAAAGCGAAATGCCATATTTTTCACTGAGGTTACATAGGTAAATTACAATGAATAATAGCTTAAAAATTAATTTCCACAAAAAAAAAAACAAAAAACAAAACAAAACAAAAAAACAAAAACGAAATTCTACATTCAGTTTTAAATTTAAAACTGTTTGAGTGAAATATATGAAGGTATTTCTTTATTAATTTTCTTATGAATTTTAGGCTTCTAGGATTCAATACAATACGAAAGTTGCAGGTATATTTTACAATAAATAACATAGTAAATTAATATAAACTAATAACACAGTCCTACATACATCTTTAAAATTAAAACTGTTGAGTGAAATATATGAGGGTATTCTTTATTAATTTTTATGTGTTTTAGGATTCTAAGATTCAATACTATACGAAAATTAGAGGGATATTTTACAATAAATACCATCTTAAATTAATATTCACTAATATCAAAGTGCTACATACATTTTTAAATTTAAAACTGTTGAGTGAAATATATGACGTTATTTGTTTATCATTTTTTTTATGAATTTTAGGATTCTAGGTTTAAATACAATACGAAAATTAGAGGGATATTTTACAATAAAAAACATCTTAAATTAATATTCACTAATAACAAAGTGTTAAATACATATTTCATTTTAAAACTATTGAGTGAAGTATATGAGGGTATTTCTTTGTTAATATTTTATGAATTTAGGATTCCAGGATTCAATACAATACGAAAATTACAGGGATATTTTACAATAAATACCATCTTAAATTAATATTCACTAGTTAAACACAACTTTATATTTAAAACTGTTGAGTGAAGTATATGAGGGTATTTCTTTGTTAATATTTTATGAATTTAGGATTCCAGGATTCAATACAATAAGAAAATTACAAAGATATTTTACAATAAATACCATCTTAAATTAATATTCACTAATAACAAAGCCTTAAATACATCTTTAAATTTAAAACTGTTGAGTGAAATATACGAGGGTATTTCTTTTGTTAAATTTTTAAGAATTTTAGAATTCTATGATTCAAAATAGTACGAAAATTACAGGGTTATTTTACAATGAATAACATCTTAATTTAATATTCACTAATAACAAAGTACTATATATATTTTTAAATTTAAAACTATTGAGTGAAATATATTAGGGTATTCTTTATTAATTTTTATGTATTTTAGGATTCTAGGATTCAATACAATACGAAAACTATATGGACATTTTTACAATAAATAACATCTTAAATAAATATTCACTAATACCAAAGTGATACATACATTTTTAAATTTAAAACTGTTGAGTGAAATATATGAGGCTATTTTATTATAATTTTTTAATGAATTTTAGGGTTCTAGGATTCAATACAATACGAAAATTACAGAGATATTTTTTAATAAATAACATCTTAAATTAATATTCACTAATAACAATGTACTATATATATTTTAAAATTTAAAACTGTTGAGTGAAATATATTAGGGTATTCTTTATTAATTTATATGAATTTTAGAATTCTAGGATTCAATAGAATACGAAAATTACAGAGATATTTTACAATAAGTAACATCTTAAATTAATATTCACTAATAACAAAGTACTATATACATTTTTAAATTTAAAACTATTGAGTGAAATATATTAGGGTATTCTTTATTAATTTATATGAATTTTAGGATTCTAGGATTCAATACAGTACGAAAATTACATGGAACATTTTACAATAAATAACATCTTAAATTAATATTCACTAATAACAAAGTGCTACATACATATTTAAATTTAAAGCTGTTGAGGAAATATATTGGGGTATTTCTTTTGTTAATTTTTAAAGAATTTTAGCATTCTAGGATTCAATACAGTACGAAACTTACAGGTATATTTTATAATAAATAACATCTTAAATTAATATTCACTAATGACAAAGTACTATATACATTTTAAAATTTAAAACTGTTGATGAAATATATTAGGGTATTCTTTATTAACTTATATGAATTTTAGAATTCTAGGATTCAATAGAATACGAAAATTACAGAGATATTTTACAATAAATAACATCTTAAATTAATATTCACTAATAACAAAGTACTATATACATTTTTAAATTTAAAACTATTTAGTGAAATATATTAGGGTATTCTTTATTAAATTATATGAATTTTAGGATTCTAGGATTCAATACAATACGAAAATTACAGGGATATTTTACAATAAATAACATATTAAATTAATATTCACTAATAACAAAGTACTATATACAATTTTAAATTTAAAACTGTTGAGTGAAATATATTAGGGTATTCTTTATTAATTTATATGAATTTTAGGATTCTAGGATTCAATAGAATACGAAAATTACAGAGATATTTTACAATAAATGACATCTTAAATTAATATTCACTAATAACAAAGTACTATAAAAATTTTAAATTTAAAACTGTTGAGTGAAATATATTAGGGTATTCTTTATTAATTTATATTAATTTTAGGATTCTAGGATTCAATCCAATACGAAAATTACAGAGATATTTTACAATAAATAACATCTTAAATTAATATTCACTAATAACAAAGTACTATATATATTTTACATTTAAAACTGTTGAGTGAAATATATTAGGGTATTCTTTATTAATTTATATGAATTTTAGAATTCTAGGATTCAATAGAATACGAAAATTACAGAGATATTTTACAATAAATAACATCTTAAATTAATATTCACTAATAACAAAGTACTATATACATTTTTAAATTTAAATCAGTTGAGTGAAATATATTAGGGTATTCTTTATTAATTTATATGAATTTTAGGATTCTAGGATTCAATACAATACGAAAATTACAGGAACATTTTTACAATAAATAACATCTGAAATTAATATTCACTAATAACAAAGTACTATATACATTTTTACATTTAAAACTGTTGAGTGAAATATATTAGGGTATTCTTTATTAATTTATATGAATTTTAGAATTCTAGGATTCAATAGAATACGAAAATTACAGAGATATTTTACAATAAATGACATCTTAAATTAATATTCACTAATAACAAAGTGCTACATATATTTTTAAATTTAAAACTGTTCAGTGAAATATACGAGGGTATTTCTTTTGTTAAATTTTTTAAGAATTTTAGGATTCTAGGATTCAATACAATACGAAAATTACAGGTATATTTTACAATAAATAACATCTTAACTAATAGCAAAGTGCTTACTTACAATTTAAATTTAAAACTGAGTGAAATATATGATGGTACCTTTATATTGGTGTTTTATGAATTCTAGGATTCTAAAATAAAATAACTAAATTTTAATAAAAGTACAATCCCTGCTTTCCAGAAGATATATGAAGTTCCAGTTTGTTTCCATACATTTGAACACGCGAATAGTATAAATCATACAGAGAGTAAATATATTTCACTATATGCTGCATCTCGATAGTCTCTGTTTAATCAACAGAATTTGAGATCTGTCGCTATTTTGTGTGTTTGAATAGTTTTTTTGGCATATATCGGCTTCATTTGTCTATGTTTGTGCACAATAAAATTAAGAGCACAAAGTTAATGGCCTGCGAGAGATGCAGGGTTTCCACGTAACGAGCCGTGACTACAAACTCTGGTTGACTCTCTGTATCTGCAGTCAAAATTATAAAAACAATGCTAGTTTTATACAGCTTTAGTTTCTGGGGTATCTTCTAATCCTTCGAGGATAATCGAATTAGTAAAGAAATAACATTACACTGTGGTACGATTGTGCATGTGTATAAGCGAGAAGAAGAAAATAGTTTAACTTTTAATATCTTTCAACTTGAATTAAATTTTTTTGTTATTACATTTCATCCAAAGCAATTGTTCTATAGTTTCAGTTTATTCAGTTTAAGTTAAGCCGAAGAAAACATTTTCAGAAATTGGGGGCGTTGCTGGAAAAAGGGCACATAGACGGATAGACAAACAGCTTTGAAATTGTTTTGTCATAAGCAGACTTAGGAATTTCATACCAAAACATTGTTTCCAGGTTGAGTGCAGACAGGCATATCGATCTATTGCACTAGCATACTACACGTGTTTATATTGGTATTGGTATGGTTTTGGTATGGTTTATTCTCACTCAAACTTTTGGTCCTGCTGGCCCATCACTTATATAGTATTCGGGCCAGCAGTCCCTTCCACATACTATTTACAACTTGTACAATACTCGATGTTAATGACCGACATCTCTTAATGTTCACCCACTAAGTCTTTCATGTTCGTTCACCACACTTCCTATATTTATGCATTTATTAAATATTCCTTCTTTCCCTCTACTCCTACCTTCTACTATTTCCTTAACAACGTAACAATTACTTTTTCTATTCATCATTTTCACAGACCAACTTATTTAACATATCACTACAACCATTTACTGTACTATAACTAAGCCTACCCTCTATTATTTGCTTTACATCTATCTATATTGCTTTTTTTTGTCCTACTGATACCTATCTAGTCTAGTCCTACTTTTAGCTCCTCTACTCTTCCTATATTTACAATACGTCCTACTCATTCCTACTAATTAAATTGCTCATCATGACCCTTCTCATACTAAAACACTATTCACCCATATTAATTAATCCTTCATTCCACTGACACACCATTTCCTTAGATTGTATGCTGGTTTATCCTTGCTGCTCTCCGCCTTATCCCTATCGACTTTCTTTTGCACATTAACCTTTCCCAGCTGTTGTGTCACGTTGCCAACATTTCTTTCGCTGACGCCACACACGTCTACATTACCGCTCCTATTCGTTCGACACATTACGCTCTTGTTGTGACCTTGTTGTGACGTCACTACAGATTTCTTCCATAACACGTGTTTATATAAATATCTTATGGTATATCCGCAACTACGGGTGGAAGACTTAAGTCAGTCACTACGTTACAATAAAAAAGCATAGTGGAGAACCAGATTCCCTCAATGAAACGTACACCAGAGTCCGTATAGGTCAGTTTCTATTTGATGCTTTTCCAATTCACTGCGGGCTAAAGCAAGGAGATGCACTATCACCTTTACTTTCTAACTTTGCTCTAGAATATGCCATTAGGAAAGTCCAGGATAACAGACAGGGTTTGGGATTGAACGGGTTACATCAGCTGATTGCCTATGTGGATGACGTGAATATGTTAGGAGAAAATCCACAAACGATTAGGGAAAACACGCAAATTTTACTTGAAGCAAGTAAAGCGATAGTTTTGGAAGTAAATTCCTAAAAGACTAAGTATATTATTATATCTCGTGACCAGAATATTGTACGAAATGGAAACATAAAAATTGGAGATCTATTCTTCGAAAAAGTGGAAAAATTCAAATATCTTGGAGCAACAGTAACAAATACAAATCACACTCGGGAGGAAATTAAACACAGAGTAAATATGGGAAATGCGTGTTATTATTCGGTTGAGAAGCTTTTGTCATCTAGTCTGCTGTCAAAAAATCTGAAAGTTAGAATTTATAAAACAGTTATAGCTATTACCGGTTGTTCTGTATGGTTGTGAAACTTGGACTCTCACTTTGAGAGAAGAACATAGATTAAGGGTGTTTGAGAATAAGGTTCTTAGGAAAATATTTGGTGCTAAGAGGGATGACGTTACAGGAGAATGAAGAAAGTTACACAGCGCAGAACTGCACGCATTGTATTCTTCACCTGACATTATTAGGAATATTAAATCCAGACGTTTGAGAAGGGCAGGGCATGTAGCACGTATGGACGAATCCAGAAATGCATATAGAGTGTTAGTTGGGAGACGGGATGGAAAAATACTTTTGGGGAGGCCGAGACGTAGATGGGAAGATAATATTAAAATGGATTTGAGGGAGGTGGGATATGATGATAGAGTGGATTAATCTTGCACAGGATATGGACCGACGACGGGCTTATGTGAGGTAGATATCTTAGAGATATCTTGAGATATCATGTTTGTATATGCCATACTGAGTGATGAAAACGTTAACAAATTTAAAAAATACAATGAAAATTTATAATTGTATAATTTACGTTAAAGAAAAGCCATATGATAGAATACCATTCTTTTCTAATGTATTACTCGAATTATTGGAATTTTCACAAACTCAAAATCTGTATTTATTTTATTTTATTGGGTTATTTTACGACGCTGTATCAACATCTCAGGTTATTTAGCGTCTGAATGAAATGAAGGTGATAATGCCGGTAAAATGAGTCCGGGGTCCAGCACCGAAAGTTACCCAGCATTTGCTCGTATTGGGTTGAGGGAAAACCCCGGAAGAAAACCTCAACCAGGTAACTTTCCCCGACCGTCAAAATCTGTAATTACAACGCACTGGTTAAGCGTGACCTACAGACCCGTATTTTTGTGTCCCTTACTGCAGAACAGTAGCTACTAGACAATCAATTTTTGAAGTTATTTGTCAAATTTTCATTACACCTTCTATTACACGTTGAAACAGTTTTCTTTCCATAAGAAGACTAAAATATTCTCCTTCTTTAAGTCTTGTACCGATATTTTCACAGAACGCTATGAAAATATAAACAGACAGCTCATCTTATTCCTTTATTATTCTCATACTCTCAATGCTAGGTGTTTAATCAAGAACTTACATAAATAGCTAAAATATTCAACAAAATATGCAGCTAAATTAAATTTTCAAGCCAAATGCTCTTCCAGCGTTTTGTCTTTCGTTAAAGTAAAATTTAACCTGTGATGTCAGTAGACTGCGCAAAATGTAGAGCAGTTTTACACGTGCCAAATGATGAGATTAGCAAATATATTTCTCTGTTTAAACATAGAGAGGTTTCATCCCGTATGAACGTTTCTCATCATACTGTCTAGAAAGTAAGAGAAGGATGAAAATTATATGCATATCTCCGTAAGGTACGCAAACATACAGTCGGCCTTCTTTAGCACGTGTCGCTTTAGCCACGCTCTTATTAAAATTGTGTGGAACTAAAGAAGTGTATGCTAAGGGCAGGCGAGTTCTACGGCATAAATAAGTCACACTTCATTTAAGAGAATGCTCTACCGAGTTTTTATTTGAAGGCACAAAAGACGGAAGATTAGAGAACGCTAGGTTTGCAGATAAAGACCTGCCTTCAGCAGAAAACTATTAATGAATGTATGAATACATGTCGTAACTTCCGTCGTCAGAACATGAACAATTATACTGTATATTGTAGGGTAAGGTTGCCTATATCGCACCACTTTAGCATTTATAATTTTTATTCAACAATACAGTTTTCATTTTCTGCATTCCTTTACAGAGATACATTCCCAGAACATTTACCTTTTATGTAAAAAAGAATCCTTGAATTTGATGTAATATTTTTAAATTAAAATGACATTTTCGGAACACATGTCAGTGGTGCCATTTAGGCAACTACTGGGTGTTCATTTCAAAGTGTGTCATGACGTCACTGTTGTTGTGTCACCGATTTGAAGCGAGTTTCAGCTTATATGTTAGAGAAGTTGCCTATTATTTAAGGCGTTCTTCAATCTGAACTTGAGAACGTGTACGGTATAACTTGAACGTCGTAGCAACAGATGGCGGTCTGTACGGCCTGTGTGCTACCATAACCTCTTTCGAACTGTGTTTTGCGCCGGCAAGTCGTACGCAGGGTATTTGTTATCATCGGTTGCGTACGGTAACATTCCACAATACAAATCAAATGCTCCGTGTCCGTGTTGACCGTCGAAGTTAATGTCGACAAATACGTAAGAAATCGTCTTAACCCTCTCCCCATATCCCGACAGTACGTATTTCCAAACAGTTCACATTCCTGCCACTACCGGCGTTACCGTACGTATCGGTACGTACTCTTCAGAATGAACGCCGTACTTGCTAGGCAACTTCTCTGCCTCATAGGTTATACACCTCTGCGGAAGTGTAGGAAGATTGAATTCTCTAGGCTCATCGGCTAGCCACATGACGGCATACAGCGAGCCATAACACACTTTGAACTGAACACCCAGTAGTTTCCTAAATAGCACCTGCGGTTTCTTAAATCGCACGTCTTTATCTGCAGGGAACAGGATGAAGGAAAGCTTTTAATATTCAACATATTGAAGAGTATTTGACTGAATAATGTAATAAATGCTAGTTACAATTTTATTGAAATTAATGAAAGAGAGTAACGCATCTTCAAATGAAATTGAAAAAATAAAGCGTAAATTACGCAACATTTAAACGTTCTGAATGTGTTTTTATTGTTACACATTTGCCATGTGCTTCACCAGGCAGTTGAGACTGTAAACTGCGTCACCTTTTCTCCGAGAACATTTCGAAGCCACCTAAGAACTGCTTCATGATATAGCTGTCTGAAGTGATTTGAAGATAGAAACATCTAAAGGCTGGGCCTATGAGTATTATGACGAGGAAGCTGAAACAGGAGCATACCATTTTCCCGAGATAATCTAGCTTCTAAATTTTTGGAATGGTTCATATAGGTCAGCGTTGTCAGACACAGCCTAAACGGAGCGGAGCGCTCCACTGTAACTCGTTGCGTGCTCCGGTGCTTCCACAGACATAAGCAAGTTCACGCACCGACTGGACGTTTCTAGCACCACAACCTGTTTCGGAGCGTACAACTCTGACACTACTGATATAGCTGGACATACAGAAGCAGCACTTTTCTCTGTGGCAGTTTTGAGTGGCAAATAAAATGTTTGAGCTATTCGACAAATAGTTCACTATTGATGTAACCTGACTCAGAGCACACAAATAACGATCCTGGAGGAGCACCAGCTGATAATGTAGGATGCACTGTTTGACGTTTAAAAATTATCACAGGTGGTACAAAATACCTGGTGCGCTTGTTGTATTAACGCCCTTTTCATCACTTGATATTGCACCCACCTGATGCATTCCTAGTTCAGTTAAAATTTTTGGGGCCTCCTTTTGTACGGTTAGAATTGCTACAGTTGCTCATATCGCACCGGTGCGAATTAGGCACCTACAAAGTGGTGCGAATTGAGAAACTACGCCTTCATTCTAGCCTATAATCACCACATGTTCGAAAATTCTACTACGTTAAATGCTCTTTAATATCTCTTTAAACGAAAAACATCTTAAGATTATGGATTCCTTTGCATACAAATCCGTTATTAAGTTACAAAATGTTACCTAAATATACATCCACATGAGCGATTATATTAGATACACTATCACCACGCTGCTGACACAAAGAAGTCGCACAAATCAAGTGACATGGTGGAAGTTCATATGGTAGACTGTAACAATACCACTAGATGCCACACTACTATAGTAATTTGTTTTAAACTAGCAGTGGTGCCATTTAGGAAGTGGTGCGATTTAAGCTACTCTACCCTATTAACGTCAAATATAGGAATGACTATTATCACAAAATTATTAACAGCACAGGTAGCAAATTCTCTTAACACTGCATTTAGATTCTCAATAATGTAATAATGTCCATTACCAAAATTGAAATATTCGAAAATGTTCTATAGCCTAATATTTTATACAGACGGCAAGTAATTTTTGCTAACAATTATTGTGACATAATACAATTTATTACATTATAATATTGCAGGGAGGATAGGAAAATTTGATTAGTTTGACTAAAGAGAGATGTGTATCTATTAAATATGGACGCTATTGCACACTATTTGTGTTGATAACGAAATAAGAGGCAATTGGATAGCTCAGAAAGAAATTTGTGATAGAGAGGTGTGAAAATTATTAGAATAATCTTAATTTTAAAGGTTTTTTAATAGTTCCTTCACAAATATTCATTGAATTGATGAATTTTGGTATATAATATTACTATACTGATGTAGGAAATATTTACTACTAACAATGCCGGAAAGCATTGTTGTACATTGGTATTTTTCTTATTTTACAATTGTTATGGGAATTCAGAAATTATTATATTATGTTGGCGGAATTGGAAACATAAAAAATTAATTAAGAAATGCTTTAAACAAATTGTTCTTTGCGTTTACATTGTTGTGAAGGTTCAAATGAACGTATACATCTGTTTTGTGCATATAATTTCTTATGTTTCCAATTCCGCCAACATAATATAATAATTTCTGAATTCCCATAACAATTGTAAAATAAGAAAAATACCAATATACAACAATGCTTTCCGGCATTGTTAGTAGTAAATATATCCTACATCAGTATAGTAATATATACCAATATTCATCAATTCAATTAATATTTGTGAAGGAACTATTAAAAAACCTTTAAAATTAAGATTATTCTAATAATTTTCACACCTCTGTATATGACTCACAGTTAATAATATTTTGAAGTACGGTATTAAGATCTGAAGAGAGAGAAAAAGAGTGGTATTAAGTACTATTTTATTTCGTTTATATTTTATATGCACTATCGTACATACGAGGGAGAGTCAAACAGTAGCTTTAATAATTGTTTTATTAATTGAATATGTACAATAAGACTACAAACACTTCATCACTTTTTAACATAGCCCCCACTACGTTCAATGCAAGTGTTCCTGTTATACTATGTTGAAAAGTGACGAAGTGTTTGTAGTCTTATTGTACTTATTTAATTAATAAAACAATTATTATGACTACTTTTTTTACTCTCTCTCTCGTAACATACTTTACCTGTCCATTGAAAATACGGAATTTAATATGTGGTGTTGGTTCAAAACGTGATAACTCCAAAAAATCTATTTTGAGATGCAAGCATTTTTATTTTCACTTTTCCTATACAAATCATTATTCTAGTTTACATACAAATATAAATTAAAGTAACATAAGATTAGATGGAGATATCACGGCTAAAAAAATTGAAGGGGAACTGTTTTTTATATAGGGCTACGCTTTCAGCTAAAAAAGACAATTTTTGGAGTTATCACGTTCTGACCAAACACTGTAGATTTATTACACAAGGAATGATGAATCATTAGAACTAATATACAGGCACATCATTTTATTTTTACTTCAATTTTTATTGTACCTGAGTTTTTGAATGTACTTCACTCCCACCCCTTCTACTAGTAAACTTCCAACCGTTCACGACACAGAGCCGAGGGCGCGTAAGCAGTACTGAGTTACTGAGTATAGTACGTTTCAGAAATATGTTCGCGTTTTCCAGTGACGAAAGAGCTTTCAATATTGAATCATATTTTCGTACGGGTACTGTCGTCCGTTTTCCTATGTCGCATCCCGGTTTCCCCCACCTGCTTCTGTTCGCCCCTTTGTAAAGTCTAGTAGCTGGGCTACCTCAGCTCTTTTCTGAAAACATTAATTTCTGTTAGGAATTGGACGTCTACGTAATATTATTCAAGTGTTTAAAATAACTTAAATAAAAGGCCCTCCTTAAGTAATTAACTGTCGCGTGATTTCTCCCCCCCCTTTCTACAACCTTGCGACAAAACCACTTGAACGGACAGTAGATAGCATTTCTGAGTGATTTTATCTTTTCGGATCGGGCAGAAGTGAAGATTGAATTTACAGTACGTAAGGTACTCTCTTATAGAGTAGGTACAGAATTATTTCAACATGAGTTACTCGTACGAAGGACGAAACTGGTAATTGGAATTAGGTACAATAGTCTACAGTGCGATAATATGCACAAAAGAACTGAAGCCTGTATCGAAATGAACGGCCACCATTTTCTAAAATGTGTTTAAATATCCATATTATAATTATTTTTCAATTTAACTTCATTCTCTATATAGTGCGCTAATGTGCTGTAGACAGTATAATATACACTGCATAATGAGTACGTCCGAATGGATATCTCAATTCGTGAGTAAAAACACTAAGTGTTAATACAGTACTGTATTTTGATTAAACAAAAACCTAATGAAAATTATCAAACTCAAAATTGCGATATTTCCTAGTTTACATAAATGGATGAACTACTTTTCTTCCCTCCTATACCTAGTAAAGTGATTTGTATTTTACGCCAGTATCATCGAACTCCGTCGTGGAAAGGGTAGCAAACGGTGTTTCCTGTTTCAATCGTTAATAGAAAGGTATAGCCAGATTAATATTAAAAATGTTAGTAAAAATAAAATGATGTCCTTGTACTATGTGACAGATCTATGGCGCGTCCCAGGAATCTGTGGAGTAACTTCACGCATATGGGGGCGGAGTGTATCTGTGCTGAAGTGTATTGCGGGCAGCATCAGCTCGAGGTCGCTAAGGGGTAAGATGCTCGTGGTAGAAGGTAGAGTAGAGTTCAGATAGAAATGATCCAATCCCTGCAAGCGATTGCTAGCTTCGTTCACCCAACACCTCCCCCCAGAGCAATCATTGGCCCTAGCTCTCCTACATACCATTTGCGCAGAGGTCTTTTTTCGTCTTTGTACTCTACAGAATCCTGAGACGGACCATAGGTGTAATTGCTAATCATAGCCACATCTATACTAATAATAAATCTGTAGCCGAAATTTTTCTGGTAATTTTCGATTTTCCAAAAATAATTGATCCTAACATATATAATTAACCACCCTGAAACCGAAAATCGCATTTTTGAAATGTTTGTTTGTATGTCTGTCTGTGTGTTTGTTACCTTTTCACGCGATAATGGCTGAACCGATTTATATGAAAATTGGAATATAAATTAAGTTCGTTGTAACTTAGATTTTAGGCTATATGGCATTGAAAATACTTTATTTAAAAGGGGGGTTGTAAGGGGGCCTGAATTAAATAAATCGAAATATCTCGCTTGTTGTTGATTTTTGTGAAAAATGTTACATAACAAACGTTTCTTTAAAAATGATTTCCGATAAGTTTTATTCTTTACAAAATTTTGATAGGACTGATATTTAATGAGATAAATGAGTTTTAAAATTAAAATAACGCCATCTAAGACGGTGCAATGAATTAAGAACAAATGACTTCGTCTATAAGGGGCCTTGGACAACAACAATCGAAATAGGGGCCTTGGACATCAACAATCGAAAGCTATTAAACATAGCCTACAGACAATGTTTCTGTGTTTGTATGAAGTAATATCAGAAGCTAAATTAACCGATTTGTATAATTAATTATTATATCATCATTGGAAAATGTAGTTTCTCTAGATGCACATAATGCTATAATGTTATTACAGTAACGTCTGAGTAAATCGAGGACAGGTAAGATTAAAATAGCTTCTTATGCACAGAAAATTTGATAGGCTTTTTTGTACATTCGTTTTCTGCATTTCTTAAAATAATATTTATGTACACTCATTTTAATCTCAGAGAATTAACGAACAACGAGTGTATATTGATTTAGTATGCAGTAATAGTACGTTAGCTTAGCAATCCATTATTTTATAACTCAAATTTTAACTATGTTCAATTGAATCGTGTTAAAATATATATGCAATAAACGCAATGCAAAAAAATTGGGTAATGAGCGAAGCAGATTATCTTGCACTGTTGTAAAAGTTGTTCCCTGGATCAAACGTCCTATTTTAATTATGTAATTACTTTATATATATTTCTAACAGGTGCAGCGGAGCGCACGGGTACGGCTAATATTTAATATAATAGATAATGCCTTGAAAATCTGTGCTTTTTTATTGCGAATTAAAATAACTTAGAAAATATTTTGACTTTGACACTTCTAATTGTCATGCACGCGCTAAATATTGTAATATGCTTCAGTGAATTAGTCTCACATTTATAATTCACGTGGTAATGAAATTAAAAACATTCAAAAACGGTTTTCAATAGGCTTTTATCGTTAAAAAAAATTATTCATCTTTTCTTATGAAAATTTCGTATAATAGTGAACTTACTGAATTGAATTCAAACGTGTCTTACCAGTCGCAGATTAGTTGCTGAGAAAGTTTTATTGTGTAAAATATTCAACAATCTACTGAATAATAGCGAAATATTGTCACAAATTTGCGTAACGCCCGAAGATCAAATTTAAGAAGTCACCAGATATTACACTCCAAAAAACTAAACACTTCAGCAGATCAAAATTGTTCACTGTTAAGAGTGTGTTCAGAATTAATTGAATTACGGAAAATGTGGGATCTACATTTCAGCATTTCTTATATTAAAAATAAACGTTTTATTGTTAGAATATTGAAGATGATCGATTTAAAAGTATATTGATATGTATTTCTTGCCCTTTATGTTCCACTTTTACATTTACGTCTTGTTTTATATCTGTAATTATTCTCTCTTTCATATCTTTTTGCATTTTTTTTTTCATTTTCATGACGCAAGTGAAAATAATTTATACTGTATCTTGTAATTGGGACAAGTGCTGTTACAGGCAACTAAATAAATAAAAATAAATATATTTCTGAGACACTGATTGGCTTTTGAAAAGTCCAATTGTCTAATGCAAACGGAGGGAGAACCCAAAGAATAATTTATGCCTATCATTGTTTCTCTACAACGAATATAAAGTAATCTTGGTAGAATTGAACTCCGCTCTCTCTGCTAAGAACGCATGAACTACTGTGCTGCGGTTGAGCTCATTATAAAGGAAATTTTGTCAAGATTAAATTGCTGGCATTTAATGATAATTGTGTTTGAAGACTATTTCTGTCTGTTCTTTATTTTGTCTTCATTATAGTCTGTAACTTTATATCATGGGAGATATTAAATCTCCGTCCTCAATGGTTTCTAGTAAACTGTGTCATGTCAGATATATTTAGAGCAGAAGAGTTCATTTTCCAGGCGATGTGCTTCGGTTAAAGCACTTGGAGTGTTAAATGAAATGATCTGTAATTGATGAGTCTGAGAGCTTGAGATGCTGATAATTAAGCGAAGGCAAGCGTCAGTAGTTCTTTTCAAACTTCTGCTTTATGTAGTTTGATATGAGACGAATTTTATAGCCTCATTAAAATTCGGTAAATTAAAAACTGTCACAATGACCCAGACACGTCTCACTCCATTTAATAGAAAAGAATCTCGTTATACTTAGAACCAATTTGTGGAACTGGAATTATTCTTTTACTGAAAAAGAAATTAAAGATTTACAATGTGGTTTTAAAGTTTCGATTATAGGCTATAATAGTACATTATTCAACGAGCCTATAATGGTAGTAATTAAGACGCGAGGATGTTTATGAAGCGAGCGCAAGCGAGTTTCATAATTTTCATACGAGCGTCTTAATTACCATTATAGGGAAGTTTCATACGACTTTTTATGCTCGACCATATTTCTAACTTGAAATTATTCATAAGTATTCATGTTATTGATATGTGAGTGAGTGCAATAGCCCACCTCATAAATTGTGAGATGTGCGCAGACGCGAAAGTATTGATTTTTTTCCGGTAAACGAATGTCGACGACCTTGATATAATCTAGAGAGTAAGATAAACGTTAATCTTGATATAACCCTGAAATTGAATCCGACATTGAAAAACGAGATGACAAATTGAATTTATTTGAATATTATTTACAATTAACGCTTATTATTATAGTAACAGAATATAACCTTCTGCGACAGTATTGGATTTCCAGCCTGCGTGACATTTAGCTACTTCTCTTTCGATTGCATATCCGAGAATAATCGAAAACCTGAACTTTAATGAATAGGTGTACATTAATGACATGCATTAAAGGACTGCTACCAGGTGTATAATTACTACATTTCGGCATGGTCGAGCATAATTTTTTTTTCTTTTAGAATGCAACTTATTTGTCTATTATACAGGGTGTTAAAAAGTATCCAATATTTTAGGAGGTGATAGTATGCATCAAAACAAGAAAATAATGTCTAATAAACATGGGTCCTACAACACATACTTTCTGAGATTTGAATACTTGTTTATAGGAGGTGCTCAATGTGATGACAATGCATTCCTCTGCCTTTCGGCGTAAGGAATCACGCACTCTTTGAAATTTGTGTTAATACATTAATAAGAAACTCCTGATAACGATCCCAAGTTAATCTCTGTGGTATCACGTATGGCCCTATTCAGGGGCGGACGCAGGATTTTTTTTCGGGGAGGGATTTGAGGAGATAGTAAAAATGGAGTAATGAGAAATAAGTTTATATACTCACAATTTGTTTCCGAGTCACAAACATTTACAAGTTGGCCTAAGTAGTGTAGTCGGTATAGCCTTCTGTGCTCGAAGTTGCAGGTTCTACCCCAACCCAGCTCGATGGCATTTAAGTGTGTTTAAATGCGACAGGCCTCATATCAGTCGATTTACTGGCATGTAAAAGAAGTCCTGAAGGAAAAAATTCCGGCACACCGGCGATGCTGATACAACCTCGGCAATTGCGAGCGTTGTTGAATAAACCATATTTTTTTTTTTAATTTTAACATTTACAATGACTGCAATACAAAAACAATGACAGAATGACATTTACAGAAGAAGGCGACGAGGCTTCTTAGACATTTCATCCAGTACTTCAGTCGACCTGGTTGGCAAGTTGGTATAGCGCTGACCATCTATGCCCAAGGTTGCGGGTTCGATCCCGGGCCAGGTCGATGGCATTTAAGTGTGCTTAAATGCGACAGGCTCATGTCAGTAGATTTACTGGGATGTAAAAGAACTCCTGCGGGACAAAATTCCGGCACATCCGGCGACGCTGATATAACCACTGCAGTTGCGAGCGTCGTTAAATAAAACATAACATTTTCCAGTACTTCATGAGCTTTTACTTCTACATTTTTATGTATAGACATCAAGGCCAGTCCATTTAATCTGTCTGCTCAAGTGCTCCATCGTGCTCCTCAAGTAAGTCTTTAAATACCGCAATATTGAGAACGACCGTTCTGGTGTTGCTGTAGTTACAGACAACGTGCAGAAAAGTTTCAGCGCCTTGCAAGTGCAGGGAAAAAGTACACCTGCTCAAAGATTATATAAAATCAGTAGGTATTAGGTGAAGATTTTTCTGATCAAGGAAATTTCTTCTCCACATCTTCAATTCATTAAACTCTGGTGATGCATCTACATCACTGGGCCACTGATCACTATAGCCTGAACAGCAGTTTCTAAATCTTATCTGATGCTCGCACTATGTTTTTAGGCAGCAAATTTTGTATGGACTTTAGGATTCCCTTATGATTTAAAAACCTGTCCTTGAGCTGACTAATGAAATAGTCTAAGAAGAGAAGGAAAATTACAAGCATAAAATACTCTTCATGACTCTCTATCTTGAAGTAAGAACTCTGTGTTTGTCTTCCTGCAGTTCTTGGAATTTAACACTTTAGCAAAGAGAATTTACGTGGAAAACTCTCTAATTCCTACGTGCATTCACGAATTAAAATTAATATTATTTTTGTTTATTGTTTCGTATTTTTTCTCAAAATTTCGGGAAGGGGATATATCCCCTTAATCCCCCCCTTGCATCCGCCCCTGGCCCTATTAATCTATCACCAACAACGCCTACCCATAAGTTGATTGAGAATCTGGTGCTGATGCCTTGTTTCTTCAACTGGAGGAGGTTTTTCATCCGCCTACACATGCTGATTACGAAAATTCACAACACCATCTCTGCTGAACCCCGCTCATATCCGCAACCAGACTTTTGTTTTCAGTATTCCTTGCGACGTATCATTATTCCATGCCAGGGTGTCAACTACGGTATGATTATCTGGTAGTCTTCTGTATTGTAGGGCAAAGAAAAGCATTGCCATGAATGGACGTCACATTGAGCACCTCCTATAAACAAGTGTTCAGATCTCAGAAAGTATGTGTTGTAGGATCCATGTTTATTAAACATTATTTTCTTGTTTTGATGGATACTATCACCTCCCAAAATATTGGATACTTTTTTTTAACACCCCATACAACTATTTCACTATTTATTTAATCTGACAGGATTAAGGCGATAAGGCCTTCTCTTCCATCCTACCACGTAGCACATATAAATACAAAAAAGAAATACAAACACAGATGAAAGTAATATATATTAAGTTAAAGCCCTATAGAGGGTCAACAGAGTCAAAAGAACACTATAGAGCTCTCATCGAGCTAATACAAGAAAAAAGAAAGAAAACAGAGATAGCAATGATGATACTACTACTACTACTACTACTACTACTACTACTACTACTACTAATAATAATAATAATAATAATAATAATAATAATAATAATAATAATAAATATATTAGGCCTACATATTAATTGTCAATTTAACAACAGCATACACCGTGTCCCAAATGGTACTTCACAACTTTGATGTGTTGTAATTCGGTCTGTAATTGACATAGAGGAACAAACCATGGTTTATATGATTCACCAACTCTTGAAGTTTTGTTAATCCACTTCAACATGCGCACCTCTGGCGGCGCGTACAACGTCAAGGCGAAATTCCATCTCTGTCCATACTCTCCTTAGTATATCGATGTCAACTGAGGCAATGGCAGCTCTTATTCTAGCCTTCAAATCATCAAGGTCAATCACACGAATTCTATAGACTTTGTCTTTGACAAACCCCCACAAAAAGAAGTCCAGGGGTGTCAAGTCTAGGGATCTGGGAGGCCACGCAATTGGACCTCCCCTTCCGATCCAACGTGCGGGGAATGTGTTGTCCAGGGTCCGTCTCACTTCTAAAGCCCAATGTGGTGGTGCACCATCTTGTTGAAAGAAGACTGTTGGTTGAAGCTCAAACAGTTGTGGTATCGCATACAGCTCCAACATGTCTTTGTAAGTTGTTGCATTAACCGTTTGTTCAGCAAAAAAGAATGGGCCTATAATGCGGTCAACCATCACACAACACCAGACATTGACTTTGGGACTGTCACGAATCACCTCCCTTACCATATGTGGATTGGTTGAGCCCCAGATTCTTACATTATGTGTGTTGACCTTACCGCACACATGGAAAGTTGATTCATCCGAAAATAATAATAATAATAATGGTTTATTTTAACTGGCAGAGTTAAGGCCATTCGGCCTTCTCTTCCACTCAACCAGTATGATAAAAAATTACTACAATGCTATGAATATAACATAATTAATACAATACAATACAATTCAAAGCAATACAATACTACAAATACAAGACAATATAATACATAATTAATATAATACAATGACAATTCTTTTCGTCTTCACAACACCAATAAAATAATTATGTAATTCAATTTGACTGCGCCCGTAAGAAATCGTTTAGCCTTTTCTTGAAAGTGGTTATTGTCTGGCAGCCCCTAATCTTCTGAAGTAGAGAATTCCATTCACGGGGAACTGAGACAGTAAAAGAGGATGAATAGTGGGATGTTCTATGGGCAGGAATTGCTAAAATTTGGCTCTCCTGTGACCTGGTGTTTAGATTGTGACTGGAGGATAAGTAGTTAAATCGGGAACGAAGGTAATTTGGAGTAGAAGTGTGGAGAACTCGAAATAGAAGAGAGAGCGAATTAAGTGTTCTACGGTTACTAAGTTGCAGCCAGGATAAAGATTTGAACGAGGGTGTAATGTAGTCAAATTTGTGAGCATTACTGATGAATCTGACACACATATTGTGCACACGCTACAGCTTGTTCGAAAGGTCAGTTGTCAAGTCTGTAAATATTACGTCGCAATAGTCACACAGTGGTAGTACGAGGGTTTGCACTAAAGTCTGTTTTAATTCTGGCGGGAGGAAGTTTCTGAATGGGTTAAGAGAATGCATGGTATAGCACACTCTCTTGGATATTTCCTTTATTTGGCATTCCCAATTTAAATTTTCGTCCAAGAAAATGCCGAGATTTCTGACGACGGAATGGTACGGAATAGTGGCATTATTTACTGTAATAATTGGGATATGTCTGTCGTTCATTGTTTTAGTAGTCGCTTATGTCCAATTATTATAGCTTGTGACTTACTAGCATTTAACCAAAGTCTGAACTTTTTCGCCCATGAAGAAACTTGATTCAAGTCATGATTAATTTTGCCAATAGTTGCGTCAATTTCGTCTGGTCGTGAGTGTATGTAGAGTTGTAAGTCGTCTGCGTAAATGTGATACTTACAGTAATGTAAGTTTGTAGTCACGTCATTAATATAAATGGAGAAAAGCAGTGGTCCAAGCACGGTGCCTTGAGGTACTCCTACTTTCGTGTATCGCCAAGGGGAAAACCGATTTTGTACTGAGACACATTGTTGACGATCACGAAGATAAGAGTCCATCCAATTAATGCAGTTGTCAGACAAGTATAACGTTCTTAGTCTTGCAAGTAGTCGGTCAAGATCAACTGAGTCGAATGCTTTACTGAAGTCTAGTAGAGTTAATATGGTCACCTCGCTTCTCTCCATTGCTTCTCGCATGTCTTCAGTCACTTTAAGTAGGGCAGTTGTTGTACTGTGTCCTGTTCTGAAACCAGATTGGTGTTCGTTGATAAGTTTGTACATGTTTAAGTGTTCTGTCAGTTGTCGGTGTACGATGTGTTCCAGTGCTTTGGAGAGAGCGGGGAGAATATTTATAGGCCTGTAGTCGTTTGGAGAGATCGGAGTTTTCGTCTTGGGTATAGGTGTTACTAGTGCCATTTTCCAAATTTTAGGAAAGGTATTAGTTATGAGAGATGCATTAAATATATGGGTCACTGTCGGCACGATCACGTCAATTATTTTATTTAACAGTGATATGCTGATACCGTCTATGCCTTGTGCGTTAGATTTCAGTCGTCTTAGTGATTTTCTGACGTCAATTTCAGTAATGTATGTAAAGTGAAATAACGTGTCTGTTGTAGTCGAAGCATTAGATAGAATGTCTTCCTTTGTTTGGTCCTTTTGTAGAGGTTCGGGAGGTGGGGTGGTGAAATGTTCATTCAGATCAGTAAGTGATATGTCAATGGTCCGTACCTGCTGTTTCTGTTCTCTTAATCCCATGGAGTTGATATTTTTCTAAAGCTCTTTCGTACTAACAGAAGGTTGGATGAGTGAGTGAGCGTAACGAAGTCTTGCGTTTCTGATTGACTGGTTTGTCCGGTTGCGTAGGCGTCTATAATTGTCGTGATCAGAAATAAATTTTGTTCTTCGGTACCCGCGATATGCAGCATCTCTTTCTGCCATGAGTATACGCAACGATTCGCACATCCAAGGAGCAGGTCTTCGAGTAGTGGTTCGTCTAGTTTTCAGTGGTGCGTGTTTGTCATATAGTTGGGTGACTAAATTATTAAATGTCTCAACTTTTTCGTCTACACTTCTCAGGGTCCAGATAGTCTGCCATGGTAGTTTAGTTGCGTCACTAATTAGTTCGTCATGGTTAATGTGAGTGAGGTCGCGATATGCTACAATATGGCATCGTGAAGAAAATTCAACGTAGATGATATCATGTTTTGGGATTCCAGGAGCAGGCACTTGTGCATTCGTTATTACGTCATGAGGTTTGTTTGTCGCGATTATATCCAGTAACGTCTATGAGTAAGGAGTGTTTTGTGTAGGTTCGGAAGGGAGAATTGTCATATTGCAGGGCTGGAACATGTTCTGTAGTTGTATTGTTGCGTTGCTGTTAGCTGAAAGTAAATTTGTGTTAAAATCGCCAAGTACTGCAGAATGCGGATAATTGGGAACCAGATTCAGCAGTGCCGCTTCAATATCACGCTGGTGATTTACCTTCGGTGGCTTGTAAACCGCCCCAAGGAGGCATTTTTTGATATTTTGTTTTCACCTCTACAAATAGAAATTCTGGCCGTTCACTTTCTTCGTTTGAAGACTTATGAATAATTTTGTATGGGATGTCTGATCTTACATATATAGCTACGCCACCACCCCTCTTGTTGATGCGGTCATTTCTAACGAGTGAGTAGTTTGGAATATTAATGATAGAGGAAGAGTGAGAAGATTTTAATCAGGATTCTGAAATTAGTATAGCATGCAGATCTAACGGTGCGAAAATAGTAAGGAATTCGTTGAAATGTGACAAAAGGCTCTGTGTGTTGACATGGGCTATTTTAAATGTCTCTGGATGTGCGCTGAAGCAAGATTTTAACCAACGAGTTAGATACTATAGAGAGGACAAAGACCTCAGAAAGTTGAAGACAATTGAACATTGGTCCACCATGTTTCGGTTAGTCAAAACAAAGGGGCGTGGCTCGGATGTTGTAGGAAATGACTGTGATGAAGTTAGTATTATTGTGAATTGAGTTATATATTAAGACTATGTTAATAAGTAAAAAGTAAAATACACACAAAACTTTACGTTTTATAACAGCTGTAGGCCTATGTTTTATTAGTTTCACTAAATATAGCCCAGATATTAAATGACAAGCTATACTCGATGCAGCCAAAGCAAAGCACCTAAAGACGGATGCATTTAATCGGCAGAAGAAAAATAAATAATTTTTTGACTTCGTCACAAATTTAATTACCTTACAGCTAGTCTAACCTAATATGAAATCATGTAATTCAGTGCTCACCAGGTGATTTCAAGAGAGACGACGTATGTAACTAATAGGAGTAAAATATAGGAAAGGTAGTGGCGAAAATTTAAAAAAATATCCAGTAATTAAGTTATTGAGAAAAATTCATTTGAAATTGGAATTAACACAGAGAACGTTTGAAAACTGAAATTATTAAAACTACAAATAATCTCACAGCATGCAACATAATAATTAAAGAATGACACTAATAGAAAGTTACTCATGATCATAACTCACCACATTTATTGAAACGATTAGATACTTACGATTAACATTGTTATCAGAAACAAAAGGAGCCACAGCTAGCTACACTTCTTTTCGCGTGATGGAGACATCATGTAGTCTAATATAGTTTGAAACAAATATTGTCGCGTGATGGAGACATCGTGTAGTCTAATATAATTTGAAACGAGCATTGATCTCACACGTGTCTCGCAACTAAGCAGAGGCTTTTGCAGAATAAAACTGTTCTTACATTATTTTGAACAATAATGACAAATTGTGTGTGATGCAAGTGCTAACTTTCCTCTTTGGTAACAAAAAGAGCCCTAACGCATTAATAAAAAGAAAATTGGTGTAGGCCCTATAAACACAATAAATACTAAACTCTTGATGGTACAAACTTATTAATACAGATATTTCGCTTATGCTCAGTCCGTCTTATCTTATAATTCTCTGCGGCAATAGTACCTGTATTGAGAGGGTTTAATTATCCAGCAACGAATATTATGATTTACGGTACATTTCATTTAAATCCGAGGGAATGAGACATTTTTGGAAAATTTAAAGTCTTAATTATTACTTTTTCATTTATAAATCAGCTTTTTACAAAACCTATAGCGAAATGTTTAAATTATCTGAAAAATATAATACATGTACCAACTCGTTACAGTGTACCTTTGATAAGCATTCCTTGCGGAGGCTCGCGGTACTATAGACGCCATGTTTTTTAGGGAACGATCCATAGTACTGTTGGCCTCCGCAGGGAGCGCTTATCAGAGATCTTTAGCCTCTCTATAGTATCTAACTCGTTGATTTTAACAAGTCGCAGGTAGAAGGGACAGTTACTTTGTCAGTGGATGGATTGGGAGAGGAAGTGGTTGCTGAGCACGTCGCAGAAAGTAGGTCATTGCTATGAGGGGCTGCAGACAACAATAGTTCAGACTCTAAAGGGTCAATGTTGCCAACTTACTAATGCCACTGTACTATTGTGCCACTTTGTTCAGAAAATTGTTATCATCATCAATTCTTGAAAGAATATCCACAGCAGATTGCAAACGCAAAGGTCTGTCATTCGGTTGCAGTGCCTGTATCAGTTGTAATCGATATGGATACAGACTTAGGCGCTTTCGGAGTACCCTGTGTACTGTCGAGCGAGGGATCTGCAACTCTCGCGATGCCGTTCGAACAGACTTCTGCGGTGATCGCTGGAAAAACAGCCGTATTCGTCCAGTGTCTTCTTCACTTGTTCTTGGTCTGCCCGTATGGTGCTTAACATCCACACCTCCTGTCTGCATTAAGTTGTTGTACCACTTTGTTATGGATGGCCGAGAGGGTGGGTGTTTTCTGTATCGTGTTCTGAATCTCCTCTGCACCTGAATGTCTGATCTGGTTTCAATAAACCACTCCACGCACTGAGCTTTTTCTTGTACAGATGCCATTTTTTTTTGTTCAAATGTTCTTGTCACCTGGAAAAGAAAAATCAGTCATTTAACATGTGACATAACAAAACTTCAAGAATTGGTGAATCATATAAACCATGGTTTGTTCCCCTATGTCAATTACAGACCGAATTACAACACATCAAAGTTGTAAAGTATCTTTTGGGACATGGTGTAGTTACAATATTTACTATATGTCATGGTTAAGCCGAAGTTGCGCAACCTGACATGTGTTCAACAAGCAATTCAATGAACTAGAGTGTGGTTTTTTAATTTAAATTTGAATTTTGATATTGTCCGAAAGTCTCTGACATGGTCAGGGAGAGAATTCCAGAGGCGTGGAATAGATATGTTGAAAGATGATGAGTAGAAAGATGTTCTGTGCAGAGGAATAGAGAGAAGGTACATGTTCCGGGTTCGAGGTAGTGAAAGGTAAGCAAAATGAGATGCTAGGTAAGAGGGTGTGGAGGTGTTGATGATTTTAAATAGTAATAAGAGAGAGTTGAATAATCTTCTTGCTTTAAGTGGACTCCAAGACAACAATTCTAGTGACTGCGTTACATGACCGAATTCTCTAATGTTACAAACGAAACGAACGCAGATATTGTGAACACGCTGTAGTCTATGGGCAAGATCAGTATTTAGATTCGTGAATAGAGAATCGCAATAATCGAAGTGGGGCATCACTAAAGTTTGGATCAGGTTCTTTTTAAGGCTGAGAAGTAAAACGTTGGTTAAGTGTCTGAGGGAATGAATTAAGGAAAAAGTTTTCTTACATATGTAGGTCGCTTGAATTTGAAAATTTAAATTTGAATCTAAATATACCCCTAAATTTTTTACTGTCTTACTATATGTAATTGTAGTATTATTTATTTTTGTATTTGATACAGTGGCTAGGTCTATTTTGTTTAATGCTCGTTGATGGCCCATTATTATAGCTTGTGATTTGTCTGGATTTAGTGTGAGTCCACATTTTTGCGCCCATTGAGCTATAGATGCTAGACCTTCATTAATTCATATGGCATATGTCTTAATGTTATTGTGTGATGCGGAACATCCAATCCTGTAACGTTAAGTTCTATCGAACAAAAAATAATGCAAACATCATGTACAGTGTGGCCCACCGAAGTGATGTGAAACTACAAGTGTTATAGTCCTGCCATCTATCCGCAATATACAGATCCCGAATCACGTAAAGTGAAGAGGGTAGGTATTAGATGCATATATACTTTACTCACTATTCTCAATTTTAACACAGATGTTTCCTCTTATACGAGATGTTTTTAAAGAAAACACTACATATTTCAGTAAAATTACAAAAAGATCCTGCTCACTTCAGAAAAATTATTAGAACACATTACTTCACATTATAGATGCTGAGAAAATTGATCATAAAGTGAGGCACGTTTAGTATTACAGGGATAGGCTGTTCCGAACTCTCTCAACCTATAAATATTATACGAAATTCATTAATACAGCTCCAAAAATGTAATAAATTTTAAGCATATTTTTATGCTCGACCATGCCGAAATGTAGTAATTATACACCTGGTAGCAGTCCTTTACTGCATGTCATTAAAGTACACCTATTCATTAAAGTTCAGGTTTTCGATTATTCTCGGATATGCAATCGAAAGACAACGAGGGAAACGTCACGGAGGCTGGAAATCCACTACTGTCGCAGAAGGTTATGTTCTATTACTATCATAATTAGCGTTAATTGTAAATAATATTCAAATAAATTCAATTTATCTCGTTTTTCAATTCTAAATCAATTTCCAGGTTATATCAAAATTAGTTCATGTTACTCTCTACATTACATCAAGGTCAATGACATTATTGTTCCTCGGAAAAAATCAATACTTTCGCGTCTGCGCACATCTCACAATATACGAGTTATACACAAGGTCACTTCCGATCTTCAGTCAGATACAAATAAAATGAATACTACTGAATAATTTCAAGTTAGAAATATGGTCGAGCATAAAAAGTCTATGAAACTTGCCTATAATGGTAATTAAGACGCTCGTATGAAAATTATGAAACTCGCTTGCGCTCGTTTCATAAACAAACATACTCGCGTCTTAATTACTATCATTATAGGCTCGTTGCATAATGTACTATTATTACCGGTATTGCTATGTTAAAGAGAGAAAATTGTGAGTACACTAAATTTTTCTAGATTCATTCATAGTTTTCTACAAAAGGGCAGGTCTTTTACTGCAAACCCAGCATTCTCCAGTATTTCCTCATTTTACACCTTGCTCTTAGTCTCTTCTAACGATCCAAAAATCTTAATATTGTCTATCATCTAATATCTTCTTCTGTCCCTAACATTTTTCCCGTTCACCATTACTTCTAGTGCTGCCTTCAGTAGGCAGTTCCTTTTAACCTGTAACCCAGCCAATTTATTTCTCTCTTCCCAATCAGTTTTCGTCATTATTCTTTCTTAACCCTCTATTTTTAGTACCGGTACAGATTTATTTATTATTTCGTCTGTCCGTTTTACAAGCTCCATTCTTCTCCAAAGCCAAATTTCATATGTGTCTAGTCGTTTCTCTTCACTTCTTCGTAATGTCCATGTTTCTGTCCCATAAAGTGCCACAATCACCACATGGAACTTCACTAGTTTCTTCCTTAGTTCTCTTTCCACAGGTCCACAGAAGATGCTCCTTTTTCTATTAAAAGCTTTCTTTGCCATTCCTGTCCTCATTTTTACTTCCTGGCAACAGCTCATGTTACAGTTCAAGCATCTGAAACTTTCCACGTGTTCTACTGCCTCGTCTGTGGCACGCTAAGTATACCTCTTCATAGAACATCTTATTATTCATCGTCTTTTACAGTATCTACCTCGCGTCAATGGAATTCCCTGTCACAAAGTATTAGGGGCTGCGAGACAATAAACACCTTTAAGAACATCTTAAAAGATAACCTTATTAGCATTTCACTCCAATCATACTGATTTAAACTATCACTGACTACATTGTTACTTCTTTCTTTAGACATCATCCTGATAGTGCTGTATTTTCAAAATTGTCTCATAATAATCTCTTTCTATTATCTAATATTATTTGAAATATATTAACAACATTCTATGTATTTTAGCTTAATTCTGCTACACAGTTTATTTCAGTGTTTAATTAATAGTTCATAGTATTTTGTTGTTTAATTCGTAAATAACTCTTGTATACATGTAACTCTCATCTAAATCAAATTGTTGAATTCTTGTTAAGTTCATGCATATGTAATTTATATATACTTTTTGCTGATTGAGTGGATGAGAAGGCCTTACGGCCTTAACTCTGCCAGCTAAAATACATAATAATAATAATTATTATTATTATTATTATTATTATTATTATTATCATCATCATCATAATCATCATCATCATTCTTCACGAATTAGGCCTCATCTAGACCTGTTTTGGCCCCATCTAGCAGTCTTCTTAAAGGTCTTCCTGGTCGACGATGTCCTCTAGATTTATATGTATGTATGCATGTATGTATTTATTCACACTGCAATTGGTATATACCCGGTCGCAGTGGTAACTAATTACACTCAATAATGACAATAATAAACTTATTAATTAAAAATACACTTAATAATAATACCAATAATTAATACTAACAATAATAATAATAATAATAATAATAATAATAATAATAATAATAATAATAATAATAATAATAGGGAATATCCTAAATTTAATGAAGCACGATCACTTAAAATAACATTTAAAATAAATCTAATTTGTATCCTAAATCTAAGTTCGAACTAAAACCCACGAGTATGATATGTTCATATCTGCACAAGTACCTTTCCACATTACATTTCGCTGTCAACTCACTCACTGCACTGGAACTACGAGACACATTTCACTGATTCTATCCTGATTTCACTAACACTTCAAAAACATTTCACTGTTCAAATACTTTGCACTGCCACTATAAACTATAAAGCTTCCCTGACAGGAACACGTTTCACTTACTCAACACACTTCACTGACAACACAACACACTTCACTGACATTGCATCATAATTTTTGGGGTTCTTGAATTTTCCATTCTTCTTACATGATCTATTCAATTGAATTTGTATCTGCTGATTTTTTCTTCTACTGACTCTACTTCTAATTGTTCTATAATTTCTTCATTCCTTTTTCGGTCTAGAAGAGTATATCCTGCTGTCCTCCTGAAAAATTTCATTTCTGTTGCTTTGATTCTGTATTATTATTATTATTATTATTATTATTATTATTATTATTATTATTATTATTATTATTATTATTATTATCTGTAATTCGCATGTTTACCACCATTAATTTTTTCCTATGACCATGGTCTTCGTCTTGTTGTCATTTATCTTCATCCCATACTGCTCACAGCTGAAATTTAGATCCACTAGCATATCCCTTAGCATCGTCTCTTCGTCTGCTAACAACCCTATATTATTAGAAAATCTTATGCGCTTTATTATTCTTCCTCTTACGTTTCGAAAACAGTTGTTTATTAAATCCACCAAGTAGATTCTGAACAAGTTGGTTGGTAAGGATACACTTGTCGTACTCATTTCCCTTTCTGCTTCCTTCTGATATTCCTTTTCCTATCCTGACTTTCACTATAATAATAATAATAATAATAATAATAATAATAATAATAATAATAATAATAATAATGTATTTAACCTGGCAGAGTTAAGGCCATACTGCCTTCTCTAACACTCAACCAGGAGTAAAAACTGCGTTACAAAAACACTACAAATTTACAAAGTACACTACAATTTTACACACAAAACTGAATAAGATAATAATAATAAAATGTAAACAGAAAGTAAGAAGAAATCAGACATAATATATAACATAGAGAAGGAAAGAAAAAAGCATAATAAAATGTGAACAGCAGGTCAAAAATAAATTAGGCATACAAAGTATAAAAAATAAGACAATTATTGATAATAATAATAATAATAATAATAATAATAAATAAGAATAGTAATAATAATAATGATAATAACAATAATAATAATAATAAAATAATAACAGGCCTAATAGTAATAATAATACTAATAGTAATAATTAAATAGCGCAGTACAAAGCATACAATGAATACAATATTTTTAAGTACACACAGTAAGGAAAATTATGTTTATATATAGCTCGACTTATCACATTAGAGATATACCATTATCGGAAAATATGAAAAGAGAAATATAAAATAAGTTAAAAATCACTAGAACATAAAAAAAATGTGAATACGTGGAAACATGCAATATAACACTTGTCATAATAGTAAGTTAGTTTGGCAACTCGTCAAAAGATAATTTTCTAACTTGGATTTGAAAGATTTCAATGTTCAGCAGCCCTTGACTTCAGGCGGCAGAGAGTTCCAGTGACGAGAGGTAGCAACAGTGAAAGATGAGGAATACAGAGATGATGTGTGAAGTGGAATTTCTAGCGTGTTATCGCGTTGTGATCGAGTATCAATATTATGATAGTGAGAGAGAGTATGAAAACGAGCGAATAAATAATAGGGGGATGAAGTGTGCATAATTCGATATAGGAGAGAAAGTGAGTGCAGATTTCTCCTCTTATATTATTAATATTAATTATATTATATTAATATTATATTATATAATTCCATTGCCGCTGTAATTATATTTTAGTTCCTATTTTATTTTACTTATATATTTATATTATTATTATTTTATTTTTATTTTAATATTATATCTGAACTGCGACCGAGCACGAGCGCTGCTCATTCGGTCTCAAATTTTGTTAATACTACTGTATCTTCTTTTTATATTGCTTGTATTATTTTATTTGTATTTCTCTTTGTTTGTTTTGTAATTATATTTCTTTATTCTGTATATTTGAAATAAATAAAATAAATAAAATTGAAAATTGAAATTATGTAACCTAAGCCATGATAACTTCTCGAAAAAAGGTGAGATATGTTCATAGTATCGAACATTACAAATGAAGCGGACGCACGCGTTATGAACACGCTGTAGTTTCTGGGCGGAATCAATCTTGAGATCACTGAACAAAACGTCGCAATAATCGAGGTGAGGTAGAATGAGTGTCTGTACCAGCGTCTGTTTTAATTCAGATGGATAATGATACAATCTTTTTAGTGAATGGAGAATAGAGAATGCCTTCTTACATGTATATTTAATATGCGTATCCCAACTCAGATTAGATTCGAAATGCACTCCGAGATTTTTTACGGTAGAGCTAAACGGGATGATTGTTTTATTCAGTTTCACAGGTGGAATATTCAGGTCGTTGACTTCAGGAATTAATCTACGGTTCGCGAACAGAATAGCCTGTGATTTACATGCGTTTAGGTTAAGCCCAAATTGTTGAGACCGGGAAGAGATGGAATCAAGATCTTCATTAAGACTATTAATGCTATCATTTAGTGCATCAGGACGCGCTGAAATATACAATTGAACGTCGTCTGCACTATCTACGGGCATATCGTTTTTCAAAGTGTGTAAAGTTCAGTGTTGCTATTGCAGGAAAGAATTTTTAATAAAATGTAACAATTACAAAAAATAATAATTTTTGTGTTCCTGCGAAACACGACAGCATTCTTTATGTGAAATTCTTCACTTTGCACGTATAAAACCTTAATTTCAGTGCTGGGGAGATCATCTGACAGTTTGTTTAACATTTGTAATAGTTTTCGTTGTGTAGAATATTTTAATTGAAATTGTTTTCTTAATTATATTTCATAATTACTGTACTCTGCTCCATTATACGCTTTCTGTTTTCTTATTTTTGTAATTTTTATTAATTCAAGCCTACTTCTGTATTACGACCCACATCGCTTTATTTTAATTATTCTGCATTGTATAAAGCTCTGCTCTTGCGGAATAAATGCAGACCTCTATCTTCTGAATACACGTCACTATTATTATTATTATTATTATTATTATTATTATTATCTACATTGGGCCCTCTATTACTTTTATTATTTATAGATGACGTATGTAAAAAAAAATTTCAAACTACCTGTTATTTGCTGACGATCTCAAAATCTTTCGCTCAATAAATAGACCTGCCGATTGCCAAACTCTTCAAAGTGATATTAACTCTACTGAACTTTGGTCTGACGATAATGGAATGAAAATTGATGAAACATAAACTTTTGTCATTTCGTACTCACGAAAAACTACTTCCATAAAATTTAATTATTCTCTTAATAACGTCTATATTATTAGGAAAAATTCCATTAAAGATCTTGGTGTATTGCTCGATTCTAAATTATATTTTCATGATCATATTCAATATATTTATAATCATTCAATAAGAATGATTGGTTTAATAAGATCTTTAACGTATTCTTTTTCTACTCCAGAGTCTCTATTAATTCTATACTTTACTTTGATTAGATCTAAACTTGAAGATGCATCTGTAGCCTGGAATTCCATTACTTCAACTGATTCGGTTAAATTGGAAAATATTCAATGAAAATTTATTTCCTTATGTGCTTTTCGATTTATACCCATTTCCTCTGACTTCAATTATGAGATTAGCTGTAAATATTTTAACTGTTGTAGCCTTATTCTAGATGTCTAAATCTGGATTATCAATTATAGTTGCAAAGTAATCAAGGGTGATATTGATTGTGAGTATATCATAAACAGTATGAGCCTTCGTATTCCTACAAAGGGTTAAGAATTAAAAAAAAAAAAATTATAACAGAAATTCAAAATCACTTTCTCCAGTCTGTAGATGCATAAAATATGCCAATTTGCATGGGCACAATTTAGATCCTTTTAAAGTATAGTTTCGTTCTGATTATTAGTATTTACTGTTCTTGTTCTCTATTTTATTTATGTATGTTTTTCTTGATTTAAGATATTATTTATTTATTTTTGCACCTTTGTATCTTCTTTTTGTGTATTGTGCTGAACTATAATTGGCCTCTGGCTGTTGTTCAGCACACAAATATTAATAATAAATAAAGTAAATAGAAATTATTATTATTAATATTAATATTATTATTATTATTATTATTATTATTATTAATCTGCATAACCAGGATTCTTTGTAATCGGATATAAAGAGTAAAATATTTGGAATTAGGGCTTGAGAGAATCGAAAGTGTGGACAAATATAAGTAGATTTGAAAGGGAAAGGACAAGCCCGTAGGATTCCTTAAGTGCAATGGCCTCCTACCAACAGGTAGGGCTAGTTCGGTGGAATTTAGAGGATGAGCTAGTCCCTATGAGCTTTCTTTTCCATGTCGGGTTTAATATTATTACAGAGGAGAATAATAAAAATACGTATTAAGAAAAAAAATGGATTATCATACACGCCTCATATACAAAGAATTCAATGTACTGAATATTAAACAAATATACATATACACCCTATTAAAATACTACCACAAAACAATAATAATAATTATCATGACCATGGTTACAGTACAAGAAGACAAATTATATCATGTCCTTTGTTTGAACCAAAATGCAATCCTGAAGCAGGACTAAGGCATGCCTCAAATTTCGGCCAGAGATTGTATAATAACTTCATTTAAAAACATTCAAAATTAGCGACTTCCAATAATAAATTATTTAAAAAGCAAGCACTTCAAGTGACTTTAAACACTGATTAGTATTCTATTCTATTATGTATGTATGTATATATATATATATATATATATATATATATATATATATATATATATATATTCGCTTTTGTTATTTTTCATTTTTTCTTTACATGAAATTAAAAAAAAAAAAACATTTTTCTAAGTTAGGAATCTTTCAAAATTCAATCAATCAATTAAAACTAAAATATCATTTATGTATATAATAATTATTACTCCAGTATATTATTCATAATATTTTTTGCATTTATTTTACAATTGTTTTATTTAATATTTTTCATTTCAGTTTATTATTTGTACTTTCTAATTAACCGAATCTTCTATGTTGTACCAGATATAATTTCATTGTATTTCTTGTATTATTATTTTGATATTCATCACTTTACTTTTGCTTATATATATTTGATTATTTAAATTAAACAATTAAATAGGCCTAATTATTTTAGTGTAGGCTTAAACTTGTAATATTACTTTTTCATTATTCGATGTAAACTCCACTCCCGGCCACAAGCTTTTGCTTCATCGGGAGTGCGAACCAAAAGTGTACCATTATTATGATCGTGCAAATAAATATTATTATTATTATTATTATTATTATATTATTATTATTGTCATTATTATTATTATTATCTACTAACACATAGCTACGTATAACTATTCACATGCACCTTTGTCTTAATTCCAATTAATTTAAACCCCAGAGCGTTTTTATTCAACTTGCTCTGTCTTTTGCATTTCTAGTCAGCGATGAACGTTTGGGTCTTTCCTACCTAAATGCGTACCGTTTGGGACAATTTCCGTAGGATGTTCGGGACGGTTACAGAGGCAAAATTCTCTCTCTCATTTTATGAAGAATTGCGACTCTTGCAATTCATACTCTAATATGATTAAATATTAGGGCATTCGAAAAGTAATGGCAACATAGCTACGGTTTTACATTAAATTTATTTAGGTTACTATTGACATTACATACTTCAAATATAGGCTCCTGCCATGTCAACAATAGTTGCTAAATTTTTGGAAGACGGCGGACTCCATCTGCAGCAGCATTTCTGGATATTTCTCTCACTGATCAATCTAAAGCTCTTCGGATGTCAACTCTTGATTGAGAGCGAATGCCTCGCTTCCACCCAACTTGCAGTAGTTTAGTATGACTATTTCGTTTATATGACGTCATTTCATTTTCGACCAATGAAATGTAACGAAATTTTGAATTCCTACCAATCACAGTCACACTTTGCGATAATTTTTGCAGTTAGATTTATCGCTGTCAGTTTATCGCATAGTCATTCTTTTGTTTAGTCGTTGTCGCCAACTGTTTCCCCGTAAATTGATGATCATGAATGCATTAAGATGCAACTACACGGTTAAACGTTTCTTTCAACTTTAAAGCAATGAATCCAGGATTGATATTTAATATTAATGAATATATTTACGCAGTGAAGACGACGTTCAAAACGGCGCACATGTAGACACAAAATCTTCATGCATCTTAATTGAACGTAGCCTACCTTTTAAACTTGATTCTTTCAATATTCTTCCCAGATTGCACGCATACGCGATTGGAATATTGAACTGTGTAGATGCAGCTTTAGTTCCGTTACACACTACAGCGAGAATGCGTTTGTCGAGCTATAAAAAATGCTTTCGTGTAGCACTGAGTGTAACAGTCGAAATAAGGCACAGCTGACATTGGTCGTGCTTCCATAGGTAACTTAACCTATAATTGTAGCCTATAAAATTTGCATTTTGTGAATGAAATTAAACAATTATTAATAGAAAGTCAGATGTTCAAATTTATGTAACATCATCGCATATCAAACCCAAAGATCTTGGGTAGTAAGAATGAGGTCTTTGATCAAACTTCCTTTCGTATGGCGTAATAAAATTCGTGTTTTAATTAGGCCTATCTATACAGAGATGACTTCACTGTGTAGCAACATGTCTCGCTGTGAATACCTAAACATTGGCATAATGCTGTCCCCACTGTTACTGTTAAATTAAATTATGATTTCAGCAAATAATGAAAATGTGTTTGTGTTATAATAATAAGAGAAAAGTTCAGTACATGTAATTAACAGTGTTAAATCTGTATTTCACTTTTCGCAAATGGCATTACTGAATAATAACATCGAATTTCTTTATTGCAGTAATCGATATTCATCTACGAGTATTTCAACTTCACAATGTCTGAATAGGTTAAGTATTCGTTAATATACGATTATTAACATTTTGTGATCGCTCGTGGATTTATCGGCAAATCTCAGACCTCTTGTGACATTACTACAAATAATACTTCTCCCCCACAGCCTTCTTGCAATGCCATAAAGTACTGAGTTGCATGTTTTTCTCTTGCAACTTGGATTTTTATGAAGCACCGTTGATCGTGCCTTTAGGGCTGTATTGTTTACTACAAATCAGAAACAGCCACAGTGTTTACAAAATATGGCTACTTCGAGACTTTTAATACTGCCAATTTATGTAACAATCGCTGCACTATTAAGTAATCCAAGATTTCAATTGCCACCGCTAGGAGCACTGATTTACAGCATTGTTTCCATTACTTTTCGAATGCTCTAATACCAACGTATGCCCTGAATTGTTGGCGTCTTCAGCTTCTTTTCTTTGTTTTGGTGTACATATCCTGCTGCATCATGACAGTATGTCCTCCCCAGCTCAATTCGAATAGCATTCCTTGTCTCGTTCACCATTCCTTCCAGCGTGTTCTTCAGTAGGCATTTTCTACTCAACCAGTGAACCAACCAATTCCTTTTCTTCTTCCTGATCAGTTTCAGCATCATTCTTTCTTCATCCACTCTTTCCAACACAGCTTCATTTCTTATTCTGTATGTCCATTTCACATGCTCCATCCTTCTCCATATCCACATTTCAAATGCTTCTCTTCACTTCGTCGTAATATCCATGTTTCTGACCCATACAATGCCACACTCCATACAAAGCACTTCACTAGTTTCTTCCTTAGTTCTTTTTCCAGAGGTCCGCATAAGATGCTCCTTTTTCTATTAAAAACTTCCTTGGCCATTGCTATCCTCCTTTCGACTTCCTGGCAGCAGCTCATATTACTGCATATCTCAAAGAATAACCCCCTAAAATTATTAACATTACTTATAGTTCACTCTGTATAAAACAAACACTAGATGGCAACACGCAGTCATTCTTTCTAGAACTTGATATGAATCTGGAGCTTCCACTCTGAATTCCATTTGGAATCCTCTAAATGTTATTGCAGGAAAGACCCCGCTTGAAGAATTACAAACACATCTTAGGCATGTGTTAGATCTAAGACTGACGATTTTTTAAGACTTTAATGCATTCTTTCCTACCATAAGTCAAATACCAACAGATTTGATTCTTATACAATCTGCGTATGTAGAACATGACTTCATTAATCGAAGGCAAAGCGTTGTGTTTCAACTTCTTACTTTCCAACACAGCTTCTTTTCTTATTCTGTCTGTCCATATCACATGCTCCATCCTTCCCCATATCCACATTTCAAATGCTTCTATTCGCTTCTCTTCACTTCGTCGTAATGTCTAAATTTCTGACCCATACAATGCCACACTCCATACAAAGCACTTCACTAGTCTCTTCCTTAGTTCTTTTTCCAGAGGTCCGCAGAAGATGCTCTTTTTTCTATTAAAAACTTCCTTGGCCATTGCTATTCTCCTTTTGACTTCTTGGCAGCAGCTCATGTTACTGCTTATCTCAAAGAATAACCCCCTAAAATGAATAATGTCACTTATAGTTCACTCTGTATAAAACAAACACTAGATAGCAACACGCAGCCGTACTTTCTAGAACTTCATATAAATCTGTGGCTTCTGTATTATCTGGAAAGATAATAATTGTAGTTATCAATATAAACTTTTCATTAGCCTACAAATATTCAATTCAAGTTTATTATTAACAGTAATACACCTCTTATTTGGTTTCAGTTTTTATTTATTTATTTATTTTTTTTAATATACATTTTCTTGAACCCTATTTTACCCGAAAGTACATTAGGGTTATAGTTATAGCCTGAGTTTATATTATTATAATGAAAATTCATTTGACGTGGATAACCCAGTCTTGCTACTTAAAATTAACACATATCTACTACAATAATTTGAATTATTTACAGGTTCTTAAATTAATTACATATAAAATTACGTTGACGTGGGTAACCCAGTCTTGCTACTTAAAATTAACACATATATACTACAATAATTTGAATTGTTTACAAGTTCTTAAATATATTACATATAGACTTACATTGACGTGGGTTACCCAGTCTTGCTATTTACAATTAACAATTATATATACTACAATAATTTGAATTATTTACAAGTTCTTAAATATATTACATATAAAATTACAAAACTCTTTATAGCAGCACGTTTTTGTGAACAAATTGAATAGTGGTTTGTCATATATTATATTACAAAAATGTAAATGTCCGACCAAAATAAATCTTTTGTTTTCGAACACTGGACAATGAAACAGAAGGTGATCCACAGTCTGCTCTTCCTCACAGATACATAAATAGCCATTGTCCTTATGCAATTTAAATCGTTCTAGGTAAGCCCCAAATTTCCCATGACCCGATAAAAATTGTGTTAATATAAAATCTGGTATAATTTTGTTTCTATTTAAGCGGGTGTCGACGCTGGGAAAGAAGATTTCTCTCGAAACTGAACCCTTTGTACTGCACAGCTACTGATTGTTCCAACTATTTATTATGTGCTCATTTATTTTTCTTTTTGCATATGAATAAGGACATAGACTATAGCTCAAATTTAAGTTCGAAACTGCAGCACTCTTTGCCAGTTCATCAGCTCTTTCATTTCCTTCTGTTCCACTGTGTCCTCGCACCCATGAGAAACAAATGTGTTTGCCGCAATGTATTACATTTCTTCTGATTTCCACTGCCAGAGGATTTAAGTTAAACTTATTATCTATTGATTTGAGGGCTGTTTGTGAATCGCTGTAGATGCAACAATTGTAATTATTAAGTTTAGTCCATATCAGTGCCTCATTAATGGCTAATAATTCAGCTTGCACAATGGAGCATCTACTGTTGTCACGCCAGGAGAAGGCGGCTGAAGTACTTAGACGGGGCGGAGGGGAAACAGTCGCGCATGCGCACCGCGCTGTTCACTGCAATATTCCTGTTTCACAAACATCTACTGCACGTATATTTGAGAGTGTCTGCGGGTCTGTGAAATAATAGTGGCGTTTGGTTGTGTTTTATTTGTTTCAACAAGAATAGTTTCAATATATCGTAAGTCTTAAATAATAGGTTTTTTTCTGGTGTTAATATAGTTGATTATAATACAGTTAGTGGAGTTTTTATTATTGTATAGTGATAGTTTAGGCTTACATAGCGGTTTATTAATTGCAAATAATTGTAAATATGTCGACAAAGAGGAAACAAGGACTGACAATCCATAGCGGAGAAACAAATATTATTGCAAATGTGATAAAATGCTGTGATGAAGAAAAAGAACAACAATGTCTTAGCATTCCTGTTACGAAATCTGCAGAAAGGGCAAAAAAGTATTGTAATGTATCTATAAGAACGATACAGCGTATAAGGAAAGAAATGAAAGACTGCAAAGAAGAAGAAAGTGTTTTGTCGACACCTGGAAAAGAACGGAAACGTCCAGACTATCGGAACGAAAATGTAGATGACTTTGACCGGAGAGTGATAAAGGACATAACTGAGGATTTTTATCTGAACAAGAAAGTAGTACTAAGCTGCAAGAAACTTTTGTCTGTGTTAAAAGACAGAATTGATTTCAAATGGAAGGCGACAACATTACGACGAATACTAAAGGAAATGGGTTTCAGATGGAAGAATTGTGCATCGAGACGAAAATTTTTAATTGAAAGCGAAAACATTGTAAATTGGAGGTGTAGATACCTACAGACAATTAGAAAGCTTAGGGAAGAGGGTAAACCAATCTTGTACCTGGACGAGACATGGGTAGACACCAATTTAACGTTTCGCAAGTGCTGGCAGCATAAAGACGTTACGGGAGTTTTGACTACCGTTAATGCGTCTAACAGACTCATTGTTGTCCATCTGGGTGGGATTGATGGCTTTGTTGAAGGATGCGAATTAGTATGCAAGGCGGGGACAGCAACAGGCGACTATCATGGACAGATGAACTCTAACAATTTCGAAAAGTGGGTGGTTGAAAAAGTTATTCCCAATCTGTCTACTCCATCTGTAATCGTCATGGACAATGCGCCCTATCATGGAAAACAATTAGATAAGGTACCAACCAAATCAGCGGTAAAAAAAGAAAAGTTGGACTACCTGCGAAGGCATGGAGTGCCATGTGAAGAAAATATGAGGAAGTTCACTCTTTTTTCGTTAATTGAACAAATTCGTCCTAAGCAAAAAGTGTACCAAATAGATACGATATCTGCAAATCATGGTCACACTGTCGTCAGGTTACCACCGTATATGTGTGACCTAAGCGCTATTGAATTAGCTTGGAGTAGTGTTAAGAACTATGTAAGGTCACATAACACAACGGGTGATATGTCACTGAAAAGACTGCAAGAACTTGTGCAAGAAGGACTCAAATCTGTAACTAAAGAAGACTGAACTGGATACTGTAAACATGTGAGTGATATTGAAAACTACGACTGGGAGAAAGACGCAATAATGGAGGACGTTATAGACGAGTTCATCATTAATGTTGGCGACGCGGACACCAGTGACGATAACAGCAGTGATGAGAGTGATGATGACAGCCATAACGACAGCAACACCGAAGATGAAGATGAATCTTTTATGTCTGACTTCGTTCCCCTGTAGCCAGGTAAGTGGACTGACGTTTTCAGGTCAAAGTGTAGCGTGAAGTTCCCCCGTCCCGCCTATCCACTCCACCCGCCAACTCGTAGCGCGAAGACAGTAGGTGAAAGTTTGTTCCACTGTGTGTACACTTCTTGGCCGTTGCAATATGCAACAAAAGCGCATCCAACCTGATCAGTAGCACCTTCTTTAGATATTTTTGATCCATCTGTAAAGATCTGTACATTGTGGTTGCTCATGCATCTAGTGTATTTGACGAAGTCGTGAAAATAAGCTGGGTGTCCGGGTGTTAAGAAATGGGCCGGTTTCTCAACCTCAATCTTTAAAAGTGTATCCTCATATGTGTGCTCCTTTCGAAGTAATGTAAGTTCTGATTTACCTGTTCCAGTCAAGTATAAGGGCTCGATTTTTGGTTTCAGTTAAAAATAAGGATAATATTTATCTAAATATCAGGTCGAAACTGATTGCAATTATTTGCTTCTTATTTAAGATAGATTGAATAATCAATACTTTTTGCTCTGAAATCCATTTGGGATCCTCCAAATGTTGTTGCAGGAAAGACCCCGCTTGAAATAGTAATATGCGTTACAAGAGCGGTATGTTGAAGTTTTCATGTTCGAGGAGAAGTTTGAAAAAGCGAAACGTAGTTGAGCTTTTTTAATTTCCGAGAATTGAAAGAAAACATACCGCTCGTGTATCGTACATTATTTTGTGCGAAGATAGTTTATTACATACCTGAAAGACGAATTTCTAATTAGTTGCCATGAAATCTCCATCTTGGTTTCTGTTCAATGACGGCAAATTTGTAAAACAAACATATCTATCTTCAACATTGTTGCTTTAAAATGTTTTCTGTGTTTACTATACTCCAGCAAGCCGTGATATACGTCTGTCTTTTTTTTTTTTCCTCAGTCCATAAATGCGAATTTAAAACAAACGGTAACGTTATGTAATGATTTATTTTTCATTTTAATATTTTTACAATATTATTTATATAACATATTGCAGTAATAACATCGGCATCTGGAATCTTGTTGATTTTTTCACGGCTTCCTTAATGTTACTTGCATCACGAATGCAGTAACTTTAGTGGAGTTGTAGAGTTTACTTAATTTTTGCAAATATTTAAAACAATAATTAACATTGCAATTTAGGTGAAATTGCAGTGGTAAGTTTCCAATATATAATTGTTACTATGTTAAACGTCTCTAAAAATAATATGTTAAAAGCCTAAAGCAGTAAAATCAATATGTCACTTAAGCGGTAAGAAGAGGGAAATTGTTATGCGTGTTAGGTTGGGAATACTGAATGTGGAATTTTAGACTTACCGCGGATTGGTTTTGTGCGGAAACCAAGCAAATACGCACGATCTCGCACAAAATAACAAACATATCTTAGGTATGTGTGAGATCTAAGACTCATGATTTTTTAAAAGATTTTAATACATTATTTCCTACCGTAAGTCAAATGCCAACAGATCTGCGTATGTACAACATAACTTTTATTAATCGAACGCAAAGCGTTGTGTTTGAACTTCTTACTTAATGCATGAAATGTAATTAAAACATTATCAATATTTTGACAACTTCTGATGAGAAATACATTCTGTGTGCTAACTCATGCACAGCTGAACAAATTCAATTAAGACTGGTAAATATTTCCTGCAACGCAATTTTTTCTCAATACAGAATCCGATGAAACCTTTCCTCTTAACATTTAAAGGGAAAATATAGAGATAGGCCTACCTCAACCAATTGCAGATATTCTAGACTCAGTGAACCGACAATTAGTGGATCGAGTTTGGGTGAACAGACTTGTTTATTGATGGGGTTTTATTTAATGAATCGGGCTTCCCCTCGCATTGTAACCGCACTATTCGTCCAGTATTGTCATTATTGCATAGTCTCTTTATGATCTCTATGGTCTGCTGTCAAAACATCTGAAAGTTTGAATTTATAAAACAGTTATATTACCGGTTGTTCTTTATGGTTGTGAAACTTGGACTCTCACATTGAGAGAGGAACAGAGGTTAAGAGTGTTTGAGAATAAGGTGCTTAGGAAAATATTTGGGGCTAAGAGAGATGAAGTTACAGGAGAATGGAGAAAGTTACACAACACAGAACTGCAAGCATTGTATTCTTCACCTGACATAATTAGGAACATTAAATCCAGACGTTTGAGATGGGCAGGGCATGTAGCGTTTATGGGCGAATCCAGAAATGCATATAGAGTGTTAGTTGGGAGGCCGGAGGGAAAAAGGCCTTTAGGGAGCCGAGACGTAGATGGGAAGATAATATTAAAATGGATTTTAGGGAGGTGGGATATGATGATAGAGAGTGGATTAATCATGCTCAGGATAGGGATCAATGGCGGGCTTATATGAGGGCGGCAATGAACCTCCGGGTTCCTTAAGAACCAATAACTTTAAGTTTAAAATGAGATGTCCCTTGTTCTTTTAAATGATTGCAGAGTTCTAGTTCTATGAAAAATATTAGTACACTCCTTCGTTAATAAATGAAATCTGATGTTGAGAAATGGTGTTATAAATGTTTTTATCGTGGATTTAAGCCAAATTACGTGTTCCTGATCTCGTACCATATCTCGTTCAGGCCACTAATGTGCCACTGGAATGGGCTGAATTAGTACTAAGTATTTTCATTGATTTATTTCTTGGCTGCATTCTGCTGTTTTTGTCCTGTATTTATAAAGCATATTATTGCTTCCGTTAAAATTCCTTTCATATTATTATATTTTAGCTTGTTTGTTTTTCTCTTGGTCTACAGCCACAATAGTCTTAAGGCTCATTCAAACGAAAATTAAACATAACATAAGCGTTGACTTAAGAATATAGACGTTACAGTAAAATCAAGAAGTCATAACAGTCATTCACGATGGGAATATAAACATAACCGCAAACATACTTGGTAACCATGGAAACATAACAACGACGCCATTTCCTCATATTCTGTCGCATACTTCAGCGCTCCACGATTGTGTTCTGTTTGCAAATCACGTAAGCATGAAAGTTTGGAGTTTGCAAACTTTCATGTTAACGTCTTACGGTAATGTTTATGTCAATGCTTATGTGAATCATTGTGAATGACCCATTTGGTAGCATGGGCGCAAACTTCTGTGTTTATGTTACGGTTATGTTTAATTTTAATTTTGAATGGGCCTTTATTCTTACAAAAAAAAAAGATCTCTGTGGTTAAGAATTCATTTTCTTTTATCTAAGCTTTAATTTTTACAGCTTCATTTACATACATCGATGCAGATCTTGGTTTCTTCTTGTGTGATACTATGGGTATTGTGGATATTTACTATGATTGTGACTGCAAATAGTGTTTATGCTCGACCATGCCGAAATTTAGTAATTATACACCTGGTAGCAGCCCTTTAATGGACCTCATTAAAGTACACCTATTCATTAAAGTTCAGATGTTCCACCAATCAGAAAACATCATTGTAGCAATATGAAAGCGCAAGTATCGATTATTCTCGGATATGGAATCGAAAGACAACTAGCGAAACGTCACGGAGGCTGGAAATCCAATACTGTTGCAGAAGGTTATGTTCTGTTACTATAATAATTAGCGTTAATTGTAAATAATATTCAAAAAAATTCATTTTATCATCTCGTTTTTCAATGTCTAAATCAATTTCAAGGTTATATCAAGATTAATGTTTATTTTACTCTCTAGATTATATCAAGGTCAATGACATTTGTTTCTCGGAAAGAATCAATAGTATCCCGTCTGCTCACATCTCACAATCTACGAGATATTGCACAAGGTCAGTTTCGCTCCCCAGTCAGATAAGAATAACATGAATACTTATGGATAATTTCAAGTTAGAAATATGGTCGAGCATAAAAAGTCGTATGAAACTTGCCTATAATGGTAATTTAGACGCTTGCCCTCGTTTCATAAACATACTCGCGTCTTAATTACTACCATTATAGGCTCGTTGCATAATGTACTATTAAAATTGAGTTGTATGATACAAAAGTTTGGAAATATACTAAGAAATTGTACACAAATTTAATTTCATGTACAAACCTAATAGGTAGTTTAAAAAAGGATCTACCCTTAAAGAAAATTAATTCATAGTTTCAAAATCAAATTCTACAGAAAAAAGTTCTTCCCATATAGTCATATCCATACTATTTATTTTTTAATTTATAAGAGTTGTAACACATTTTTTTTTTCAATTAAAAGAGTTCAGCTCTGCAGGTAGAAAGAGTGTTTGTGAAACGAGGCTATGCCTAGGCAAAATTGATGACTTTACGAATGTGTATCATACAGTGTTTTTCCAACGGTGACGCAGATATACATTAAATAAATATTTCAAGTTGGAAAGGTTACAAGATCACGAAGTCACGGCCGTCTAAACTCAGAACCATTAAGAAATAAGTACGCATGGAATTACAGCCTGTTTAATTCATGATTACGATTTTATGGCCGTCTAAACCGGCCATATATTCAACAAAGCGGTTATGAAAAGTTGAATGTTAAATCTTGTTGCAAAAAGTACCTAATAGAGATACAACTTCAAAATAATACGAGCTAGAATATAAATATGAATGCTAAATTTGTTACTTATTAGTAAAGTGATTGCTTACTTTTTATTAGTGTTTTACAGGATCACTTTACGCACTGATAACAGTGGATAAAATGGAACTTTACGCACTATCATACAAAAAATCACTCAATTGTCACTCAGTGTTTAATTACTGTGTGTGTATCTAATGACTATCCACTTCACTTACATGATTCGGGTTCCGAATTATTATGTTTAATCCGAATGTTTAATTCTTGTCAACTGACAAAAATAATCCTAGTTATTTATCGTAGGTATGAATGATCTGAAGAGGGTCCGTTTTATGATTGAAGAAAATTTTGTTTGTCTGTCTGCTTTAGCTCTAGAAATTTTTTTTTTGATAAGGTAAAACATACTTACTTGCAAATGGCTTTTAAGGAACCAGAAGGTTCATTGCCGCCCTCACATAAGCCCGCCATCGGTCCCTATCCTGAGCAAGATTAATCCACTCTCTATCATCATATCCCACCTCCCTCAAATCCATTTTAATATTATCCTCCCATCTACCGTCTCGGCCTCCCTAAAGGTCTTTTTCCCTCCGGTCTCCCAACTAACACTCAATATGCACTTCTGGATTCGTCCATACGTGCTACATGCCCTATCCATCTCAAACGTCTGGATTTAATGTTCCTAATTATGTCGGGTGAAGAATACAATGCGTGCAGTTCTGCGTTGTGTAACATCCTCCATTCTCCAGTAACTTCATCCCTCTTAGCCCCAAATATTTTCCTAAGAACCTTATTCTCAAACACCCTTAATCTCTGTTCCTCTCTCAAAGTGAGAGTCCAAGTTTCACAACCATACAGAACAACCGGTAATATAACCGTTTTATAAATTCTGTCAGATTTTTTGACAGCATAATAGATGACAAAAGCTTCTCAACCGAATAATAACAGGCATTTCCCATATTTATGTTGTATTTAATTTCCTCACGAGTGTCATTTATATTTGTTATTGTTGCTCCAAGATATTTGAATTTTTCCATCTCTTGGAAGGATAAATCTCCAATTTTTATATTTCCATTTCGTACAATATTCTGGTCACGAGACATTATTATATACTTTGTCTTTTCGGGATTTACTTCCAAACGTATTTCTTTACTTGCTACAGCTGGAAAATTCTATCAGGTGTTCTTAAATACCATGTCATGTTTTCTTTTATTTCTATATCTCACATAAGTTATTGTAATGGTTCAATCTTACTAACACTAGTAGAACCTATATGGTCTTTGGTATCAAAATCTATAATAGTTTGCCTGATGACATCAAATATGCAAAAAATTCTCTCAAATTTAGGAGTTATTTAAAAACGAAATTAATAAAATTGTGTCCCTACAATCTTGAGGATACACGCATGGGCCCTTGAAATGAATAAAGTTTTTTAGGTTTGACTTATTTTAAATTAAATTGTAATTGTATAGGGGAGAGTCGGGTAGTATCGGACATCGGGTTATATCGGACAGTGAGTTTCTTTCATCTACCACACGATGATAGTACCTGATTGACATGGTTACGTTTCTATGATGTCGCATAGAGAAACGTAACCATGTCATTCGGGTACTACCATATGGTGGTAGATGAAAGAAACGCACTATCCGATATTACCCGATGTCCGATACTACCCGACTCACCTCTATATTTGACCATGTCTATACATATAGTATGCCTTCGACAATAAAGTTAAAAAAATGCAACTAGCATGTCATTTACATGGTATCAATTTTGTAAATAACTTGGCATTATCAAAAATGTTCTGTAGTTTCGTCGTTAGTTATATGCGTTGTAGTAAAGGAATGTGTGTCTCAGGAAGTACTTTAGAAACCTTTGTTGTTCCACAGTTTGCTAGGATAGCCTTGGGAAAAAATATCGTTTTAACCCGTGGACTGCATGTGTATAAAATACTGTTTAATCTGGCCCCGTCACAGAGACCCTTCTCATGTGAGCTAATTTCATGACGCCAGTCACTGCTTCTTCGTCCGCGTATTATTTCTCGTTGAGTAGCTGCCTCTTATCTCCCACGTAACTCACGCAGAAGTGTTCCAGTTTCTCTGCAGTTGGCACTCCTTAACCCCAGCTTTTTATTAACCCCTCTAGTCCCATGAACATGAAGACCTTTCTCTGTTGTCCAGAGAGCAGTTAAATAAGAAACCTTACTTCTATCTGCAGACATTTCATAATATTGCTTCAATCCAAAGTAAAAACTCTCTCGAAATTAGACTACCAGAATCGAGTAGTAAAAAGACTTTAATTTTTGTTTATGGAAATTTCCATAGATACGCATTATTTTATTTCCGACTTAGTCGTAGATATAATATTTACCTTTTGAAGTTTCCCTTATTTCTACATAATTACTTAGCATTGTACTGATGTGTTTAATTTTTGCTCAGAATATCTTCGGAAATAAGCTCCGTAAGTGACGGTAAATTCTCGTGAATCACCCTGTATATGAAGATGGTCTTGACTTCTCAGACACATGAATGTTTGTAATACTATTATCACTCTATGTTTTACAAATGTAACCGGAAAGATCTAACAAACAAATTCCACAGTTCTGATTCTGAGCAAGTGTGAAACAATCTTTACAAAGAATTGAACTGTAGGCGTACCCGCAGTCCAAGGCATGACATGTTACGCAAAGTTGTATAATTTATGACATTATCACATGGTAATGCAGTAGAAGAGAGTCTTTAGTTTAATCAGACAAAATAAAACTTAATTTCGTTCCTCAATGAAGAACTTTCTCTTCCATTGTACGTTGAAAATTAAAGAATGAGGGGAAAGTGCCATAAGAATCATGTAAGTACTTCATAGTAATCTGGCTTATATGTTGTGTGTTTCACATTTTCAAAGGCGAATAATTTATTATTGCATGTATTTACTTACTTACTTACAGGCTTTTGAGGTACCAAAAGGTTCATTGCTGCCCTCACATAAGCCCGACTTTGGTCCCTATCCTGAGTAAGATTAATCCCGTCTCTATCATCATATCCCACATCCCCCAAATCCATTTTAATATTATCTTCCCACCTACGTCTCGGCCTCCCCAAAGTCTTTTTCCCTCCGGCCTCCCAACTAACACTCTATATACATTTCTGTATTCGCCCATACGTGCTACATGTCCTGCCCATGTCCTACTGTATGTCAGGTGAAGAATACAATGCGTGCAGTTCTGCGTTGTGTAACTTTCTCCATTCTCCTGTAACTTCATACCTTTTAGCCCCAAATATTTTCTTAAGCACCTTATTCTCAAACACCCTTAACCTATATTCCTCTCTCAAAGTGAGAGTCCAAGTTTCACAACCATAAAGAACAACCGGTAATAGAACTGTTTTATAAATTGTAACTTTCAGATTTTTTTGACAGCAGACTGGATGATAAAAGCTTCTCAACCGAATAATAACAGGCATTTCCCATATTTATTCTGTGTTTAATTTCCTCCCGAGTATCATTTATATTTGTTACTGTTGCTCCCAGGTTTTGAATTTTCCCACCTCTTCAAAGGATTTATTATTGTATGTATCGTAATTTATTTACTTAAAATTTTTTATATGAAAATAATAATTAGTGATGTCAGCTTTTTTTGTTAGTTTTTTTGAACACGATTTCCAGCTTATTTCAGAGTTTTAACTTGGCAGCCCTGTATAACTCATTTTAGTAACAATGCATTGGAGTGTCACACGGCCACCGGTCCACGAAATTATTGACTCTGCTATGTATGTTTGCACGAACGTAGCTTTGTAGGGAAGACTAGATCCAATCCGTTTTGTTTTATCGTGCGTGGGAAGATACCCAAGGGAATGGAATCATTAGAATTATAAATAATAGACTAAATTGCATTAAAGTGAAAAAGGAACACAATGAAAGCGTACGTTAATCTGTGAGGGGCGTCGTTACATAAAGTTTGGGAACCTGTGATATAAAAGCTTGCGAGCGCAGTGAGATGTGGGGATTGTAATGAATGGTAAATGAGGACACCGTCGACCTGCTGTTACGCCTGCTAGCCAGGTCTGCCAGCAACGCACGTGTGTAGAGGTGGTGCTCTACAATTGGGGGTTTAATAATATAAATGAAATGGGGGTGAGATTTATATCTCTCCAGCTGAGACTGGGTGTGGTGTGCCCTACTACTTTCAAGAGTATAGACAGAGGTTGTGTTTGTACGGAGATGTACCCCTTACCACAACGTTTTCTCTTCGTTTTGTCTTCCTCTATCAACTCTGAAACTTATCAAATAGACTCTTTCCACTTTTCTGTTTACTATTCTCAAAGAAGAAACATTCCAACCGCCTCTCTTGCTACCATGAAAACAATTCTTCCTGCACTACTGCCATAGGCCTATCTATACCTCAGAGGTACAGGCCACTTACTTTATGGTGACAGCTCTGGCCTGGCGACGCAGTGGTTTGGGCGAGTTCACTGTTTGTTCGAAGGGGTGTTCCTTTTAGACTTCCCCTGGCTGCGCTAGTGGTCACATCTCGGGAGCGTTAGTGTGGGCGTACAGTCGCGCTAAGGACTTACTACACCACCACTGTCTTGTATATTGCAATTTAGTGTGTTTGTTACGTACATTTCATTTAGTTATTTAAATAATTGCAATGCTTCTGTTTTGTATTGTTGAGTATGTAGTATTTATTGTCTAGATTCACTGCTATTTTCTGTTTGTGAAAATGTTGCCTGTTAGAAGTAAACTGAAAGGTCGGGTATTGCATTCGCAGTCGCGAGAAGTCGTGAGCAACGTATAGCGCTTTATGAAGATAGCGTCGGAAGAAAAAACGTAACAAATGTTGGAAAACTTGTAGCAGAGTTTACCGCTGTGTCTGAGAGCTGTGTTAGCCTAATAATAAGGGAGAGTAAAGACATTGATAATCGGCGCCAAAATCAACTGTGGACAACTTTAATGAAGCTGTCATAAGACGAACCAAAGCAAGAGTTCTATATTTCATAGAAATAGCGGCCCACACTTAAAAAAAATATATTATTGAAATTGAAAGACTATCGAATTTCAGGGAGGTATTTCGACTTTGAGGAAAGTTATTTTGAAATTAGGATTTCATTGAAAAAAAAAAACACAGAATAATCGCTAAATTCTGGTGGAGCATCACAGCATTAGGGCCAAAAGTTTGCAGTATTTGAGGAAAATAAAGAAGTACAGAGAAGAAGGCCGCCCCATCATTCACATGGATGATGATGATGATGATGATGATGATGATGATGATGATGATGATGGGAAAGGTAACAGTGAAGCACTGATGAGCATTACCGGTATTTCCGCATGAGTATATTTCATTGTTAATTAGTGATTAAATGTTAAATATAGTGATTCGATTGCTGCTCATTGTATTTCCACATTAGTGTTTATTAGTGACTATTCTTCTGGAGTATGAAGTGAACACAGTCACAGGAGCTCAAAATTATGCAGACGCTGCAACGTGAAACTTCATTTCTGATATGACTGTATTTCCCTCCCTCCATTCGCTCCGTCTCGGATCGGTCTCCCTCCCACAGCCGAACCTTCACCTCTCTCGCGTCGACGAGCTGTCACCATAAAGTAACTGGGCTGTACCCTAATGTAGGGTAAGTCCGTTTGATCAACTTTACTATACGGCTAAAAAACAAATTTTAATTTTTTTTCTTTCATTCCTGGCAAAGTTATAAAACTATTCCTTTTATTTTTGATATAGCGGAACCATAGTTTACTTTGAAAATTATGAAACACATAAGTAAACAGTTATGTAGTTATCGTGGTATACCCTTAATATACAGGGTGATTCAAAAGGTTGCGCACAAACTTACGGAGCTTTTAGAGGGGTGAGAACACAACTTTCGAATAGGAATTTATAGTCTAGAAAGTAATTCTGAGTCAGTACACGCTCGGGAATGTCAGGAACTACATTGCAGATGTTAGCTTACTTTGAAATGAAGCACAAATTCTCTTCTCCTTTCTCTTCACATTTGATTTATTCTGATTATTCTTTTAATTGACCTTAAATCTTAATTATCTGCCATTTGTAACATTCATGACATGCAATCGCCCTGGTAGCGTAGTCGGTATAGCGCTGGCCTTCTGCGCTCGAGATTGCGGGTTCGATCCCGGCCGAGATCGATGGCATTTAAGTGTACTTAAATGCGACAGGCTCATGTCAGTAGATTTACTGGCATGTAAAAGAACTCCTAACTTACTTACTCACTTACGGCTTTTAAGGAATCCGGAGGTTCATTGCCGCCCTCACATAAGCCGCCATCGGCCCCTATCCTGAGCAAGATTAATCCAGTCCCTACCATTCATATCCCACCTCCCTCAAATCCATTTTAATATTATCCTCCCATCTACATCTCGGCCTCCCCAAAGATCTTATTCCCTCCGATCTCCCAACTAACACTCTATATTCATTTCTGGATTCGCCCATACGTGCTACATGCCCTGCCCACCTCAAACGTCTGGATTTAATGTTCCTAATTATGTCAGGTGAAGAATACAATGTGTGCAGTTCTGCGTTGTGTAACTTTCTCCATTCTCCTATATCTTCATCCTTATTACCCCCAAATATTTTCCTAAGCACTTATTCTCAAACACCCTTAATCTCTGTTCCTCTCTCAAAGTGAGAGTCCAAATTGCACAACCATACATAACAACTGATAATATAACTGTTTTATAAATTCTAACTTTCAGATTTTTTGACAGCAGACTAGATGACAAAAGCTTCTCAACCGAGTATACGGGACAAAATTCCGGCACACTGGCGACGTTGATATAACCTCGGCAGTTGCGAGCGTCGTTAAATAAACCATAATTTTTTTCATGAAATGCACAATATATCAGAGAAGCTATGAACATACATACACACATTTTACGTTTCATGCATTTCATATTAATTCCATTAGAGAGTGTTGTTGTAGCATAGAAAAAATTTAAAGATAAAAAAATGGTTTCGTGGAATGAGAAAAACGCTAAGAAAGTAGCCTTACAAGACAAGGATCTGTACATAATCAGTGCATTGATAAGCATATATTTTTCACCAAGAAGTTTACACTGTTGGTACTTACAAAAACAAAAATACTCTTCCTTAAACAAACGAAATCGGATGGTGTATGCACCCACAAATTCAAAGCTATAGATCTCACAGCTCTTCAAGTTGTTTTCAAAAAATTGCTCACGTCACTGCAAGAGCGCACTGGTATAATTTCGTGGTAAATTTGAAAAGAAATATTACGAAATTAGCCGTGTCACGAAATTAACCGAGTTTGCCCTATATTAAATGCTAATGTCCAAAATATTACAAATTTTCAAAATAAAATGCTTAGAACAGATTTAGATGTCTTGTTTGAAGTTATAATGTGTTGTTTTGTCAGTTACCTGTATTCCATGAGAAATAGCATTTGAGGTAAAGTTGTTGCAGAGGTTCGATTATCTATTTCTGTTTCATTATTATTTACCAACAGGCAGAAGTTACTATACACTTGCAAACTTTTTACGCCCGATATCTTCTGGAAATGACATTTACCCTCAGTTCACTGTAATTGGTTTGTGATAATCGTGCTGTCATCAGCACATTTCTGTTAGACTGTAACCGTTCTATTTCCAGGAATTTATAGATCGACTAAATAAATCCACTTACTGTTGCAACAACTGGGCTTTTTATACAATTGAGAGCTTTCAGTGACATACATAACACAGGATATTATATTATATAGATTAATATAAACATAGATATGATTCAATTGTAGTCTGACTTGGTACAAATGCCTTTTTTCATTACACTAAGTATTAGAAAATGAACATTGATACTTTTTCACCTAATATGCAATTTTATTGCTGACAGCCAGTGTAAATTGGCTTTTGACATTCTGACATTTGCTCTATGTACAGCCATTTTACGTGATTTATATAGTTATTTTTTAAGTAGAATCTACATATATAATTTGAGATGGTAATGGAAATTACGGGACAACGGCTGAACGGATTTTAATAAATAACCCCTCATTTTAAAGCTTGGAACCCAAAGCTTTTCAGAAAAATATTAATTTTCAGTGGAATGTCAGTTTTCTTACATAATTTTCCTATTTTCCAAAATCCATCTTTCGTCAGTTTTGAGAACTAATTGGATTTCAAACTAAAACAAAACACACATTACAATAAAAAAAATCCATGACCTGCAGGATTGCTCACATATTTAGAGTTCAAATTCAATTGTTTATCAAAAACTTCAAGACTTACTAAATAGTAATATGCGTTATAAGAGCTATATGTTGGAGTTTTCATGTTCGAGGAAAAGTTTGAAAAAGCGAAACGTAGTTGAGCTTTTTTAATCTTCGAGACTTGAAAGAAAACATACCGCTCGTGTATCGTACATTATTTTGTGCGAAGATCGTTTATTACATATCTGAAAGAGGAATTTCTAATTAGTTGCAATGAAATCTCGATCTTGGTTTCTGTTCGATGACGGCAAATTTGCAAAACAAAAATATCTATCTTCAACATTGTTGCTTTAAATTGTTCTGTGTTTACTATACTCTAGCAGGCCGTGATATACGTCTGTCTTTTTTTTTTTCCCAGTCTATGATAAGTCTGGAATCTTGTTGATTTTTTTCACGGCTTCCTTAATGTTACTTGCATCACGAATGCAGTAACTTTAGTGGAGTTGTAGAGTTTACTTAATTTTTGCAAATATTTGAAAACAATAATTAACAGTGCAATTTAGGTGAAATTGCAGTGGTAAGTTTCCAATTTATAATTATTACTATATTGAACGTCTCTAAAAATAATATGTTAAAAGCCTAAAGCAGTAAAATCAATATGTCACTTAAGCGGTAAGAAGAGGGAAATTGTTATGTGTGTTAGGTTGGGAATACTGAATGTGGAATTTTATACTTTCCGCGGATTGGTTTTATGCGGAAACCAAGCAAATACGTACGATCTCGCACAAAATAATTTACAGTTCTGATTCTGCGGTGTGTAATGTTCTAAATATAGATGTGTATTGGATATTAAAAACTACAGAACTTGAGGTGATTTGATGACATTGCTACCATTGGAAATTAATTATTATTATTATAGTTAATGACGTGCTGTTAATGTATAAACTACAAAAATTGCGTACGATATTAATGTTATTATTAAAAATCAAATATTTTATAGTTATTAATCAAGTGGGTTGGGTCTTTTTCATATATTTACTCGTAATTGCGGTGTGGTGTAGATTCAGTATTGGCTCCAGAGAGCGCAAAAATTACAGTTCCTAAGGAAAGACGGTATTACATACTGATAAAGTAAGAGGTCTAGAAAATTTTGTAGTCTCCCGATCATTTCAGCAAGATCTCTTAGCAGGATAAAATGATTTTACCCTCTACATTTCAAGCTCTACATGCAGCAGCTACACCAAGATGGTATGTTTATTGTTCGAAAGCATAGCAAACCTGACTTTCTCTAACTTTCACCTACAATCCACAATGACCTGAAATAGCTATCGCTTTACTCCCACATGAAAAACCCACCGATCGTCCTGACATTGTTACTTGCGTTTTCACGTTGAAACTCAAAAACTGAAGGTGGATAGGTTCAAGAAAAAGTATTTGGCATAAAAAGAACATTGAAAGGTAGTATGATCCATTATTATGGAAGCAAATAACTTTCAAAATGTCTGGTATTTTTCATTGAAAATAAATCTGAAAATTTTTTATTTGAACGTCTAACGAACTTAGTTTGCAGCGTATGCTGCACAAGCCACGAGTTAAATATAAATTTCTATCAGTTCGTAGTCATGTTCAATAAATTAATTCGCTAACAAAATATTGAAGTTGATTATACAAGCTTGGAAGGAGTTATGAGCTATATATATATATATATATATATATATATATATATATATATATATATATATTAGTCAGGGTGTTTCAAAAATACGGGGCATAATTTCAGGTATGTATTTCCCACATGTAGACAATCAAAATAGTTCATTACAACATGTGTCCGGAAATGCTTCATTTCCGAGTTATGGCCTTCACAACATTGAAATTCACAGGAACGTTTTTCTTTCCGCAGGTCGTTGCCGTCAAAGGAGACATTAAGAGGGCACTCTCACAGTTCATTCCGAGGCGAAGGTTACATTCAGTGTTGTGTAGGCGTTAGACTGTGCGACATGTATTCAAATCAAGAGCTGGCAGAGACACACTTCATGTACGGTAAGGCGGACGGCAATTCTGCGCTGGCTCGTCGTTTGTACCAGGAGAGAACCACAGCGACAATGTCCAGATCGGAAGACATTTGTACGTCTCCATTACCGTCAGTGCGAGTATGGAAAATTTAACTCTCCTGGTTTGGGAAGGGGACGACCAAGATCTACAACTCCAGAAGTACAGGAGGAGATTCTGGAGGCTGTGAACATGACTCCTCCTATCAGCACCCTCTCGATTTCTACTTGTGGGGCCATTTAAAATCATTGGTTTATTCGTCTCCGGTGCCTGATTTGGAATCCCTTCGGAATCGAATTGTGGCATGTTCTGAGGACATACGCAATACTCCTGGAGTTAGGGATCGTGTTCGCAGGTCTATGAGACATCGATGTGAGGTCTGTATTCAAGCAGGAGGTGGACATTTTGAACATCTACTGTAATGACAACGACCTGCGGAAAGAAAAACGTTGCGGTGAATTTCAATGTTGTGAAGGCCATAACTCGGAAATGAAGCATTTCCGGACACATTTTGTAATGAACTATTTTGATTGTCTATATGTGGGAAATACATACCTGAAATTATGCCCCGTATTTTTTGAACACCCTGTATAATATATGTATGTGTGTGTATATATATATATATATATATATATATATATATATATATATATTTATTTGTTTATTTTAAATACGTAGCACTATTTTTCATTTAGGACAATAGCTGTACCACTAACCAAATTTACTGTGGGAAATCATCATGTTTAGAGTTTTCAAATCCCTGATGTAAAAAGTGTAGGCCATAGTTAAAATGTAATCCCCTGTTATTATGAATTATTTAGTAGGTCCACTAAGTTTTGTGTTTTACTGTATATTATTGAATTAACATTAACGAGGTTTGATGTAATTGGTCAAAGCTATAAATATTCAAACACATTATTGAAATAACTTTATAATCAACACGCATGAAATCATTTTACTTACTTTTTCATTGTTTGAAACTTTGAAAACAGCTATATATTTTTATATTTTATGATAATATATATTTTTATTTCACGCTTTAAGTACCAGCTAGCTGTGGCTCAGGTACCACTAGTGGTATGCGTGGTTGAGAAAAGGCAGACTTAGACGATGAAGTGAGCAGAAAAAAACTGCATGAATGAAATCAACTCACCCATAAAACTATATTGGAATACGGGGTAGAGGTTATCCAGCAGAAACATCGATAAAGTAAGGGCCAAAATGTGTAAAAAAATTTCTAGGAATACCGGAGGATGCTTCTATCCTGGCAGCGTTACTAGAGATGGGAACCGATTCGAGTCTGGGAATTATTCTAGAAAGAAAAATCAAATATTTAGGTAATATTCTGTGTAGGAATGATTCGGCAGTTATGAAAACATGTATCTTTTGTATGAAAGCCGCTAATTGGAAATCTAATTGGCTGAAAGAGCTGGAAAGTGAAATAAACAGATTAGGTCTAAATTGGCTATGGAGAGAACTAGGGTCTATAAACACGAAAACAATTGGAAGAATAGTAAAAGAAAGGGCAAACGAAATTTCGAGACAAGATATTTTTAGTAATATTAAAGACCTAGGATCACTAAAATACTATAGGGAGGTGAAGCAGTTTTGGGAACAGGAAGAATATGTTAGACTAAATTCAAGGGAAGAGAGAACGGGAATGGCATGGTGGAGATTAGGTATCTGGAGACTTAAGAATAGGAGAGGGAACGTAGAGAAGGATAAATGTCCTTTGTGTGGACTAGCTGAAGACGCAATGCATATTGCGTTAAAGTGTCAGGCAACGAATGATTAGAGAAACGGTTGGGTGGATAAAAAATTTCTACAAATAAATGCTATAGTAGCTTATAAAAAAATGAATGGTCACCTAAACGCCAGCAATTTGCATAAATTAGGAAAATTTCTTTTTAGAGTTAAAATTAGATGGGAAGAGAAAGTCAAAGCTCTAACAGAGATGGAATTATAAATGTTGAGTAGTCACACGATAAGAAAGTACCAAGAGTAGTCAATGAAGTAATAGAATAATTCTTAAGAGATTAGGAGTTTTAGATAAAAGTGGTATACTTATTAGTTTATTATTAGTATTATTATTTGTATTATTATTATTTTTATTATTAGTAGTATTATTATTGTAAACAGAGGATACTTACAAGTTCAAATGTATTTTTTTTTTGTTATATTTGTATAGAGAGTGATGGCGGATTAAGAACTGGAATACATATAATCCGCCATGACGTGCACAATGATTGATGAAATAAATAAATAAATAAAAAAAATATTGGAATACTTTTAGTAAAAACAATCTAATGCAGTATTTATAGGTCAAATATCCTTATGATTAAGAATGAAAGTATTCAATCAGAGCAATCTACCATGGACCTGAGACTTGGACACTAAACTTACTAAGGAAGGAATTCGGAGGTACAGACAATTCAAAGGAGTATGGACAGATGAGTGTTAGACATTACAAGTAGAGACAGCCAAAGGAACCAATGGATCAGACCAGAGCTGGGCAGCAAGAGCGGATTCTACTCTCTCACGGGGAGCCATATGATTTCTCTTCATTCCCTTTCTTCCCAGCCGAACACCGCGCAGCGTTGATTTAGTAACGGATGAATATTAAGCTTCCCCGTTTAGAGTCTGGATCCGCTCCCGATGCCCAGCCCTGGATCAGGCGGAAAGAAGGATGGCAAATATCATAATAAAAATTAAAAATCGTAAATGGAATTGGACAGATCATGCACTTAATAAAAATAATCAACCAAATTCATTAGCGCTTTATTCAGAGATTTTTTATGATAATTGTTTTACATACGATATATAATTGAGTCCACACCTGTGGAGTAACGGTCAGCGCGTCTGGCCTCGAAACCAGGTGGCCCGGGTTCGAATCCCGGTCGGGGCAAGTTACCTGGTCGAGGTTTTTTCCGGGGTTTTCCCTCAACCCAATCCGAGCAAATGCTGGGTAACTTTCGGTGCTGGACCCCGGACTCATTTCAACGGCATTATCACCTTCATTTCATTCAGACGCTAAATAACCTCGATGTTGGTACAGCGTCGTAAAATAACCCAATAAAATAAATATATAATTGAAGGGTTCAGAGCCAAAGTACCTAAGTGCCATTTATTAAAAACAGAGAAAAGAAGAGTTAAAATTAAGTGATTACCATAATTTAACTAAACATATAGTAAGATGAAGTATGCTCTTTAAAATTAAATGATATGTAAATCTTCATTACATTACGTATTTACTTAACTTTAACCCTTGCTTTCTCCTTTTTTAATAAATGGCGCTTGGCCCGCTATGGTTCTGAACCCTTCAGTTATTTTTCATTTTCTCTAATGATTCCTTACTTAGTAGGGAATTAGCAGTATAGTGATTTCTTGAAAGATACTACAACTTGCAATATTTCTGTTGATACAAAATGGTAAATAAGGATTGTTAAATATTTTTTGCTCGACTATACTATAGTACGCTCATTACATGTGACGTAACTCTACCTTAATGACAGACATTAAAGTACCCTACTGCTATTCATTATGTTATTCCAACTATCAATTTTCAACTAAGCATATGCGATTGATTAATATTGTACGCGCAAATCCCCGCATGCCTTGAGAGCACCAATTCAAAATAGCAGGCGCGAGTTTTGAAAGTGACTTTAATCCAATCAAGCAAATAAATATTAACCCAACTTCAAACATTCCCCAGATAAATTTTACAAACTGCACAATCAATAACATGTATTTAAAACAGAATAAATTTTATTCATGTTAATTTTAATATTGTAATAAATTGAGTTAATTACCTGTGTTTTAATGAGTGTTGCTGTGAGGTTAAAATCTCCATACCAAGCCCTGCAAAAAATTATTAAATACGGCGTATACACCTGCCATCTGTTGCACTACTCGGGAACACGCTTAAAGGACACTTACACTCGTGCCATCTGTTGCATCAGTCGAGAATACCCTGAAAATACACGCATGTTCACCATTTCATTACCACTAAAGTAACAAGATAAGGTATTTGTAAAACTCAAAACTTAGATATTTAAATTATGGTCGAACAAAAACAGTCGTATGTATCTTGCCTATAATAGTAGTGATTAAGACGCTCGTATGAAAATTATGAAACTCGCTTACGCTTGTTTTATAAACATACTGGCGTCTTGTCAGCCTCGGTAGCGTAGTCGGTATAGCGCTGGCTTTCTGTTCTCGAGGTTGCGGGTTCTATCCTGGCCTACGTCGATGGCATTTAAGTTTGTTTAAATGCGAAAGACTCATGTCCGTAGATTTACTGGCATGTAAAAGAACTCCTGCGGGACAAAATTCCGGCACATCGGCAACGCTGATATAACCTCTGCAGTTGCGAGCGTCATTAAATAAAACGTAATTTAAAAAATACTGTCATCTTAATTACTACCATTATAGATTCGTTGCATTATATTGAAAAATTGTGGCAATGAAAATGAGAGTGTCCTTAGAAAATCTCTCACCATACTTACAACAATACAATGGTGTTCACTATTCTTATGCAGATGACACAGTTTTACTTTATGGTGGAAAAACCTGGGATGATGCATATAATAATTAAAATAATGGACTTAAATTAATAAAAAATGGTTTGACATAAATTATCTTACTGTCAACGAAAATAAAACCATAATTATTCCATTCTCATTATCTGAAAAATCTAATAAATCTCCTATATCTCTATTAAGTATTAAATTACATAATTCTGATTGTTGTCTTATACAGTGTAAATGTCCGATTATTAAAGAGTCCTCTGAAGTTAAGTATTTAAGCATAATTTTCGATAATCATTTAAAATGGAACCAACACATTAATTACCTTAGTAATAAATTATGTAAAATAGTATATTATTTTGTTTTATTGAGGAATTACTTGTCAATAAGTTTATTACCCACAATATATTTAACTTTATTTCAATCGGTAATTATGTATGGAATTATAGGATGGGGTAGCTCATTTAAATTCAATTTTAATCCACTTTATTTATTACAGAAGAAAATAATTAAAATATGTCTTCATAAACCTATTGATTTTCCATCTCAAAATTTGTTTTTAGACTTTAATGTACTTAACGTAAGACAGATTTATTATATTGTATTAATAAAATTCATACATAAAAATCGAAATAATTTTGAATTGTATTCTCATAGTTATGAAACAAAACATATGAACTCATTAAGATTGTTTGAACCAAACTACAACACTGTTACAGTATTTAATCATAGTAGTAATTTAGGCCCAAGAATATATAACAAATTTATATTTAAATATCCTAATCTTGTCAATTCTGATAGTTCTAGTATTAAATTTAAAAAGTTATGTATGGATTTTATAAAAATTGAAAAATTGTAAATTTAAATTTATATACTATAATTGCACAGTAGACATAAGACAAATTGTATTGTATACTTATTAATTTCAATTCAGGAATCCGCCCCTGAGCACGAGTTCTCCTCTTTCAGGGGCGAGCTAAAGTTTTTCTGTATATATTATATTTTATGTTACAATTATTAACAAAATAAATAAATAATAAATAAATAAATAGATAAATAAAGAAATAAATAAAATAAATAAATAAATAAATAAATATCGTATTTGTTCACAATATTTAGGCCTGCCACACTAAAATTGCCTAGAATTTAACTCGAAATTCTAGTGTAGAACTGCTTTTTTACCTACGAGCTGAATATGGTATCCTGAAAATTAATACGAAAAATCTGACATAATGAATTAGGCTACCCTCATAATGTCCAACGTTGCTATTTATCGTTGCAACAGTACTATTATCATAATAGCAATTCTCTACTGATACAAACTTAAATTGCACGTAAACTCCGGCCTCGTATGTGTATTTATAATTAATTTGTAATATCACAGAAAATTAAATTACTGCCTTATAGTACCTTTCTGACTAAGCCCGCCAGGTCATTTCTCGATTATTCTAGAAACAATTAAGGTAACAAAGCGCGTGCTTCCTGTTTCCATAATTATATAGTAATTAGGTTCATTAATATGGTTGTGGCATGTAAGAGTACAAAATACTATGATAATAGTTTTAGTCATTAACGTTGGAGTTGGTGCGTGGGCAGACTGGAGAATTAGTATATCGCAGCACTTCTGTTCTGTTGCTCTGGAAACACGATGAAAAATTACACTGTCGAGTTTCTTATACTTTATCTCTGGCCGTGTATAAGCAATTAGTCGTGATATCTTCATAGCAGCTGGTAGCATCTCTTTAAACTTGCACACGGAACTGCAACATAGTGCTCATCTATTATAAATCAGCATTTACGTGGGGATAAAAAAAAATTGATTTTAGGTGTACAAGTATAAGAAAGACAATTCATAAATTAATAGTACTTCGAAATTGTTTCACTAAGGAGGCATTGAGAATAATATTTTTAGCTTTAGTACAATCATTAATACAATATGGCATAATAAATTGGGGTGGAGTAGCATCAGCTGTACTTGATCCATTAATTTTATTACACGGAAGAATAATAAAAATTTATCTGACCAAAAATATGGATTACCCAACAAATTTAATTTATACAGATTTTAAAAAATTAACTATAGAAGAAATTTATAAATATAGTTTACTAACTTACTACCACAGGAATCAAATAAAACATAAAAATCTAATCGACGAGTTTTGCTAAGAATTTTAAATAAGGGCGCAAATAGCCATTGTAGCTGACGCGACCTTTTTAAACTCCACTATCTATCTATCTATCTATCTATCTATCTATCTATCTATCTATCTATCTATCTATCTATCTATCTATCTATCTATCTATCTATCTATCTATCTATCTATCTATCTATCTATCTATCTATCTATCTATCTATCTATCTATCTATCTATCTATCTATCTATCTATCTATCTATCTATCTATCTATCTATCTATCTATCTATCTATCTATCTATCTATCTATCTATCTATCTATCTATCTATCTATCTATCTATCTATCTATCTATCTATCTATCTATCTATCTATCTATCTATCTATCTATCTATCTATCTATCTATCTATCTATCTATCTATCTATCTATCTATCTATCTATCTATCTATCTATCTATCTATCTATCTATCTATCTATCTATCTATCTATCTATCTATCTATCTATCTATCTATCTATCTATCTATCTATCTATCTATCTATCTATCTATCTATCTATCTATCTATCTATCTATCTATCTATCTATCTATCTATCTATCTATCTATCTATCTATCTATCTATCTATCTATCTACCTACCTATCTACTTACCTACCTACCTACCTATCTATCTATCTATCCTGTCTGTCTGTCTGTCTGTTTGTCTATCTGTCTGATCGACATGAATGTCATACTCGAAGACAAAAGTCTACTTTCCCATTAATTGAGCCTAAATGTCATGTAAGTGCAGCTCTTAAACATGGTGCTAGTTTCTGCCCAATAATTTATAATAAAATTACAAATCATTTTACAAATTTGAAATATTTTAAAATTTAACCTTTTAAAAAATAAATTTATAAAATTATTCATTATATATAATACTAACCAATGTGTGTATTTTTTACCATTTTATTTGTGTCGACTATATTCATATTTTTATTGAACATCACTGGCTTTTGTTTGATTGTCAATTTATATTAAATGTGTTTTTTTTTCTCTCTTATTCTCTTTCTTCTTTTTTTGCTCTTGTGTGTTAGTTACCGATCTGCATTAAGTTAATTAGTGTATTTAGTAAATTTTCCTTGTAAATTTTATGTCATATTATTGTCTAAGACCACACCGTACACGAGCCTGGCTCTTATGGTAGTGGCTAGAAACATTTTTGTTGTATAATTTTAATTTGTACTCACTTTGCGTATTAGCTAAAATAAAATAAAATAAATAAATTCATTAAAAACAATAAATAAAACAAGTTTAGTAAATAACAGCAATAGGAAAGTATAACACATTGACATCTTTGCTTGTACCTCATTCAAGAAGCACTGTATGTAGTTATCACACTGAACTTCACAATTTGTAGCCATTCTAGGTCAATTTGTGCAATTTATATTGTCCACAGTCTCATAGTCCACCTTCATTTGGTACACGGACATTTCGTCATTAATATCATAGGTCCGCAAATTTTTGTCCATTTCCTTTGGTCCACAATTTTTGTTCATTTTTTCTAAAGTGCATTTAAAATTTTTTCCATACAAGTAAATAAATACAAGGCAAGTTGAATTGCAGTTAAGAGAAAGCAGTTTAATCATTATTAATGTGGTTTCTTATGGTTTCCATGATAGTGAAATCAATTTTATTCTATGTATCAGTACTGTTAATGAGGAATCAAATTTATACAGCACAATTTCAAAGATATTGTAATGGCATATTTACTTCCTTCGTCTAAAGGCAAGGGTAAAATAGTTTATAACATTTACACATGTTCCTATTGATGTTTTTAAGGAATGTAAGCATACACATGTTGGGAGTAAAGCTGAAGTTGGTGCAAAAAATGTTGCGGCAGGAATCAAAAGAAGGGGCGAACAACACCCAAATGAACCTCCTGGAGCCGTAATAAGGGATAAAATTCAAGACATTAAAAAGATCAGGAAATACTATTAAATTTAACAGGAAGAAATTAATTATTACGTACTGTCAAGGGAACACAAAATGTACTAGATTTATATTTGCATGCCATCAACTATAGATTGAAATTGTGCAATATCGAAGAGAGGGATGAAGAAAGAAGTAGAAAATGATGGATGTTATTTAAATTTTTCTTTATTTTCATCAAAAATTAAATTTGTAGTTAATTTCATTGTATCTGACTGAAATAAAGTAGTCCAATATAATTCTGTATGTAATATACAGGCTCGAGACTTCGGACCCAATAGAGCAGTTCAGTGGGAAATCCGCATAACGGCGTACTGAGTATAGTGGTAAAGCGTACAGTGAGTGGGGGTACTGTAGAATGGATGCCAATAAATACGCAAAGGAAAGCGCTCGGATTTGAAGGTTCTGACGAATAATTTGGTTTTCATACAAACTGTGCCTGAAACTATTACACGGTTAGAAAAGTCAGAGCAAGAGATGCCGGAAGCCCTCAAATTAATATAGAAAATGATGCAGAGAATTAATGAGACATCAAGTAGGCTACACCGGTTACTGAACGTGTAAAACAGAAGTGGAAATCAATTTTATGTAAAAATGACGGATATGGAACATTGTGTAACATAAACAGCAAATTAGTGGACATAGAGTCACCCGAGAATAAAGGACTGTCTCTTAGAGCCTGCAATGATGTTAGGTTTCTTCGTTTTGCTCCTATCACGTCATGCGACGTAGAGCGCAGCTTTCTACAGTACAAACTTTGTTTGGCAGATAACCGTAAAAGATTTACGTTTGAGACACTGAGAATGTATCTTGTAGTAGGTACATTGCAATTCGGTACTGTAACTGCACTTCCTAAAGACGACCGATAGGATAAATGAAAAAAAAATTAAAATTGCTACATGCTTATTTCCACCATTAACACTGTGTATAATTAAACTCAAATGCTTTTAAAAGACAGGAGAAGAAATGCTTTTCACATTCTTTTGACATTGTCATTGTATAATGTATATTTACTTTCAGAATGTACATATGTGTGTTTCCCCATACTACCTTACTCTACTCTAAATAGCAACGTTGTTACCTCAACACATCTCTATCTACCTGCAGCGAGTCAACAACTTATAGTGCATGCACAGTAAACTTATTGTATCGGGTCCAAAGTCTCGAAGCCTGGTAATATATTAATCCAACAACGGACAATAAATATTGAGGACTAAGAAATCTGGACTAAAAATATATCAAATGGACAAAAATGTATGAGGAAATTTCGTATGGTGGACGAAATCATTCAGGGGACGGTTTTTTAAGTTGAGATAAATAGAGGTAAAAAATTGTTATGAATATATAAGCCCAGTGGACTAAAATGTCAATTGTACATTTTTTCTATAAGCAAATTTAAGTTATAAATGTACTTCAGATTTCCAAAGTTGGCATGATGAATTTCGTACTTGACGTGTCAAGAACACCCATGCCAGATAGATTTTTGTTTCTCCTGAAATTTTATGGTTTTGGACTGTGGTTGTTTTTTTCAAAAACTCTTAATTTATATAAGGAAATAATAATTATTTGGTAGAATAACCGCATTTCATTTAATTTGAAAACAATAGATCTATAAAAGTTTTATCCTGAAAGTAATTTTTCTAAAATAATTTTAACGAATTGTAGAACCCTTCAGCGGAATAATGTCTGACGTCATGAAGTTATTCTCCTCGTTATATAAATTACGAAACATTTTTCCGTATTATAACTCACTGGAAAAGTAAACGAGTGTGTGCTACAAGCCAGCTGATCATTATCCGGAATGCTTATGACGTTGGGGTGAAATGTGGTCCGCCAGCAATCACTTTTCGTATCTGGATTCGTGTGTTTGCTTATGCCTCATTATTTCCCTGCAAGGATAGCGTTAAAAGAGGTGCCTGTTATTTATACAGTGGCCCCGTGTACTTGGGGAATGCGGTGTAAGGGGGTATGCAGATAATTAAGATAAATTACCAGGTCCATTATGCTACTCTTAATAGGGCTTAACACCTAGTGAAGTAATTTATAAATATAATTAAATCGGTATGACAATTCATTTCCTCCGCTACTGCGAAACTCTTTCAATATATTTTTCTTAAACCCTCCAGTACAATTTACAATTTTTTTTACAATTTACAATTTATTTACAATTTACATTTGAATTTACATTTGAATAGATACCCGAAATGAGCATATGCTCGTGCTCGGGTACAAACCAGTAGTCTACATAAATTTTACAGGGTTCAAATAATAATGCTGATGATATAAAATAATAGTAACAATAATAATAATAATAATAATAATAATAATAGTAATAATAGAATAATCGTGACAGAAATTATACAAAGATTGTAATACAAAATAATTCATTAATAATAATAATAATAATAATAATAATAATAATAATAGTGATAAAACAAAAATATTTACAATAATAAAATAAATACTAAGACGGATAAAATAAAATATAAAACCACTAGCGAGAGTTATCACAACTTAAATAAGCATATAATAACAGGAAAAAATGCCAAACTCTAAAATCAACAGAAAAGTTCGTTGTATCGCAGACGACAGCAACCGCCGTATTGACATTGTGTTGTGCATTAATGGTAGTAGTGGGGAGCTGAAAGTCTACGTAACTGCCGTTCTCTTCGAATCTTCTCGTACAATCATGGGAAGTTAATGCTGTAAAAACAAAATGTCTACGAGTCAAATTGTTCATTATTACCAGGATAAATACAAATAATACTGAAATATATTACTCGAGTTTCAGTTATAGATCTCTCCTTTTGTGCAAGAGGTATCATATCAAAATATTTTACGAATGGCGGGGAAAATATAAATTTCAATAACTTTCTAGTGACAAGTACAATCAAGTGTATCTGTGGCTATGCTAAGGAATCATTTATTGGAGATATACACTGTTATTAATTAAGAAAATGATCTATTTATATTTATTACAATGTTCTATCTTATAGGTTACATGCATCAGATAAATACAATAAAAATTAGTACCGTATAATGCTAGTAACACTTAATAAAAATTATAATAATAATTACGTCATCGTATTTCCGCTTTCAATGATGATAGCGTGAAATCTTCAGTATCTTCCTGTTACAGTTTAGGCCTCATGTCTTGAGTGTTTGGATGTAATTGTGACTCTTTTCTGTGTGGCAATAGATATGCCTTTAGATTAAATTACAATAATTGCAATACGCGTGAGTGCTAACGCCAGTGTTTTTAACAGGTGAGAATACAAGAGCATAATTTTATATTTTTTATTCTTCTTTGATTTATTCCCATTAAGCCATTCATAAGCACCTCTACACGTATTTTCTATTGTTGCAATGATAGTTTTATCCTGTAACTAGCCGTACCCGTGCGCTCCGCTGCACCCGTTAGAAATAAATATAAAGTAATTACATAATTAGAGTAGGACATTTGATCCAGGGAATATTCGTGCATGATAGAAGGATAAATCGTTTAATATGTTACTTAATTTAAATTTTATTTAAATAATTAAAATGGAATCATTTTGGTCCACAGAGCACTCATTTGGTGCAATGACAATTCCTTTAACGTGTTTCTTAATTTTTATTACATGCAGCCATAGTTCAATGAACATTGACATCATTTACATTTAATGTGTATACTTTATTTTACTTGTTATATTTTCCATTGCATTATGGTAATAACTTAATTTTAACTCTTGTTTTCTACGTATTCAGTGAATGGCGCTTGGCCCACTATGGTTCCGAACCCTTCAAATAACTTAAATAACTTAAATTATATTATATTATATTATATTATATTATATTATATTATATTATATTATATTATATTATATTATATTATATTATATTATATTATATTATATTATATTATATTATATAAAAAGTGTGTTGATAAAGGATGTACCCCGATAAGTAAGTTTTGAATTTGTTATGGGGGCTCTTGAATCTCAGGAGGAACAAATTTTATTTTACAACAGGGCAACATAATCTGCTTGGCTCATTACCCAAATTTTTTGCATTGCATTTAATGCATATATATTTTATGTATTTTAGCTCGATTCAATTGAGCATAGTTAAAATTTGGATTATAAAATAATGAAATGCTAAGCTAACGTATTATTACTGCATACTGAATCAATACACTCTCGTTGGTCGTTAATTCTCTGAGATAAACATTATTTTAAGAAATGCAGGAAACGAATACACAGAATAGCCTATCTAGTTTTCTGTGCATAAGAAGCTATTTTAATCTTACCTGTCCTCAATTCACTCAGAAGTTACTGTAATAACATTATAGCATTATGTCCATACAGAGAAACTACACTTTCCAATGGTGAAATAATAATTAATTATACAAATCGGTTAATTTAGCTTCCGATATTACTTCATACAAGCACAGAAACATTGTCTGTAGGCTATGTTTCATAGCTTTCGATTGTTGCTGTCGAAGGCCCCTTATAGACGAAGTCATTTGTTTTTTATTTCAATACACCGCCTTAGATGGCAGTTATTTTAATTTTAAAACTCATTTATCTCATTAAATATCAGTCCTATCAAAATTTTTCAAAGACTAAAGCTTATCGCAAACGATTTTTAAAAAAAAATTGTGTTATGTAATATTTTTCATAAAAATCAATAATAAGCGAGATATTTCGATTTATTTAATTCAGCCCCCTTATAACCCCCTTTTTAAATAATGTATTTTGAATGCCATATAGCCTATAATCTAAGTTACAACGAACTTAATTTCTATTCCAATTTTCAACGTAATCCGTTCAGCCATTATCGCGTGAAAAGGTAACAAACATACAGACAGACAGACAGACAGACATACAAACAAAAATTTCAAAAAAGCGATTTTCGGTTTCAGGGTGGTTAATTACATATGTTAGGACCAATTATTTTTGGAAAATCGAAAATTACCAGAAAAATTTCGGCTACAGATTTATTATTAGTATAGATGTAAATAATTACCTGGACATATTAGGTAATACAGAACAATGACTTCTTCTCATATCAAACAAACATGAAGGGTAAACATTGGTAATTTCTTGGCAGTGGTTATTTCGTGATAATTTTTCTTTGCTCTTTCGTGAAAAAACCAATGGTGTTACGAGATTCAAATTTCCGCCAAGGGATTGCATATGTTGTCCGGGTTCCAGAAACGTACAGCTACGCTTTGTGTCACTATTGTAGCCACTTCATTGAGCTTTTATGTTTGGAGAGAGCAAGTTAGCGTCGACTTCTCAGGCGTGCAAATTTTGTGGATGTTTGTAATTACATTACGGGCTTATTACTAAAGGTAAGCATATGATATTTAGTACAAAGATTTATTATACCTTAATGAAATTTTAGGAAATGTTTTTGGAATTTTAGATACAGCTGTAGTCGCCAAATAGGCTTAGATTTACTGATAGAAATCTTAGCTGTTTGAGACGAAATTTTGTTGAGTATTAAGCGTTACATTTTATACTATTTTAAAAATTGCATTACAATACGAATTTTAGAAATCTGAAGATAAGATGCGATAACAAAAAAGAAAAGGGGGACGCAATGGGTTCAGTGTAGGTTGTGTTTGATTTGTTATCATGCTAATTGTCAATGATAAGTGCTAGATGACTTACTTGCAAGAATTGTGACAGAAGATGAAACATGGCTCCACCATTTTGGACCGGAGACAGAGGCAGACAATGAAGTGGCATCATGCAAATTCACCAAAGAAATAGAAATTCAAAAGTGCACCTTAGGCAGGAAAATTTATGGCTACTGTGTTTTTCGATTGAGAAAGACTCTTGCTTGTGGACATCACGCCTCACGGAAGCATCATTAATTCTGACGGGTATGTGGCAACTCTCAAGGAACTTCAAGCTCGACTGAGTCGTGTTCGACGAAATCGGGAGAAGCAGGATGTTCTGCTATTGCACGACAACGCACAGCCATATGTCAGTCACAAGACCACAGACCAGATCAGAAAATTCGGATAGAAAACATTGAAACATCCGCCTTACAGTCCTGAACTGGCACCGTGTGATTACTATCTCTTTGGTAAACTGAAGAATCCCTTCGCGGAATGAGGTTAGAAGATGACTCCCTTGTGCACGCTGCTAAAGAGTGGCTCAGACGTGTTGGTCCAGACTTTTACCGTGCTGGTCTATAGGCCCTCGTTCCTAGGTTATGCAAGGCAGTTGAAAGTAACGGGGATTATGTGGAAAAGGGACATTTTGTTCCTAAAGGTTGTACCTACATTCTATGAAAATAGCAAAGCTGTAGATTAAAAATATAATTTTTAAACAAATGTTATGCATTACTTCTGGAGTTACCCTAGTAATATAAGCTATAGTAAAGTCCGTAATAAAAGTGTTCCCTTTCAGGGCAAAGAATGTGCCTTTTCAATTTCAATTTTTACTTTGATTTCATTCTTATTACGTGTTGATATGTATTTCTATGTGTTCTTGCTATGAATATTAGACGGAATTACTATGTTTGAAGTCTTGTAACAATAAATGAGAATTTCATTTGACTTTAATGAATTTTTACACAATTCTTCTAACTATCACGAAATTATCAATGTAATATCAGGAAATTACCAAGGTTATCACGTAATAACCAATCTTTTAGCTTAAGTTGTAAAAGTGGTTTTTGGCACTTGTTCATGAACGTGTCCAATCTTTTATGTGTCCAGATTTGTACAGCACATTATCGCCTTTTAGATGAAAAAATCAGAATAAGGATATATTTACACATTTGCATTTTAAATTAATTTTCATGAAATTATCACGAAATTACCAATGTTTACCCTACTTGAACTCAATAGTCACTTAAATTTTAGGCGTAGGAAATTGTGACTCTAGACTAGTGTACCTTATAATAACTAACATTCAAGGTGCTATAACAATAATAACAAAAAAGTATTTAATTACATTGTTTGTATCATAACAGAAGAATGGAGAAAGTTACAAAACACAGAACTGTAGGCATTGTATTCTTCACCTGACATAATTAGGAACATTAAATCCAGACCTTTGAGATGGGCTGGGCATGTAGCACGTATGGGCGAATCCAGAAAAGCATATAGAGTGTTAGTTGGGAGGCCGGAGGGAAAAAGATCTTTAGGGAGGCCGAGATGTAGATGGGAAGAGAATATTAAAATGGATTTGAGGGAGGTGGGATATGATGATAGAGAATGGATTAATCTTGCTCAGGATAGGGACCAATGGCGGGCTTATGTGAGGGCGGCAATGAACCTCCGCGTTCCTTAAAAGCCAGTAAGTAAGTAAATTTGTATCATAACTCTCATTAGGTCTATATTTTATTGACATCATTGATTTAAATATTAAATTTCAAATAGAATTACACTGTTATATCACAAACAGTTTAATAGAATCAGTAAACCAATGTTATTATATATATATATATATATATATATATATATATATATATATATATATATATATATATAGGGTGTAACAACTTTAATGTTTAGAATTTCTGGAACATGTCCCCTGACACGTTCTACGTCGATTAAACCTAACATACCTATATCCAAAGTTCTATAGGTTTGGAGTATTTGTACCCCAAAGTAAAATTTTTGAGTTTAATTTTATCGCTGAATACTGAAAGAAGTAAATAACACCAATTTCCGAAAGTGACATGTCTATGTCATTATTTTTATTAGTACCATATTACATTTTAATATCAACTACTTGTGAGTATGAAAGAAGCAGTGCAAAGTTGAATAAGATGTCCTTAAGATTCCAAACACTGTACTTCTTGAAATTTGCCAATAGGCACGTGAAAATACCTGTGCACTAGGAATCCTACGATTTGGGAACCGTGTTTGATATGCCAAAACAGCTGCTGTTGCATTGCCATCACACAGTCCATACACATAAACCATGTCGGCGTATTCCTGATGTGTGTACACAAAGGGCATGTTTTAATAGTCAAAACTCAATAAAAAGACTAGTCACAATACGGTTTATTTTTCTCACAACTGTTATTTTAAACTGTTGTCTGTTTCGTTTCCTTAGCAACCTAAACAATTTTAATTTAATTTCTCTTAAAAGTAAAATTTCCTTCATTCACTGCTTTTCAAATGTTTCTTAAGTATCTCTACTTAGTAATGCCATAAAATAGACCTTGTATAAACGGTGTAATGCTTGGAGCTGCAAGAAGTTCTATTTTTTCCAGCTCTGTTATCTCTGTAACCTCTCAATTTCGGATATAGGTATGTTAGGTTTAATCAACATAGAATGTGTCAGGGAACATGTTCCAGAAATTCTAAACATTAAAGTTGTTACACCCTATATATAGTAAAATTACGTATTCATATGTGTAAAGAATTTGTTTATTAAAAAATCTGAGATGGATTACAAATGTAATCCGCGCGACGACTAGTGTCACAAATTATGGCGCGAGTACTGATGGGTAACGCATAATTTTCTTGGGTGATGCCTCTTTCCCAGAACGAAAGCTTGATGTGGGCCTCTGCTTCTTTCTATATCTGCTCTTTCCTGACAAAACGCTATAAGAAAAGATTAGGTTTATTGAACTTCTTTGTTTGAAATATCTGAAAGAATAATTCTCTAAAAATTAATTACCTTACTTACAGTCCATACTGTATAGGCACAATAGCTCCAAGAGCTGCCTACTTTTTGCAACGAAACGATGGGAACTCAGCTCCAATTCCATCGTAACTTACTACCAAATGCTCGGAATCACACCGTTCTTGCACTGAAAGATCAGGCGTATTTTTTAACGTATGAAACAAGCAAAAAATTAATTTGACTAAAAAGTGAACCCGTCCCCTCTTTGCAGGAACCTTTCAATTCCAGTGACCGATCTTCGGCTGATTCATTGTCACAAATAATATCACTATGCCTAATTACACGAATAACTTTTTGATATTTTTGTGCGAAATGGAAATATAAAAATTCGAAATTTATCTTTTGAAGAAGTGGAGAAATTCAAATATCTGGGAGCAACACTAACAAATATAAATGATACTCGGGAAGAAATTAAACACAGAATAAATATGGGAAATGCCTGTTATTATTCGGTTGAGAAACTTTTATCGTCCAGTCTGCTGTCAAAAAATCTGAAAGTTAGAACTTATAAAACAGTTATATTACCAGTTGTTCTTTATGGTTGTGAACCTTGGACTCTCACTTTGAGAGAGGAACATAGGTTAAGGGTGTTTGAGAATGAGGTGCTTAGGAAAATATTTGGGGCTAAGAGGGATGAAGTTACAGGAGAATGGAGAAAGTTACACAACGCAGAACTGCACGCATTGTATTCTTCACCTGACATAATTAGGAACATTAAATCCAGACCTTTGAGATGGGCTGGGCATGTAGCACGTATGGGCGAATCCAGAAATGCATATAGAGTGTTAGTTGGGAGGCCGGAGGGAAAAAGACCTTTAGGGAGGCCGAGACGTAGATGGGAGGATAATATTAAAATGGATTTGAGGGAGGTGAGATATGATGATAGAGACTGGATTAATCTTGCTCAGGATAGGGACCAATGGCGTTCTTATGTGAGGGCAGCAATGAACCTCCGGGTTCCTTAAAAGCCAGTAAGTAAGTAAGTATTAATATTTTATAAATAGGCCTACATTTTATGGATATATTATTTTATTCTTACTTTATTCGTGAAATAGCCCTAATGAATGTCACTTTATGATCTGAGATTCCTAGATAAATTCACTCTCTGTACTCGTGAATTTATCAACAGTAATCTCACTAGAGGATTTGATTTATCTAGAGAAAATCAAACTCGAGTGGAATTTAATTGACTATTACACGATTACAAGAATATATAAAGATTGCAGAAAATAAAATACTCTAATACAATTACTTAACATGTAGCTTCACTAAAACGTTTGCTCCGAGCCACTATTTTCAGTTGACTATGCGGGAAACAAATGACGATCGCAAAGAGTTTTATAGTAGGTACCGTAAAGAATCTGCAGTTTGAAATGTTGGCAAAGAAAAATTGCTGGGGATAAAAACAAACGAATACTAGGGAGGTGATAAAAACAAATGCTAGGAAGGTAATAAAAATTGTAGGGATAAGCAGCCATGGTTGGTTGAAAGAAGTCGTTCCTTACCATTTTACTGGTCAAAAGTAGTATGACATAGTGAAAGTGTAATAGTTATATCTCGTATTGTCCCGTTATAGGACTTATAATAGTTATTTATGCAACAAGTGGGTAATCTTGATGATTATGGCATGAGTGAATGTTTGTCGCACGAACGATAGTGAATGCGATAATTTTCACGGGTGTTATAATAAGGTTATCTACGAGTTGGATACAACACTTTATGACATCTTAGCATTGTAAATTGTGGGAAATAAATTATGAAATAATTCGGCACCCAAAGCTGACAAAAGGCCCACTCCCACTTAGCGGAATCGAATCGAAGAGAATTTCTCTTCACATTGTATTTATATGGAAGATAGCAGTAAGCGGCGCGTAGAATCGAATCGAAGCGAATCGAACAGAACAGAATTCATGAGCTAGAATATTTATTCCACTGCCGGAATAGAATTTCTTGTTTCGTGATGCCTTCGTGAAAAAATAAATGAACCACATTCATTCTTGGCGGGTTAATTTGTTTACTATTGAAAATTATTTTTGAAATAGTACGTATAGAAAAATCAGAATGTAATATGAACGAAGAAAAATTAATAAATCTTGTGTAGAATTATTCCCTTTTGTATGACAATACACAAAAGTACTGTTCGGTTCGATTCCATTAAATGTGAGTGGCAGCAGACTTTTCGTTTCGATTCGATTCGGTTCGCTAAGTGGGAGCGGGCCTTAAGTCTTCATATGTTCATATCGATTAGTTGCGCCTGGTATTGGCATTGAATAAAGAGAAATGGATGACCTTGCAGGTATTACCGAACTCTAGTTATACCACAGTCTACTATATACAGTCGCGAAGCTCAATATGTAGTAAAAATGCAAACATGGGTAGTTGCCCACCACTAGGATCGCAACTATCGCCTCATCATCACATATCTCTCCTAGCAGACGACAAAATATGTTACACTTTCGGTGTCGGGTTCTTTTGGAAAAATTAACACCTTCCTTCCATTATTGAAATATTAAATGGATAAAGTTCATTTATTATTTTAATGAAGTATATTAAATTCCGCCATAAACTCGAAGATACCTGCAAGAAATAAGTTAATATTATTTTTGTTTGTGCAAAACGAACTGAAATTTACTATAATCGCTTCACTCATTCAAGATTATAGCGATAATGAACTATGAAACCAATAAATATTAATTTGCGTTTCCCTTTACAACAATAATATAATAACAATAATAATGGAAATATGAATTAATGGGAGTAACTTACGTGTACCGGTACTTGTAGTGTAGGCTTACGTAGTTAACAAAGTGGGATGAGGTTAAGCAGAGCCTTCTGGGTTAAGCAATAATAATCACACCAGAATTGAAAATAAAACGTGATCAATAAATTTTATTGTAACAGACTTACTTTTTCTACGTCTCTAGTAAAGTAACAAATAAAAATAACAACAAAATTAACAGCTATAATTAAAAACATATCCTTTGAAAAAAAAGGCCTAAGTTGTCTGAAAATGTACAATTATTCAAGGAATCAGCTGATACAGACGTAGAATTAGTGCAGAGCTTTTGTTTCTCAGCTGCAGGTAATAACTGAACAGGTTTATTTGAAACATCAAATAAAGTTGGAACTCATTTCAGATTAATTTATTTTTGTTTTCATTCATAAATTATGTGTTTTCGAAATGAAGAGAGCAAAACTTTATATTATTATAAAGATATGCTTCATTCTTTGTCATTAGATCTTCTGTTTATTAACCACTTTTTGCATCTAGAAGTAAAATAAGAAATAGATGTTAGGATTTTTGTTCACAAGCATCAATGCGAAATACGCAACGATCTAGCACCTGCTAGCACTCGATTGAAATACGACACAGTCGACTCTAAATCCAAAGTCGACAGTGGACAGTCTATTGTTTCTAGTTGCTAACCGCTTGGAGCGCTTTATCGCGAGATTTGCAAAAAATCACCTCAAGCTTCGCAACTGTATATAGTAGACTGTGGTTATACCTTAGGTATCAAATTTTATGTTACAAATGTTCCTTTCTTTTGTTAATATAGTTCCTCTGAACTACAGAACTGTTTTATGTGATATTACAGAAGTGATACAAAATTGTTAAAGCTTGGAAATAAATGACGCGGTACCTTCTGTCCTGCATTTCATTTCTTGTTACGTGGCGCGTAGAAGCAGTAAGCAAGATATCCAGACGAGTTGCATGCATCCCCACCCAAGCGTTCCTGTATTATGTCATAACGAATACGTCATTGCTATTATTGGCACGCGTGCCATAATAAGCCGATTACGCACGATACTTGGTGTAGTAACACCCTGTTTATAATGCTAGGATAGTGTAAAATATATAATAATCCGTGGCTCTACAACCCGTGAAGGGCCTAGACCGACCAGCCGGCTGCTGACCTCACGCCCACATGTCGAAGCAGAGGTGAACGATCATCCAACCAGAATGGAGGTATCGTGTGGCTAGCACGATGATCGCCCCAGCCGTTATACCTGGCATTCGCAACCGGATTTCGCTACCTATCGTAGCTCCCCAAGTGCATCACAATGCTGGGTGGGCACCGGTTCCATACACTGGCCGAAATTTCATGAGAACATTTCTTCCCCCATGAGCACTGGCGAAAAAAAAAATTATACATATATATTTTTTATTTCTGAAGGCAATAGGTGAAATCTTAAAACTTGTTTCTTTATTAAAATAGAGTAAAATAAATGGCACGATAAAGTGAACTGATTTTTTTGTGAAAATTCTCGTCCCGAAAGTCGTGACAGCAATATTAATGACTGAACTCGTCACAATCCATCCGCGATCTGCACCTCATAACGGCTATCACACCTTCTTTAAGCTTTAAGTCGATTTACAACGCAACGAGGCGGCGAGCTTTGAACGTGGCATGATAATGATAAAACTGCGTGACGGAACCTTCGGGGTTAATCATTATGAGAAAGTGGGGCTCGGTTTTACATAACATTAAGAAACCCATTTATTTCCTTATTAATTTTCTCAATGACAGGTTCCTCTGGGAGCCAGGCGATAAAATATAAATAATTTTCTTGGTGTAAGGTTTTGTATCTGTCGTAACACGAAATGATTAATGGACCAGCAAGTCAGGTATAATTATTTAAACAATGAAATACATTCAAAACTGAATACGAACAACACGAATATATAATCAAATAATCGATAACAATCGCTTTCTAAAAAAAATGACTAACTTTCTAACTTATAACAAATGTTCAAAATGTACACAAATGACAAATGACTCTAGTTAACTAGTCTCCTTGGCAACACATAGCCATCTAGGATACAATGAGTGCATCACCACACTTGTATCGATAACATCATTTCATTATCTAACAAAATGAATATTATTATCGGTTACAAACTTAAGGTAAGTTGTTTGATTGTACCTCGAAACTCGTTGAACGTAAACTTTCATTGTTATGAGTTTCTGAATTGATTAAAGTTGGAACCCTTGCTACCACGCTGACAATATCTAACAGATGTTACATACGTTCTTTCATTACTTACTCACTGGCTTTTAAGGAACCCGGAGGTTCATTGCCGCCCTCACATAAGCCCGCCATCGGTTCCTATCTTGAGCAAGACCAATCCAGTCTCCATCATCATATTCCACTTCCCTCAAATCCATTTTAATATTACTCTCCCATCTACGTCTCGGCCTCCCCAAAGGTCTTTTTCCCTCCGGCCTTCCAACTAACAATCTATATGCATTTGTGGATTCGCCCATGCGTGCTACATGCCCTGCCCATCTCAAACGTCTGGATTTAATGTTCCTAATTATGTCAGGTGGAGAATACAATGCGTGCAGTTCTGTGTTGTGTAACTTTCTCCATTCTCCTGTAACTTCATCCCTCTTAGCCCCAAATATTTTCATAAGAACCTTATTCTCTGACACCCTTAACCTATGTTCCTAACTCAAAGTGACAGTCCAAGTTTCACAACCATAAAGAACAACCGGTAATATAAGTGTTTTATAAATTCTAACTTTCAGGTTTTTTGGCAGCAGCCTGGATGATAAAAGCTTCTCAACCCAATAATAACACGCATTTTCCATATTTATTTTGTGTTTAATTTCCTCCCAAGTATCATTTATATTTGTTACTGTTGCTCCCAGGTAGTTCAATTTTTCCACCTCGTCGAAGGATAAATTTCGAATTTTTATATTTCCATTTCGTACAATACTCTTGTCACGAGACATAATCATATACTTTGTCTTTTCGGCATTTACTTCGAAGCCTATCGATTTACTTGCATCAAGTAAAATTCTCGCGTTTTCCCTAATCGTTTGTGGATTTTCTTCTAACATATTTACGTCATCCGCATAGACAAGCAGCTGATGTAACCCGTTCAATTCCAAACCCTCTCTGTTATCCTGGACTTTCCTAATGGTATACTCTAGAGCAAAGTTAAATAGTAAAGGTGATAGTGCATCTCCTTGCTTTAGCCAACATTGAATTGGAAACGCATCTGACAGGAACTGACCCATACGGACTCTGCTGTACGTTTCTTGGGATTCCAAATTCAACGTTCTTTCATTAATAACTAAGAAACTAAGGATTTTCGGACATATGTTTATACGAAATTTTTTTCTTCTTTTGGTGTGAGAAACATGCCTCCAAGGTTTGTCAAAGTATTTCTGAAACACTCTGTAGATGCTAGTGAGGTGCACAGAAGCTAGGATGGTAAAGCTCTCATTTTTCCTTCACCTCGGCACTAGAGATAACAACGCCACCGCCAATCTGAAACTCAAGATGAGTTGTAAAATTCTGCTCGTCCAGTCTTGTAGTCTGTTGCCAATTTGGCTCCCGAATTGAAACTAACAAAATCATACGAAATGACTAATGACCGTATTTTGAGGCAACAAGATTAAGTATTACTGGAGTTTTTAAGTAGACGACGCACGTCCATCTAGCAAGCGTAGTACTTCACTGACGGCTCACGCGACACTGGTTTCGTCAAGTTGGGCAGAACGAAACATGGATCACTTTAACAATTACACTAATATTAACAATTCAAATTATTTACACTCTGTACATTATAAAACGCTGTTTTTAGTATTTACACTGTAATAAAGAATGTAGGCCTACATTGATCAAACATTAATTAAACTATTAAGCTTGTGTACAGTGCTGTGTATTTTATTTTATGCTCGACCATGCCGAAATGTAGTAATTATACACCTGGTAGCAGTCCTTTAATGCATGTCATTAAAGTGCACCTACTCATTAAAGTACAGGTGTTTTCAGCCAATCACAACTCAGCTTACAGGTGTTCAGCCAATGACAAGTCAGCTTTGTACCGTTATAAAACCGCAAGTATCGATTATTCTCGGATATGCAATCGAAAGAGAATTAGCGAAAAGTCACGGAGGCTGGAAATACAATACTGTCGCAGAAGGTTATGTTCTGTTACTATAATAATTAGCGTTAATTGTAAATAATATTTAAATAAATTCAATTTGTCATCTCGTTTTTCAATGTCGAATTCAATAATCAAGGTTATATCAAGTTTAACGAGATTACATCAAGGTCAATGACATTAGTGTTCCTCGAAAAAAATCAATACTTTCGCGTCTGCGCACATCTCACAATTTACGACCTAGAACAAGGTCACTTTCGATCTTGTCAGATACAAATAAAATGTATACATCTGAATACCGGTAATTTCAAGTTAGAAATATGGTCGAGCATAAAAAGTCGTATGAAACTCGCCTATAATAGTAATTAAGAAGCTCGTATGAAAATTATGAAACTCGCTTGCGCTCGTTTCATAAACATCCATACTCGCTTCTTAATTACTATCATTATAGGCTCGTTGCATAATGTACTATTATAATACTATCGCCTACTTATTTTGTAAATTGTGTACAATAGTGTAAATAATGTTTGATCAATGTAAGCCTTCATTCTTTATGATAGTGTAATAGTGAAAATAGCGTATGTTAGTGTGCATAGTGTAAAGGGCTGTCAGACATTGACTACTTTCAAAAACCAATTGTCAAAAAGATTGGTTTTCGTCTCTGGAATACGATCACTTTTCAAATATTGCTTTTGAAGAATATTTATTTTCAATCATCAATTTTCCTTCATTATGTTAATCATTGTTACGTCTTACTTAACACTAAATTGTAATAGTTTAAGTCTTAGAATTATATGTAACTAAATACATCTATATTTTGCTCTATTATTATTATTATTATTATTATTATTATTATCATCCCACTATTTTTGTATTGTTATTTATATTTTTATACTGGTTGAGTGGAAGAAAAAGTGATGACCTTAATTCTGCCAGTACCAGTAAAAATAAATAAAATGAAAAAATGAACAAATAATTTGTTCACATCTGTGGAGTAACGGTTAGCGCGAATGGCCGCGAAACCAGGTGGCCCGGGTTCGATTCCCGGTTGTGGTAAGTTACCTGGTTGGGGGGTTTTTTCCGGGGTTTTCCCTCAACCCAATAAGAGCAAATGCTGGGTAACTTTCGGTGCTGGACTCCGTATTCATTTCACCGGCATTATCAACTTCACGTCATTCTAACGCTAAATAACATCAGCTGTTGATAAAGCGTCGTAAAATAACCTACTATACTATAAAACAAATCATTTAAATTGTAGGAAATATCATCGTAGTGTCAAACTTCAAGAATACAAAGAAAACTGGAGTACAAACAAGATGCAATTGTTCCCTGATAGTACCTGTGCCACGCGCCAAATATGACATAACGCCAATATAGTCTATGAAAAACTAACCTTATCTCTATAAGCTTATGTACAATTTGAGAAAAAGACTAATAAAATGCAGAGTTTAAGCGAATTGTGGAAACTTTGTGTCGTACAGTTTTGAATGGCAACTGCATGTCAACAGCTTTTCAAAGTGGTTTTGCGCTCATGATTCTAGAAGGTTTCCCCGTTAGGTTCATTTATCTACTTGGGCTTCGCAAAATAGGTAAACATTGGTAATTTCGTGGCAGTGGTTATTTCGTGATACTTTTTCTTTGCTCTTTCGTGAACTAACCAATGGTGTTACGAGATTCAAATTTCCGCCAAGGGATTGCATATGTTGTCCAGTTTCCAGAAACGTACAGCTATGTTTTGTGTGATTAATATAGCTGCTTCAGTGAGCTTTTATGTTTGGAGAGAGCAAGTTAGCGTCGACTTCTCAAGCGTACAAATTTTGTGGATGTTTGTAATTACATTACAGGCTTATTACTAAAGGTAAGCATATGATATTTAATACAATGATTTATTATATCTTAATGAAATTTTAGGAAATGTTTTTGGAATTTTAGATACAAATGTAGTCGCCATATAGGCTTAGCTTTACTGATAGAAATCTTAGCTGTTTGAGGCGAAATTTTGTTGAGCATTAAACGTTACATTTTATACTATTTTAAAAATTGTATTACAATACGAATTTTAGAAATCTGAAGATAAGATGTGATAAAAAAAAATAAAACGCGGGCACAATTGGTTCAGTGTAGCTTCTGTTTAATTTATTATCATGAAAAGTGTCAATGATAAGTACTAGATGACTTACTTGCAAGATTTGTGGCTCCACCATTTTGGACCGGAGACAGAGGCAGACAATGGAGTGGCATCGTGCAAATTCACCAAAGAAATAAAAAGTTCAAAAGTGCACCTTAGGCAGGAAAAGTTATGGCTACTGTGTTTTTCGATTCAGAAGCACTCTTGCTTGTGGACATCATGCCACACGGAACCACCATTAATTCTGACCCGTATGTGGCAACTCTCAAGAAACTTCAAGCTCGACTGAGTCGTTTTCGACGACATCGGGAAAAGCAGGATGTTCTGCACAGCCATATGTCAGTCACAAGACCACAGACTAGATCAGAAAATTCGGATAGACAACACTGAAACATCCGCCTTACAGTCCTGAACTGGTACCGTGCGATTACCATCTCTTTGGTAAACTGAAGGATCCCTTCGCGGAACGAGGTTAGAAGATGACTCCCTTGTGTAAACTGCTAAGGAGTGACTCATACGTTTGGAGTTACTCTAGTAATATCTATAGGCTATAGTAAAGTCCATAATAAAAGTGATCACCCTTTCAGGGCAAAGAAGATCCCTATTCAATTTCAATTTTTACTTTGATTTCATTCTTATTATGTGTTGATATGTATTTCTATGTTTTCTTGCTATGAATATTAGACGGAATTGCTACGTTTGAAGTCTTGTAACAATAAATGAGAATTTCATTTGACTTTAATGAATTATTCCACAATTCTTCTACCTCTCACGAAATTATCAACAGTAATCTCACTAGACGTTTCGATTTATCTAGAGAAAATCAAAACTCGAGTGGGATTTAATTGACTATTACACGATTAGAAGAAAGTATATAAAGATTTGAAGTAACGAAGTACTCCAATACAATAAAATATTAATTGACTTACGAAAATACAACTGTCTTCAAATGTATTATTGTACCATCTCAACATTACAAATATTACGCTAGATGCATGCTAGATGGCAGTAGTGAGCAATGCCTTCTCGTCGAGAAGTTTTCGATCTATTATACACGATGGCAATGTTACTAGTCAAGAAGGCTTTGTTGATTCAGTTTCATTTTTATTAAAATGCAACATTCCACTTCAATTATCCGAATCCCAGTAATCAACGTCACTTGACAGATGATTTTCAATAAATCTTAATATTAAACAATCTTTGATACGTGACTATCCTTAATATCATATAGCAGAAGGTATAACATAACCTAACTAATATACACAAGTGTTAGAAAAGTTTTAATTAACGACGATGACATAAAAAATAAACATGAATAATTGTAAAAGGAATAATTATTTAATGTACAATTTTCAAATTTGAATGTGGTTGGTGCTTCAATTAATGTTATATTGGACGTGTGCGTAATAGAAGTGGAACTCGTTGATTTAGGCCTACATGGTGTATTCAACTTATTCAGAATTTCCGAATGAATAATTTTAAAAGGAATAATTATTGAATGTATAATTTTCAAATTTGAATATGGTTGGTGGTTCAATTGATGTTATATTGGACGTGTGCGTAATAGAAGTGGAACTCGTTGATTTAGGCCTACATGGTGTATTCAACTTATTCAGGATTTCCGAATGGTGCTCTTCATTTATTTGTAAATCGGATTTCAGAAGATGCATAGGTATGATCAGTGATTTTCATTAATTCTTGTTCTTGAATGCCAATGCGAGTCATATTTGAAACTACTGTGCATCGACTGGAGTGGTTTGTAATATATATATATATATATATATATATATATATATATATATATATATATATTGACGTCCAGACCAGCGCAGTTTGAAATGTTGGCAAACAAAGAAACAAATGCTGGGACGCGATAAAATTGTGCGATAAGCAACTATGATTGGTTGAAATACGTCCTTTCGTACCGTTTTATTGGTCAAAAGTAGTATGACGTAGTAAGAGTGTAATAGTCGATGTAATATCACGAAATTACCAAGGTTATAATGATATAACCAACCTTTTGACTTAAGTTGTAAAAGTGGTTTTTGGCACTTGTTCAAGAACGTGTCCAATCTTTTATGTCTCCAGATTTGTACAGCAAAATACCGTCTTTTAGATGAAACAATCGGAATAAGGATATATTTATACATTTGCATTTTAAATTCATTTTAATGAAATTATAACGAAATTACCAATGTTTACCCTATACATAATTTAAAACTGATGGCCCCGGCGTTTTTATATATCTCTCTAAAATTCAATTTTCCTCTGGCATATAATGATATATTTTAAGGGATATCTGATGGGGCATCCGCTTTCAGTAGATGCTTATGACATTTTAATATGCATTCTGTAATTATTTTTAACATAGAATGTTTGTAATATGTAACTCATCTCATATTTCTTAAATTCTGATGAACGCGTAATATGTAACCAGACAATTATTGCAGTAATTTCATTGTGGCTGCATCGATTTGTTGCACTCGTGAATACATCATAGTGAGCATCCAACGCTACGGGCCAAAGGTCAACATCAGAGCTTCCAAATCATTTACAAAATTTTAACATTGTAACTTTTTACGCTTCTAGAAAAGTTTCCATTGAATTATGTGTACAGATGTACACACATCACCACCACCACCACCACCACCACCACCACCACCAGCACCAGCACCAACACCACCACCACCACCACCATCACCATCATCACATCTTCGTTATATCTCCAAATTTTAATTTAGTGCCGATATCTACATTTACTCCTTTTTAACTGTAAATCACTAAATATACATTGTACGAAATGGAACTATAAAAATCGGAAATTTATCCTTTGAAGCGTTCGAAAAATTCAAATATCTTGGAGCAACAGTAATAAATATAAATAACACTTGAGAGGCAATGAAACGCAGAATAAATATGATAAATGCCTGTTATTATTCGGTTGAGAAGCTTTTGCCATCCAGTCTGCTCTCAAAAATGCTGAATGTTAGAGTTTATAAAACAGTTATATTACCGGTTGTTCTGTAAGGTTGTGAAACTTGGACTGTCACTTTTAGAGAGGAACAGAGGTTAAGGGTGTTTTGAGAATGAGGTGCCCTGCCCATCTGAAACGTCTGGATTTAATGTTCCTAATTATGTCAGGTGAAGAAGTAAGTACTTTTTCAAGTATTGTGAGGAATTTTGAACTCAGTAGCAGTGAAAAATTAAAAACATAAATTTTGTCATAAAATTTCAATTGATTTTTCCCTGAAACTGGTACGCGATGGGGCAATTTGGATTTTAAATTTAGATTTAGGGCATACATATTAGTAATATTCACCTATTTTTATTTCAGAGCAAGACAAAAAGTAAAAATTTATTGTTCAATGTTATTGATATGATTTAAACACTGTATCTTGCATTTTTCCTGTATAGATCGAGCTGTAATATGACATTACTTTTCCAGACTTTATCAATAATTCTAAGGAAACTTCATACTCTAGCAAAAATGTAATCAAATAAGAATTTTAACCTCTATGTAATTACTTGAAATCCGTAAAACGGTACTCGGACCATTGTTGTTCACAATATATGTCAATGTTATTACATCTCTTGTAAGGCATTTTAACTATCACTTGTATGCTGACGATCTTCAATGCTACATCTCTTCCCGCTTAGACCGAATAAATGACGCTATAGATAAATTGAACGAAGACATTGACTCGATTGTGACATGGACAAAGAAATTCCATCTTAATATCAATCCTGGAAAGACACAAGCAATTATATTAGGAAATAAACGGCAAACCGACGCTATAAAGCAACTCGACATATCCCCCGTTAAAGTAAGTACAGTGCATATCCCTTTCAGTTCTTCAGTAAAAAATCTTGGAATTCACATGGATAATAATCTCAACTGGGACATGCAAATCACAGAAACCTGCAGAAAAGTATATTCTATTATCCATGTGCTAAAAAGGATAAATGTTCATCTCTCCTCTTGCTTAAAAAAGTCCCTTGTGCAGACACTTGTATTTCCCTATTTTCAATATGCTGACATTTTACTGAATGACCTTTCCAGCGACAACAAAACGAAACTTCAACGTGCTCATAATTTGTGTGTACGTTTTGTAAGCAATGTTCGTAAATATGATCATATTACTCCATCCCTGGAAACAATAGGTTGGCTTAAACTAGATAAGAAAAGAAATTTACATTCACTTCTCCTTCTCTTCGAAATCTTGAATTCTTCTATTCCTTCGTACCTGTCGTCTCGCTTCACTTACCTTTCTTCCCACCACAATCTGAACACACGCTCTCGCCATGAAACAATACTAACAATACCATCCCATCGCACCTCCTCATACTCATCCTCTTTCACAATAGCCCTGCTAAGGCTCTGGAATTCGTTACCTGCTAGCATCAGGGACTGTCGAAATAAAATTGAATTCAAACGCAAACTTACTAGGCACTTGGTCAGTAATTGAGACTCGTTCAGACATGGTTTCTTGTAAATAGTTCTCTTAATCTACCACAAAATATTTCAATATCCGGTAATTTCATTACTATAGATTTTTGTTATTGTAGGTTTAATTTGTAATTCAGTAAATAAAAAAATATTCTTTGTTCTTAACTTCTATGATAAAATATCTAGCTTTCGTTATTCCTAATCTTGTCGTACTTTAATTTTTATTGTAATTGTAATTTTAAATTTAATATTAATTGTAATTTTATTGTTCATATTATAGTTGTAATCCCCTGGTAGAGGGGCAGAGAAGGCCTGATGGCCTTATCTCTACCAGGTTAAATAAATAAATACTAATACTAATACTAAAATTAGTTTTACTGTAAATTGAATATAAAAATATGTAGTCATGTTTAGATACATAGCACCATGACCTGTCCTAGAATCCTGACGAGAGAATCTGGCAATCCTGTCCTTGACTCGTGAATTGACCACATGTAGTAATGTATACACTTTAATGTAGAATACAGTGTTGATTCTGTGAAAGTATTTCGTTGCTTAGTTACAACGATGTTGCAGTTACTTTTTGTAACGATGGACGTAGCAATGACCTGTACAGGTGCTGTGATTGAAGTTAGGACGCATTGAAATCCAGAGCAGATGCTTGGAGCGAACAGGACTATATTTACAATGAAAGTTTGCTTTACATACAAGGCTCTCGGTATATACATTTGCGTAACAATGATGTTATGTGGAGAATATCTTCTGCTGTCATAACTGAATATGGCTTTGAAATTGGATATCACTGTTGTACACGACTGAATTTTATTTCGGAGAGCAGTGTTTAGAATTCCAGTGGACACGTTGTGCAGTTTTTCACCTCCTGTCCTCCCCTCCTAGTCTTCCATGTAAAATGATTACTCACACTTCACCCTCATCATTAAAGCTGTAGCAACGTTTTCTCGTCAAAAATAAACATTTAAATTTTTATTTTTTAATATCTGTTTAATTTTTTTACGATGATGTATATATGTATTTACGTATTTACACTGCAAGTGGGCAAGCACCCGGTGGCGGTGGTATACACAATATAAAAAATACACAATAAAATTACAATACACAATACAATTATACACTACACAATACAATTATATACACAATACAATTTAACACAATAATTACAATTGATAATAATACTTACTTACAAATGGCTTTTAAGGAACCCGAAGGTTCATTGCCGCCCTCACATAAGAACGCCAGCGGTCCCTATCCTGTGCAAGATTAATCCAGTCTCTATCATCATATCCCACCTCCCTCAAATCCATTTTAATATTATCCTCCCATCTACGTCTCGGCCGCCCTAAAGGTCTTTTTCCCTCCGGTCTCCCAACTAACACTCTATATGCATTTCTGGATTCGCCCATACGTGCTACATGCCCTGCCCATCTCAAACGTCAGGATTTAATGTTCCTAATTATGTCTGGTGAAGAATACAATGCGTGCAGTTCTGTGTTGTGTAACTTTCTCCATTATCCTGTAACTTCATCCCGCTTAGCCCCAAATATTTTCCTAAGCACCTTATTCTCAAACACCCTGAACCTATGTTCCTTTCTCAGAGTGAGAGTCCAAGTTTCACAACCATACAGAAGAACCGGTAATATAACTGTTTTATAAATTCTAACTTTCAGATTTTTGGACAGCAGACTGGATGATAAGAGCTTCTCAACCGAATAATAACACGCATTTCCCATATTTATTCTTTGTTTAATTTTCTCCTGAGTGTCATTTATATTTGTTACTGTTGCTCCAAGATATTTGAATTTTTCCACCTCTTCGAAGGAAAAATCTCCAATTTTTATATTTCCATTTCGTACAATATTCTGGGCACGAGACATAATCATATACTTTGTCTTTTCGGGATTTACTTCCAAACCGATCGCTTTACTTGCTTCAAGTAGAATTTCCGTGTTTTCCCTAATCGTTTGTGTATTTTCTCCGAACATATTCACGTCATCCGCATAGACAAGAAGCTGATGTAAACCGTTCAATTTCAAACCCTGCCTGTTATCCTGAACACAATTAATAATAATACATAAAATATTTTAGTAGGTTATTTTACGACGCTTTATCAACAGCTTAGGTTATTTAGAGTCTGAATGTGATGAAGGTGATAATGCCGGTGAAATGAGTCCGGGGTCCAGCACCGAAAATTACCCAGCATTTGCTCATATTGGGTTGAGGGAAAACCGCGGAAAAAACCTCAACCAGGTAACTTGCCCCGACCGGGAATGGAACCCGGGCCACCTGGTTTCGCAGCCAGACGCGCTAGCCATTACTCCACAGATGTGGACTACATAAATAACATAATTAATAAGTGAACCTAATTGTACAAAGCAACGTACATATGTACAGGCCGCTACATAAATTTCACATTGGTACTAATAATAATCTTTCACTTTACTTTCATCTCACTCACTGTAGTGGCACTATGACGCATTTCACTGACACTTTAGTACACATTTCACTGACAGTCTATAACTCATTTCACTGACACTATAACACATTTCACTGACAATATAGAACACATTTCACTGACAATATAGAACACATTTCACTGACACTATAGAACGCACTTCATTGACACTATAAATTATCACTGATCGGAACTATTCACTGCACTGTAAATACCATAACTTCACTGACTCACTTGGCTTGTCTGATACAACAGTTCAAATAAGACAAATAATTACACCCTTATGCATACTTATAAACAGAACTACATTTAAGCTATACATTTCTTACACGCTATTTTTAAATAATTTACAATTCAAACCAAGGTAGTAACTCGTCAGGCTAAATAAATACATGCCACCTTAAAAATTAAGGGCCATATTCATAGACATTCTTAGCGCGGGTTTCCGGTGGATGATCAGCGAACTAACGTTTTTCGTATTCATACACCAGTGTTAGCGATATGATATGATATGAATCCTGTACAAGTAATCACTCGATATCCGTGGCTAGTTTAGCACGCTCATAGCACGGGCTAGCGAAAGGTTTATGAATAACACCTCAAATGTTTAATTAAGGACGGAACTAATATTGATTGATTAGTATACTTAATGATCCCTGATTAGAAGGGAAGATACATGGTGAGGTGGGTGTAAATTATGCAAGGGTTTTGAACCCGTAAGTATCAGAAGATAAACTCACTTTCCAAATAGGCCTCAACGTTCTTAGACAATCTCTAGAAATGAGTTCTTCTCCCCCAGCCGGGATCACTATACGGCATAGGTTGATGACGTTGAACCAGCTGTTTCCATTTCATATCATAAAGGTTGCAGCACCATCTTGTGTTAAATTATTTTATTGAAGGAGAAAGGAGACGATGAAAGAGGAGGGTGGTACAGGAAAATGGAAAACGCAATAAAAACCCATACCTAGTTAGGGTATTATCATCATTATTATTATTATTATTATTATTATTATTATTATTATTATTGTTATTATTATTATTATTATTATTATTATTATTATTATTATATTTGACCATGTCTATGCATACATTATGCCATCGACAATAAAGTTCTATCTATCTATCTATCTATCTATCTATCTATCTATCTATCTATCTATCTATCTATCTATCTATCTATCTATCTATCTATCTATCTATCTATCTATCTATCTATCTATCTATCTATCTATCTATCTATCTATCTGTCTGTCTGTCTGTCTGTCTGTCTGTCTGTCTGTCTGTCTGTCTGTCTGTCTGTCTGTCTAACAACCAGAATGGCCTGCCTAAAATGACAAAGTAATACTTAACTAAATGTAACAAATCTATAGCCTACTAATAATAAATCTGTAGACGAAATTTTTCTGGTAATTTTCTATTTTCCAAAAATAATTGGTCCTAACATATACAATTAACCACCCCGAAACCGAAAATCGATTTTTTGAAATTTTTGTTTGTCTGTCTGTCTGTCTGTTTGGATGTTTGTTACCTTTTCACGCGATAATGGCCGAACCGATTTATATGAAAATTGGAATATAAATTAAGTTCGTTGCAACTTAAAATTTAGGCTATATGGCATTCAAAATATTTTATTTACAAGGGGTGGTTATAAGGGGGCTTGAATTAAATAAATCGAAATATCTCCCTTATTATTAATTTTCATGGAAAATATTACGTACCAAAGTTTCTTTAAAAATAATGTCCGATAAGATTTATTCTATGCAACATTTTGATAGGACTGATATTTAAGGATACACAAGAGTTTTACAATAACAACGCCATCTATGGCGGTGTAATGAAATATAAAACAAATGACTTCGTCTAAAAGGGGGCCTTGGACAACAACAATCGAAAGCTATGAAACATACGGCAGCCTACTGCAGAGAATGTTTCTGTGTTTGTATGAAGTAATATCGGAAGATAAATTAACCAATTTGATAATTAATTATTAATTCACCATTGGAAAGTGTAGTTTCTCTGGATGGACATAATGCTATAATATTATTATAGTAACTTCTGAGTGAATCGAGGACAGGTAAGTTTAAAATAGCTTCTTATGCACAGAAAACTTGATAGGCATTCGTTTCCTGTATTTCCTAAAGTAATTTTTATGACTGGATCAAAATGATCGCATTTTAATTTTTTTAATACAATTTAAATTAAGTAACATAATAAACGATTTATCCTTCTAGCAAACACGAATGTTCCCTGGATCAAATGTCCTATTTTAATTATGTAATTACTTTATATTTATTTCTAACGGGTGCAGCGGAGCGCTCGGGTACTGCTAGTTAAATAATGAAAGAAAAACGGAAACATTAATTTAGGGTACCGTAGTTTCCCCTAACTATGATCCACATTTGTCACATTTTTCTTTGAGTATTCAGTACTATTCATCCAGATTAAGTGAAATTTTGGCTTCGGACTCTTGTAAATTTATATTAAATAAATATTGACATATGTGTTTGAAATTATTTAATTACAAATGTTAAAAAAATAATAAGCATTGGTACATAGTTGTATTCTGAGTTGCCCAACTATGGTCCACTCATATATTCATGCTTTAAAGCATGAATGGACTATAGCTGGAGCTGTAATTATTCTTAAATCAATATATTGAGTTTCTAATTTAAGCATATGATGATAGAGACTGAATTAATCTTGCACAGGATAGGGACCAATGGCGGGCTTGTGTGAGGGCGGCAATGAACCTTCGGGTTCCTTAAAAGCCATTTGTAAGTAAGTAAGAGAATCAGAAAATCCTTTATGAAAAATGAAGAAAACATTGCTTCCCAGAAAAAAAAAACTTTTGCGCTATTATTTTCAGCGCCAAACAATGGATATAATTAAAAGGTGTAAAAACTTACAAATTATATCAATTTTCTTCCAAATGTTCAACTGAATTTGTGGCCACCCAGATGTTGGTAATAGCGGGTATTACCTCCCCGTGACTGTATGACTGTTAGGCCTACCATTCGCCGATTCAACCCTTCGATCAGATTCTGGATGTCAGTCTAGTCGATTCTATTCCATTCTTTATTTAGAGCATTTCGGAGCTGCTATAAGTTGTTGTGAGGAGTTAGGCGACTTCTAACTTGCTTCCCTAGCATTCCCCACACAAGTTCAATAGGGTTTATATCAGGACTTCTTGCTGGCCATGCCATCCTATTCAATCCAATGTCGTGAAGGAACTCATCCACGATTCTTGTAGCATGAGGACGTGCATTGTGATGCGTTAACAGAAATGTTTCAATAATAAGTGGGGCATATTGCACCATATGTTAAATTAGACCTTCTTCGATGTATCTTGGAGCAGTCATTAATGAAAACAAGTTCTGTGTGAGCTTCATACGAAATGCCACCCCATACCATTACTGATCCACCATGGAAACTGACACGTGAACTGAAGGTACATGAAGAAAAACGTTCTCCTTCTCTTCTCCACACTCTTTCACGTCCATCTGTAAACTAAATCTCGATTCATCTGTGAAGAGCACTCGTCGCCACCCCCCAGGTCCCAATTAGCATGATTGTGAGCAAAGCGTAATCGTTCAACATGATGTTGCTGGAACAATTCTGGGCCTTTAGCTGGTCTTCTGGAATCAGCCCACATTCATCTAGACGTCCTCTTACAGTTCTCTCACATACGTTAACTTGCCTTATTTTCTGGAAGGCTCTTCTGGTCTCAATAGCTGTGGAATGGCGATTTCTTAATGTGTTTAGGACAATAAAATGGTCGTCACGAGCCGAAGTTACTCGTTTTCTCACTGAACCGGGTCTCCTGGAATAACCTCCTGTCTCTCTAAAGCGATGGTACACTCGTACGGTGGATCGAGGAATCCCAAGAACTGCAGCCACATAACGCTGACTATTCCCACCTTCTATCAATGCAACCACTTTTGCTGAATCGGCAGAACTTAGTGACACTTGTATACAATGAAGTACTCCAATACTGCCTCAAAAGAGCTTACCAGTCTGTAGACATCTTCAGCTTAGCTCGAAATGAGTCCGAGAAGTTTACACACAATATTACAAGAACAAAGAATCTTTTTTCAGATCATTTTTACGTATCACAAAATAAGTGAATAAGTAAATGAACCTCAACACACCTACAATTATTTTTGAAATCCTACAATTTTAAACAATTTTAAAGAAACTGTAGTTGGCCTTTTTTTTTTGCAAGTGAGTGTACTTATATTAAAGAACAAAAGTACGGTATCAAAATTAACTAACACATTCTTAGCAAAATATAATGCAATAAATTCACTGATAATGTTTAATTATCGTACTGAGAACTACATTTATTAGGCTTATTTCGATCCTTTGAATCTCCACTTCTCTTGTAATTCTGAAATTGAAAATAGATCTCTCTTTTTCGAGACGCATTTGGGGTCTTCAATTTGTTTTATTATGTTTTCCTTTCTATAGAATAAAATGTCTTCCATTTCTCGCCACCACAGTAATTGCCGCTTCTTACTATACATGAAACAACAGCTCCATTGTTCTTCACTTCCAAATATTTCCCTGGCCACAATTCCTCCCTGTAAGTAACTACCATATAACTATGTGCCTTTAGCATTAATTTAACAGATTTCGTCTTCTTTTCCGTATCTGACTCATTGTCTGTAAATATGGAAAGAACACCGGAAACATCATAATCTGTATCCAATTCAATTACATCGCTCTCCTAGTCACTTACAGGGACGGTTGTTTTCCTTCTACCCTGAAGTTTTCGTTTTACCGGACCATCATTCGTGCTAGTACCATTGATGCTGGAACAGCCTGTTTCTTTGTTTACTTGACTATAATGTTAGATGGTGTTTTAGAATATACTGAGATACCGTATTTGCAGAAGTAAATAATCACTTTGATCACATTTTATTGAAACAAATATTTCAAAATGAAATACAACTATGGTCCACGAAAAATTGCGGTACATAGTTGAGGACTGACTTCTAGCCTTGAGGTTAAACATTTTTCACGCAGAGTCCTTTACCTCTGCCAGTGTAATTATTACGTGAAAGTAAACAATATATAGCCAGGTTTAATTGTACAAAGAATCATATATCTATAACGTACCAGTTCTACAGAAGAGAGCTTAGTAAAACAGACAATCACAAAATGAATGATTTCGTGTTTTCACACATTCAATAGAACGATGCACACTAACCTTGTTAAGCATCCATATCATTGCCACGTGTAATGGTAGATAGAAGCATCTATCAGGAACATAATTCCATCACAGTGGCGCGTTAAATGGCAAACACCGAACTCTTGGGGGACTAAGTAGTACATAATGCGTTTTGGACCGTAGTTGGGTGCCTGGACCATATTTATGGGAAATTACGGTACATAATTATAACAAAAGTAAAAATCATTGAAATTGTGTTCTGTTGTTATATGAGGCGTTCAGACCTAAAGTGGTTTAAGTCACAAATTTTCATAAATTGAATTTAATTCATTTTCTGATTATCTGAAGTTGGATCTTTTCTGAGCAGTAATGGATCAAGTCTTAATTCCAAACATTTGCCGGTAGGTGGCACCAGTCACTTTTGTCTCAGATGTTCTAAGCCATAGTGGATCAAGTCACCAAAGCATTGCATCAATTAACATCACAACTGTTTATATTTTATAAATCTAGAATTTGTCAGGTGAAGAATACAATGCGTGCAGTTCTGTGTTGTGTAACTTTCTCCATTCTCCTGTAACTTCATCTCTCTTAGCCCCAAGTATTTTCCTAGGCACCTTATTCTCAAACACCCTTAACCTATGTTCCTCTCTCAGAGTGAGAGTCCAAGTTTCACAACCATACAGAACAACCGGTAATATAATTTTTTTTTTTATAAATTCTAACTTCCAGATTTTTAACAACAGACTAGATGACAAAAGATTCTCAACCGAATAATAACAGGCATTTCCCATATTTATTTTGGCGTTTAATTTCCTCCCGAGTGTCATTTATATTTATTACTGTTGCTCCAAGATATTTGAACTTTTCCCCCTCTTCGAAGGATAAATCTCCAATTTTTGTATTTATATTTCGTACAATATTCTGGTTACGAGACATAATCATATACTTTGTCTTTTCGGGATTTACTTCCGAACCTGTCGTTTTACTTCCTTGAAGTAAAATTCCCGTGTTTTCCCTAATCGTTTGTGGATTTTCTCCTAACATATTCACGTCATCCACATAGACAAGAGGCTGATGTAAACCATTCAATTCCAAACTCTGTCTGTTATCCTTAACTTTTCTAATGGCATATTCGACAGCGAAGTTAAAAAGTAAAGGTGATAGTGCACATAATACTGTAAAGATAATATTAATAAATAAGCCCTTGAGATTATTGTAAACAATGAATAATAACCACGATGAACGCAGCAGTAATAGGCCTAATGATAATAAGTGTACGTTTCGGTAATTACCGTGTTGGTACAGGTTTCCTCGTGACGTCCCCCCTAATGTCCTTCAAAATCATATTTAGTTGTGAAGAAACTACATGAAACACAATGACGCTGTAAACCGAAGTGCAGATACAAGAATTGGCTGTGATGCCGGTTTTCTCGCTCATTTGAAGTGAATGGCTAGTCGAGTTTCTTGGAAACTATGAAGCGGAGTCGGAACAGCGACCGTGTCCCAGTATATTTGTCTGTTACGCGTGGAGTCGATGTATCAGCATCCATATTTAGTCCTGTGTCATGCGACACTTATGCCGTCATATTACAACCCCTAGAATAGGCGAATGTGTCGGTTGCAATTCTATATTCTATGCAGCACTGGCTGACGTATTCCTACAGCAACTAGGTTAATATTCCAGTGGAGAGGAACATCCACTGACTCTGTCTGACGTGTGAGAGTTTAGTCTTGTGTGTTTCACTATCTTACTTTGTGAATTGTTAATCTCTTCACTTCCGTGGCGTGTGTTAGATAGAGTAGGACACTTGAAATATTCTGTTGTATCGGTCATTCGAAAAAGTAATAATTTATTATGGATAATGAAGAGATATTATGGGGGAGGGGCTGGTGAAATTTTTGTAATTTTTTTCCGGCTCGAATGAAAATTTATAATCTTAATATATAAAATTGAATGTGGGTATGTATGTACATATGTATGTGTGTATGTTCCCTACGCAAATCTACACGCTTTTACCTATATGTACTAAAGTTTGCACATTTAACCTTCATAACCAGGAGAAGAACATAGGCTACATTAAAATTGTGCAAATGGAAGTTAAATTCATTAAAATTATAAAAAATAAAAATAAATAGATCAAATTTTCATGCATAATATTAAAATACAAAATCTTCTACAGTCAATTGTTTTTTTATTATTGTCTGTTGTATTCAACATCGACTTTCACGAGGACTTGGAAATTTTAACACGAAATTAAATTACACAGTTGTTACAGATCATGAAGGCTAAAACTAGATAATTCATGCAATAAGTATCTTTACGCAGTCCAGGACCGTATTATGAATTCCTCGATGCAGTTTTGTAGATAGTGAGCAAACTGTTTTATGCAACTGAATTCTAGAATTATTTGAAACTACAAGGATTACTACCACATAATTTACTTAATAATGAATAACCAATAGTACTATTGCGAAATATTGACCAACCAAAATTATGCACGAATAAGAATTGGTGTGAAAAACTCATACGAAACTTAATAGAATTGATAATATTAACTACAAAAATAAAAGGAGATGTTTTTATTCCACGTATTGCTAGGATACTCATTCAATTTTAAGCAACTGCAATTTCAATGCCACTAGCATTTGTAATGGCCATATTAAAATGAAGCTCAAGGACAGTCGCTCAAAGTTGCAGACATTAACTAAAAAACTGCGTGTTTTTCACATGCTCAACTATATTTTATACAAATAAGTGAAAAAAAAAAATATTTTACACATATCAATAATCAATTCAATGATACTTTTGTCATGTTACTAATGTAGTATGTGAATGTACATAAGCTCACTGAAAATAACATTGTATTATTCTCAAATTATTGTTGTTCACGTTGCAAATTTAATATGTTAAGCGTTGAGGAAATAAAAATCTTTTAATTTCTAAAATACCGGTAGGCCTATACGTTTCTCAGAATATTAGTCTTTATGTTAAAGAAAGACTTATTGCGAGTTAATATTGTATCTGTATTCTGTGTGTAAAATTATAATTAATATAATATGTTCTGAATTTATGAGATATAGTTTCAAGTTATATTAAAAAAATACTGGATATGATATAAGTGGGTGTACAGCGGTCAAGAGGTAAAAAAATCTTCCAATGTAAATTAAATTATATATGTATAATATTGATTCGATGATGAAACTGATCAGAAAGAGGAGAAGGAATTATATTTTCGTTAGGTTTTATTTTATTTGTATTTCTGGCGGTGTGGAAGAGAAAGCCTAATGGCCTTAACGTCACCAGAATAAATAAATAAAATAAATAAATAAATAAAAACAAATAAATAAATAAATTTAAAACAACAGTTTAACGTCAGGCATATGATGAAATGTTTTCTTTTCGGTGGCTGATTTACAACTGTTTTAAATTGAGTTAACCCTGGCAGGCATTTGGCTGAGTTCATTAATTCATGTAAGTGACGTTAAGTAAATATTCATCTTTATGGGCGAGGAAAGCTTAGTAAAGACAATTAGTTTTGGTTGTGTATAGTTAGGTTTCCGAGATTTTCGAAAATTTAATAACAAGTTTAATTAAAAATAGAAGCAGAAAGGAAAACCCGGGCAACGCCGGGTACTTTCAGCTAGTAGATAATAAATAGAACCCGGAACATGTACCTTCTCTCTATTCCTCTATACAGAACATCCTTCTATTCAGCATATCGATTCCACGGCTCTGGAATTCTCTCCCTGACCATGTCAGAGACTGTCGGACAATATCAAAATTCAAATTTAAATTAAAGAATCACATTCTATAGTCCCAACGCTGTTATTTCCGGCGTGACTCCGCCTCTTTGCTTACGTCTTAGAAAGTGAAGGCTCTATAAAGTCTAGGTAGGTAGTATCGTTCGCCATTTTTGTTCTTACGTTGCCAAGCTACCATACGAGGAATCTATTTGCCACACCGTTAAACATGATAATGTCGTAGTTCCTATGATAATAAATCAAACGCAATGTAATTCAGCAAATAATTGAGCGGCAAATAACGTCTTCGTATGCTTTCTGCGAACGCCAATGAAAGAGCTAAAATGGCGGGCGATTATATTAAGTATTTGTCGAGCCTTAAGAAATGAATCAGCGAATCACAAGACGCACACGTTTAAATGTAGCCGACCTGCAACGCGATTGGCTGCCGGAAATTAGAGCGACGGGACTATAGTTCATGGAATTGCTTGTTGGACACCTGTCAGGTTGCAACTTCACCTTAACCCATGACATATAATAAATATTGTGACTATGCTGTTGTAAAATTGACAATTAATATGTAATGTATTTATTATTATTATTATTATTATTATTATTATTATTATTATTATTATTATTATTATCAATTATCACTTCATCATTGCTGTCTCTGTTTTACTTGTTTTGTATTAGATCGATGAGAGAGCTCTATAGTGTTCTTTTGACCCTGTTGACCCTCTATAGGGCTTTAATTTAAATTGTATTGTTCTCATCAGTGTTTTTATTTCTTTTCTTTTTTTTTTTTTTGTATTTATATGTGCTATCTGGTGGGATGGGAGAGAAGGCCTTATGGCCTTAATCCTGGCAGATTAAATAGATAGATAGATAGATAGATAGATAGATAGATAGATAGATAGATAGATAGATAGATAGATAGATAGATAGATAGATAGATAGATAGATAGATAGATAGATGGATGGATGGATGGATGGATGGATGGATGGATGGATGGATGGATGGATGGATGGATGGATGGATGGATAAATAAATAAATAAATAAATATTTGCAATTAAGGATTTCAATTACACTTTTTTATGATATATGTACAGCAAGTTTCAATGCTTCGAGCCTTTAGGAAGTATAAGAATTACGTCATATTTAAATGGCTACACTCTCGAATCTGAATTCCATGCAAAGTTTACAAACTCATTTCTCACACTTTTTCAGCACATTCCGTCATGTACGAACTGCAAAGGGTCTCGCAATAATTTGATGCTAGGAACATGTTCTAGATACTATCATAAACAGAACTTAGTAGAATTTTTGTGACACAAAAAATATTTCAAAAATTAAAAAAAAATACTTAGTGGACATTCAAAATTTAAATTTTGGGCTGCCATATATAGGTATATAATTTTCCGTATTTATATATTATGTTAATTTCTTTTCTAACCATATCAGAGATGTCGTGAAAGAAGTTATCCATGAACCTTAATAAAAGGAGATAAATTTTGAAAATAAACATTATTTTAACTTGTATAATTTAAAAACCATTCATCTGATCATAATGAAACTTAGGGTAAAGGTTGGTAAAATTGTGATACCAGTAAATTTGTGATAGTTATTTTTGAGAATTTATTACAATTTTTCTGAGCGAGAGAAGGACCGGTTTTTTGCATCAACGTATTGAGGGAATGTTCGTGGACAAGTTGCTGTACAAAACCGGTCCTCCTCTCACTCAGTAAAATTGTAATAAATTCTCAAAAAGAATTATCACAATAATACTCGTATCACAGTTTACCAACCTTGAACCTATATGCAAGAATAATTATTGAAGAATGTGATCCCAAAACTAACTCAGTCCATTTGGCCATTTCTATGTTTTAAACATATATGTGATTACGTTTCAGATTTCTATCATTATATTTTAAGCTTGTTTTCTTCCAAAGAAAACGCCAATCCTTGTCTAAAAATTTGTTATATTGTACGACTCACTTGAAAACTCGCTCAATCCGTAGTCTGGTCGATAAAAAAAACTAGCCCAGACCTTTCATAGAAGTGGAATTAATGCGTTTTGGAATCACACTCTTCAATTATAGGAACGGGATGAAGTGTATAAAACATGAAGTCTGCCTCACAAATAATTTTATGCTAGACCATGCCGAAATGCAGTAATTATACACCTGGTAGTAGCCCTTTAATGCACCTCATTAAAGTACACCTATTCATTATAGTTCAGTTGTTCAGCCAAATCACCATTGTAGCATTATAAAAGTGCAAGTATCGATTATTCTCGGATATGCAATCGAAAGACAACTAGCGAAACGTCACGGAGGCTGGAAATCCAATACTGTCGCAGAAGGTTATGTTCTGTTACTATGATAATTAGCGTTAATTGTAAATAATATTCAAACAAATTCAAGTTGTCATCTCGTTTTTCAATTCTAAATCAATTTCCAGGTTATATCAAGATTTATGTTCATGTTATTCTCTAGATAATATCAAGGTCGATGACATTCGTTCCTCGGAAAAAGTCAATACTTTCGCGTCTGCGCACATCTCACAATTTAGAAGGTCAGTTCCGCTCCTCACTTAGATAACCATAACCTGAATACTTATGAATAATTTCAAGTTAGAAATATGGTCGAGCATAAAAAGTCGTATGAAACTTGCCTATAGTGGTAATTAAGACGCTCGTATGAAAATTATGAAACGAGCTTGCGCTCGTTTCATAAACAAACATACTCGCATCTTAATTACTACCATTATAGGCTCGTTGCATAATGTACTATTGGAAAATAGATATTTCACCCATCATCCACTACACCATTGGCCTGCAAAAATTTAGTGAAATTATTTTTTTTATATCTCAGCTACTATAAAAGCTAAATGAACAAAACTTTTCATGCTTAATATACATACATTACACTTCATAAAACACTATTCAGAATATTGAAATAGCTAATAATAATAATAATAATAATAATAATAATAATAATAACAGGAATAATAACTACACTTTTCGGTAATTACCGTGTTGTAAAAATAATATCAAATTTGAATTTTTTTACAACCGTAAAGTATTTACATAATAAAATATACAGTTAATTATCTGTATGATTCCTGTATTGGAAGGTTTTAAAGATCTACGACGTACATCAAGAACACAGTCTAGAATTTTTTACCTATTCCTACAAGAAATATTTTCTATAATCAAAATTTCACTAACGACTTACTTCATTTAAGAATCTATTAAATGACAAAAATCGCCCAAGTTCAAACAGCGTCTTATGACTATCTATGTACAGTACCTAGAAATATAATAATTTAATATTGGCCAGAATTAATGTTTGTAAATGATTGAATTTTCATTATATACCATGCATCTCTTTCGTTTAACGTAATTAAATTAACAAATGAAGTTGTTTTTGCCATTTTATTCATATAATGCTAACTTTCTTTCCTGTACCACTATGGTTTGGTACAATTTAGTATGGAAGATAGGTTTGCTATCACTTCAAGTGAAAGTCAATATTTTAGATATTAATTGAAGCGGTGAGATCAATAACCATTCAAGTCCATTTATGCAAATTTCGAGAAAAATGAAAAAACTTTTTTTTTATTTCTTACCCAGTTATTATTATTATTTTTTTTGCACTTAATATTTCTGGTTGTTTTAGAGATCAAGGCAAAGTAGTATACCAACTTTTAAAGTCGCAACACTTGTGCAAATATCCAAAATTTAATATTAAATTTGGAAAAAATTAATGACCTGAAGTGGACTTGAATGGTTATTGATATCACCGCTTCAATTAGAGTAATGCTAAATGTAATGCAATTTTTACATGTTGTTTTATTTTTCTTACAGGTACGTTCCAAGATTTTCACATCTTCGAACCCTCTACTTCTGTCATTTTTATCACAAGCAGCTGTTACGAAGGTAGGCCTAACTTATTTTTGAAGTTGCTTTGTAGTTGCTTGCCGTAGCATTTGTAGGCCTATGTATAAATTTTTATCATTAGAAAATCAATAATGTAGTACATAGCCTACAAGAACAATTTGAATTCTGTAAAACATGATGAAGAAAAATTTGAAGTTAGAATAACGGTAGATTGCAAAATATTTAGCCAGAATAAATTATTGTTATTATTATATTATATGGAAATTTCTGTAGAAAAGAGAATAGTTATGACTTTTAAAAGTAAATATCCGATAAGAAGTAAAATCTGTATCGAAAACAGAATTTTAGAACAAGTTAAAAAATTTAACTATTTAGAATACCGTATTTCATATGAAAAAGAAAAGGATATGGATACTAAAATAATTAATTTTGCAAAAGTTATCGACATTTCAATTCAGTTTTCATACCTAATTTAGAAAAGAAACATACAAGATTAAACATGTACAACATTTTAGCACGACCTACTTTACCCTATGGATCAGAAGCCTGGACACTGACAAAAAAGATGTTCAACGTATAACCACCAACGAAATGAGATTCATGAGGAAAACGGCGCGATATACACTTTGAGATAGAAAACGAAATACAGAAATTTTGGAAGAATTGAATGTTCAACCTGTATTAAATTTTCTTCAAATCTACAGAATTAATTGGAAACAACGTGTCGAGAGAATCCCAACAGAAAGATGGCTAAAGGCAATACTGCATTACCGCCCTTCTGGACAACGATTTGTTGAAAGCCCATTAAAAAGGTGACATAAGACCATTGAGACCGCAATAGACCACTAGGTCTAGTGCTTGAATTGGATGATGTTGATGATGATGACTAATAATTCTAGTGATAATACCAAAATGTCACATGGGAAATTAAAAATAAACAGATCACGTATTTTCTGAATATTGAAAATGTTTAGTTCTTTTGACACAAGTAGTGTTGGTGGCAGTGGTAGAGGTAGGAGTGCTCGTGTAAGATTAAGCAAATCATCCATTCTTTCTATTAGTTGTACCAGTCGTTGGATATGCTTGTAATATTCTCCTCAGCAAGCTACAGCAGCATAAAATTTCGCATCATTTGACTAGCATCAGGGCTTGAAATCTGCCGGAGCTTGAAAGGTTTCAGTAATCATTAGGGGAGTGAGGAAAGCAGCTGTTCCCATTATCACTGACGGAAGGTTGCGAGCCGAGAAGAGCCAATATCGAGGAGCAGCACAGAGAACTTGTTCTCCAGCTTCCCATTTCCCTCGTCTATCATTTCACCATCTCTGTAAGCTCCTTCCTTCTTTCTTGCAAAATTTAAATCTCATCGACACTAAATTACCTTCCCTGCTTCGCTCATTTTCTGCTCGTCTCTGGTTCGTCCTTTGTTTCGTAATGCCACTTTCTTTTAAAAGGAACTGCAGTTCAATTCGTGTGAGACATTGAAGGGAAATAGAAAGTGAAGCTTACTTCCACATACGTAAGTTCAAAATTATTTTAATCACTGTGTTTAGGAATATATTTATGAGGTTCACTTTCATGTGTTAAATATAAACTGAGTTTCTAAATACCTAATTGACTAATTTCAGTTTAATAGTAGTCTTCTCGTTTCTTCAGTTGTTTTCCTGTGGGGTGCGTTTGTGTTTGGTATTGCGGAGTCAAATAGTGTATATTCTAAAATTCCATTGTGTAGTGTCAATTTATTATGGGTGTGTTTTAGTGTTGTCTTTTTATCTTCTATTGTTATAGTGTGTTTGGTTTCTGGTTTTCGGTATGATATGTAGAATTTCCAAGTCTGTGTCTATGTTGCTGTAGCTGTGGTTGGTGTTTGTGATGTGTTTTGCGTATGTGAATGTGCTGTGTGATTAGTTATGGCTGTGATGTGTTGATTGCACATGTTTGAAATGATCTCCCTCTCTGTCCGATGTAGAGATTGTTGCATGTGAGACTGTATACACTTGTTAGGTTGTATTTGTTTGTTTGTGTGTTCAGATATTTTTGTAGAGTGTTTTGTATTCTGTATGTGATGTAATTTAATTTCCTCAATGAAGATGAGATCTTTTATGTGTTTTTGTTTTCGTATGTTAGTGTGTTGCATTTTTTATATTATGTTTGTGTTGTATTTCTGTGTTCCTTGTAATTATGTTTTTTATTTTTCATTATGACGCCTACTGTGTTATAGTTGCACCATTTTCTTGTGTTATGCATTTGATGGTATGTATTTCTTCATTTAGTCTTGCTGGGTCATTGGTTCGTTGAGTAGTATGGTGTACCGTGGCTCGAAATGCAGCGTGTTTGTGTTGTGTTGGATGATTGGACGTATTGTGTATGTGTGTGTGATGGTTGTTGTGGGTTTTCTGTAGATTTTGGAAGTGTGTTTGTTATCGACTTTTGTTATTGTGATGTCTACAAAGTTTATGACTTGTTGTTTTCGATTTATAATGTATCTTTGGGTTTATTTTGTTTATGTGTTGGTGTAAGTTTTGAATCTGTCTTTTGTTTCCTTTGTGTAGTATTAGTATGCCGTGGACATATCTGTGCCAATATATTGCGTTGTCTGCGTATTTATTGTTGTCTTTGTTTAGAATGTATATATGTTCTATGTTGTGTATGCTAAAATTCTGGAAATGGGTGATTCTATGGGTCAGCCTAGTTTTTGTTGTATGTGAAGTAGTTTTGTTTTGTGATGGTGTCTGTAATGTGGATTTTTTTAAACCGGTATAATTTGAATTATTTAGTAACCTATATTAAATGGTGGTTATTGTGGTAGTGGTGGTAGTAGTAGTAGTAGTAGTAGTAGTAGTAGTAGTAGTAGTAGTAGTAGTAGTAGTAGTAGCAGTAGCAGCAGTCATGCTGGTGGCAGGAGTTGTTTTTGTTTATTTTATTATCATCTTATAGTCTTATACTCTTCCTCTTCCTTCATTTTTCAAGCGTCTGAGTGGTATGGTTCTCTTTAATATTAGTTTTGAACTTCCTATATTCTTCTCCTCGTGTTTTCACAGTCTCTAAATTCTCTCCAAACCTCTTGTTTCCTATACGATACTTATGGTCGTTTTTGTTTAATGTACAACGTTAGACACAAAAAATTATAGATCGCCTGTAGTGTGAATTTATCAAAGTTCTCTTCGGGCAGCGCAGTTCACACGACTAGGGAAAGAATATTTATTTTATACCTAATTTACTTCTTGAGTATATCTTTGTTTTAGATTAGATATAACACTTGATCTATAAATAGATCAAAAAGCAACAAATAAACAAACAAACAAACAAACACAACAGAGAATAAACAAACGGTAGTCGTGCTTAAGGAAGTCATTCACGTGTAGACCTAAGCTTTCACGGAATGAACCGAAGTCTTCCAAAGAAAACTTAGCGTATGGCAGTCTGTTATTAGAGAGTTTTCGCACCCTCTTGCTCCGCTAAACGATTAACGCTATGTTGATGCTAGTAGTGACGTATTTGATGACATATGTTCATGTTCGTAAAACTTCTGAAAGAATCGTAAGAGATTGGTGCACATGTTTCTGTAACGTAAGACTCTATGATATCATATTCCACGTCGTAGCTACTATGATATCCAATCAATCGCGCTGTACTCTTTTTAATTGGTAGCTCAGTGTCTAAGGAATACATTGAAAAAACTCAAAATGGAGGTCTATTTTGAAAAGTGAGAGAAAAATACTGACTTCGATGTGATCTGTTCACAGCTTCACAAGTTGGTAAGCGGGAAACTTGTTTTATATTTCACGTTAGATGGAGGTCAAGGCGAGAGAAATGGTGAGAAAGGATGGCAGTTACTTTTAAAAGTGGTCGCTATTAAAAATCTTCACTGGTTTCCGAGTTACGATTTGATAAACAAAGGAGCGTTTTTTCTTGACAAAGTACTATCTTGAAATCTCAACGAAATATTCTTTCCTGAATCTTCTTGTACTTCGACCTGAATAATTTATCAATCTCGAATGTTCTAAGTAGATGAATATCGCCTATAATGGTAAATCTCAAATGAGATGTCATGTTTTAACACTACGAAGACCGAGACTTTCAAATTGCCTAGTACGACCAGTACCGGTCATTTTCTCTTATTAGAAACTTTTATTGGAAATATCATTTTACTACAGACTTAGTGACTGTAATTAAAGAGTTGAGAGTTAATTTCAGAAAATATTTGAGACTGGTAGGTCTAAACACTCTTCCTGTAAGAAAAAAAAATATGTTAGCCTATGCGTAGAAGAAAAGAATTTGTATTTTAACTGTGTGTAACATTTGCTTACTAAAAAATGCTACATTTTTCAAGCTACGTCCTTGATTTTTGTACACATAATGATAGTGTGATAGATATTGTAGTGAAGTTTCATTTTTTGTGAGTCAGTTTCTGAGCTATTAACAAAAATATTTAAAAATATTTGCAATTTTTAAAATGAAATGGATCGCTCAATTTTTCAGCAAAATGTCTGAATTTTCTTTGCAAGACTAGCGGTGTATTTGGAAAAATATTACATAGCCCATTAGTTTCACTATGTTTTCACTACAAAAGGGGGGAAAGGTTTATAACCACTGCATACTTAAAAATAAAATAATTTCAACTGCCTCTATAAATACTTCATTTTTAGTTCATAAAGTATTCATTTAATCGTAAGTCCCATGCAATAAAAATTTCATATTCCTAATATCAAAATTGTAAGAGACTTTACACTTCGAATCTGATGAAGACAGGTTGTAAAATTTTCATGGAATTAAAATTGAAATATTGCGTAATGTTTATGCTTTCGAAGGCGTCACAACATTGAAACTTGTTCAACATATAAATAAGAGATTGCTGATTCATATTCCACGTCATCATCATCGTCGTCATCATCATCATCATCATCATCATCATCGTCGTCATCATCATCATCATCATTATCATCATCGTCATCATCATCATCACCATCACCATCCCTCCAAGTATTAGGCCATGTGGCCCGTTACGATCTCAAAGAAGAATTGTCCCTCCAGCGTTTCTTGGACGTCCCAGTGATCTCTTTCCTTGAGGGAGATTCCTTGGGATTCTGTGCGATATCATCCGTTGTACAAGGTCCATCCAGTACAACATGGCCTGGTAGTTTTGAATGTAATGGAGAATTGGCTTTAGTCCCACATCTTCCATTGCTTCCTCGTTTATGGTCCCAACTTGTATATCCTGCTGTAGGGTAAACATCGGTAATATCGTGATAATTTCATGAAAACTATTTTTAAATGCAAATGTGTAAATATATCCTTATTCCGATTTTTTCATCTAAAAGACGATAACTTGCTGTACAAATCCGGAGACATAAAAGATTGGTTACGCTCTTGAATATGTGCCAAAAACCACTTTTACAACTTAAGCTGAAAGGTTGGTTATTTCGTGATAACCTTGGTTATTTCGTGATATTACATTGATAATTTCGTGAGAGGTAGAAGAATTGTGGAAAAATTCATTAAAGTCAAATGAAATTCTCATTTATTGTTACAAGACTTCAAACATAGTAATTCCGTGTAATATTCATAGCAAGAAAACATGTAAATACATATCAACACATAATAAGAATGAAATCAAAGTAAAAATTGAAATTGAAAAGGGATCTTCTTTGCCCTGAAAGGGTAAACACTTTTATTACGGACTTTACTATAGCCTATATTACTAGGGTAACTCTAAAAGTAATGCATAACGTTTGTTAAAAAATTACATTTTTATCCTACAGCTTTGCTATTTTCACAGAATGTAGATGCATTCTTAAGGAACAAAATGTCACTTTTCCATATAATCCCTGTCCCTTTCAACTGCCTTACGTAACCTAGGAACGAGGGCCTGTAGACCAGCACGGTAAAAGTCTGGACCAACACGTCTGAGCCACTCTTTAGCAGCGTGCACAAGGGAGTCATCTTCTAACTTCGTTCCGCGAAGGGATCCTTCAGTTTACCAAAGAGATGGTAATCGCACGGTGCCAGTTCAGGACTATAAGGCGGGTGTTTCAGTGTTGTCTATCCGAATTTTCTGATCTGGTCTGTGGTCTTGTGACTGACATATGGCTGTGCGTTGTCGTGCAATAGCAGAACATCCTGCTTTTCCCGATGTCGTCGAACACGACTCAGTGTAACTTGAAGTTTCTTGAGAGTTGCAACGTACCCGTCAGAATTAATGGTGGTTCCGTGTGGCATTAAGTCCACAACCAAGAGTCCTTCTGAATCGAAAAACACAGTAGCCATAACGTTTCCTGCCGAAGGTGTACTTTTGAATTTCTATTTCTTTGGTGAATTTGCATGATGCCACTCCATTGTCTGCCTCTGTCTCCGGTCCAAAATGGTGGAGCCATGTTTCATCTTCTGTCACAAATCTTGCAAGTAAGTCATCTAGCACTTATCATTGACATTTAGCATGATAATAAATCAAACAGAAGCTACACTGAACCCATTGCGTCTCCGTTTTCTTTTTTGTTATCACATCTTGTCTTCAGATTTCTAAAATTCCTATTGTAATACATTATATACTATTTTAAAAATTGTAACACTTAATGCTCAACAAAATTTCGCCTCAAACAGCTAAGATTTCTATCAGTAAATCTAAGGCTATATGGCGACTACAGATGATGTATCTAAAATTCCAAAAACCTTTCCTAAAATTTCATGAAGATACAATAAATCTTTGTACCAAATATCATATGCTTACCTTTAGTAATAAGCCTGTAATGTTTTACAAACAGCCACAAAATTTGTATGCCTGAGAAGTCGACGCTAACCTGCTCTCTTCAAACATAAAAGCTCACTGAAGCAGCTATAATAGTCACACAAAGCTTAGCTGTATGATTCTGGAAACTGGACAACATATGCAATCCCTTGGCGGAAATTTGGATCTCGTTACACCATTGGTTAGTTCACAAAAGAGCAAAGAAAAAGTATCACGAAATAACCACTGCCATGAAATTACCAATGTTTACCCTATATCACATAAATCGTAGCTCATTAGCTGCTATCCTGCTTTGATCCCTTATTATCTATGCTTCGTTACCATAGCTTAACACTGGTCTTGCGAAGATTTTATAGAGACGTATTCTTGTGTTCTTTTGTACTAATGATGGTTTCATGATACTGTTAATTATTCCCATGGTTTTTGCAAATTTTGTAATTTTAATTGCTAAAGAGAGAGAGAGAGAAATAAATCGTCCGGCCTTAATTAAGGATGGCCACGAGGATCCGGAAATTAATAGCAAATAAATATAATTAATTAAATATGAATATTGTTATAAAAATAAAATATAATAATTAGGAACCATTGATTATCAATTATAAAATAAAATCTTATAAGAGACCTTGAAGTTATACTTATAAATAAAAGATTTCATTTAAAATTAGCATATCCTTAATTAAGACATCCTCAGTGGTATAAATGAAATTGTATATTCTGCAGGGAATCTTTAAGAATTTGCGAGATGGTTTTTTGAATTTCAAAAGATGGTATTGATTATTGTTTTTAAAAATTCTATGTAAATTTTGGTAAAAAAAAACTCCGAGCGCCAAAAAATAAACCAGTCACTGACCAATTGAAGAGAGGGATGTTATACTTGGCACTATGGTAGGGAATACAAGGTTCATAAATGGCCCTCTTTTCATGATCAACCTGATGAGCTTGGTTTAGATCTCTCTCCATGCGTATAGTTGGATCTATGATAATAGCCTTTTGTTGTTGCCTGTTTATTGCTATTATATCCGCTCTTCTGTGAGAGTCGTCTTCGGAGATACAGTGGACCTCTTCATGAACTTCTCAACCCTTGTTCTTCCTCGACTGACAAATTATAACCCAAATATATGAACTCATTTACTCGTTCCAAAAATTCATCTTCCAAAACTATTTCGTTCGGTACAGGGTATTTTCCATAAAAGACCATCGCTTTCGTCTTGTTTGTATTGATTTCCATATTATATTGCGTTCCGAATATATTCAAATTATGTACAGAATACTGCAGATCATTTTATATGGGTGCTATTAAAACCAAATTCTCTGCAAAAATCAGGGAGTCTATTTATAATGTTCTATTTAATTGAAAATAGTCATGTCGTATCTTGCGCCCTCTTGGATAATTTATCCATGTATATTATAAAAGCAATGTGGAAAGACCTCATCCTTGTCTTATTCCAGTGTTAATTTCGAGCTAATCTGTTGTTACATTGTTGGTTTTAATTACAATCAAATTTCTTTTGTAGATATTATAATATATATTTGAAATATACTGTTGTAGCAAATTATTATGTGCTAAGATTTGTTACAAGAACAAGTCAACACATTCAACTATCTTGGCTGCAATCTTTCTTATATAAACTCCAGGGACGTAGATATTAAACTTGCCAAATTTCAGCAACTGTTAAGGACAATCAAATCAACTCTATTAAAGAAAGTTCGACCAGAAACAATTTTGAAATTCTATAAAGTTATGGCAGTCCCGGCATTATTATATGGATCAGAGATATGGTCATTAACGAAAGGACAACTTCGAAGAAAAGAAGCTGCTGAAATGAGATTGCTAAGACCTCTTGCAGGATATACTCTTTACGACCATAAAAGGAATGCTGACATCCGAACAGAATTGAATATCACCGCCATTACGGATACTATAGAATCTTACCGCAACAACTGGTATGAACATGTATTAAGAATGCCCAACAATAGGTTACCCAAGAGACTATTGGACTATACACGTCATGGAAAACGAGACATCGGAAGACCAAGGAAGAGATGGAAAGATCAACTTTCTTCTGGAAGCGGAAGGCCTAATCCAAGACTGTTATTGATTTTTGAATTCCTATTGACTTTATCAAAGGCTTTTTTGAAATCAATAAAGGCAAGATGTGTTTCTATGTTAAGCTATGTTTTTCAATTAATAATTTTATTGAGAAGTACCCATCATTTTTCACAAAATCACGAAAAGGAGGTTTTTGACTGAAAATGGCCAAAAATATCGCCAGTCTCCCAACTTCAAGGAAAGAATTAAGGTAAATAATTGTTCACCCCTGTTGAAATCTAACCGGATCTCATTTCAATAAGTGCGACGAAAATGCTGAGCCAAGAAATTTGGTACAAATGCGAGAGAACAAGTACGCTGACGTACATCCCTCTGCGGTCCGCCCGTCCAGTGACGTCAGAATTAGACGTAGGCAAAATTATCCGCGTAATAACCTGAGGTTCCCTGTCTTTAGGTAATAACACCTTCCACGAAGACAATGTGTGACTGACTTGCCTCGTCTCAGGGATTAACAAGATAAAAGGCGCTCGTTTGCTATAGCTTAGAGCCTGGGGGTTGGATCCTACATTTATTTGCTCTTCCTCTCTGAGCCCTCAACACAAAAGCTGCTAAAGTGGGTGATTTTTTTAATAGTGAACAATGTAAATCTGCCCTCATCTAAGAAGACGGGGACTAAGGAACTTCATAATTAACTGAAGTAGAAGCACTAGCAGCCTAACCAGCAGGCGGAGGATTCTGCGTCACGTTCTTGAGGAAGGCTGGCGTTTCAAATGGTAGCAGGAAAGATATAAGAAAATATTTCTTATTTGTATTCCTGGCGGAGAGTTATACTCCCTCTTACTTATCTCTCCGATTCCACAGTCTTTCTCGGTATCATAACTTAAATACTCGGGCACAATATGACAACACGCTAGAAATACCACTGCACACATCATCTCTTTATTCTTCATCTTTCACTGTTGCTACTTCTCGTCACTGGAATTCTCTGCCGCCTGAAGTCAAGGGCTGCCGAACTTTAATTTCCTTTAAATGTAAATTAGACAAATATCTTATGATGAGTTGCCAGACCTAACGCGTTGCAAATATTTAATGAAATGTGTTCCACTGTATTTATTTATTTACTTTGTTTCTTATTTTTATTATCTAAATCGTGTTTATTTATCACTTAACGCCAATATGTATCCCACTGTGTTGTTTTTTATCTTTAATCTATTTTTGTGTACATTTTATTCAATTGTCGGTTTCTGGTGTAATTATGTAAATCCTACTTAATTGTAATCTAATACTAATATGTATACTAATGTGTTCATTTTTATTTTTACTGTGTACATTTTTTTATTGAATTATCGGCTTCTGTTTTTATGTGATTCGTATTTGATTCTAACAACATTAATATGTATTCCACTATGTTTATTTTTATTTTATGACTTAAATTTCATGTAACTACCTCTTTTGATCTCATTATGTACCTAAATTGTATCAGTATGTAATTACCAGACATCGGATTCTAGGGCAAATGCCTATTTTGTTTCTTTAGGAGAAAAGTAAAAATAATTATTAATATTTGTGTTTCATGGAAATTGAAAGGTATTCAAAGAGTTTTATAGTGCCCTAAAATGCCCTAAAACGGTTATTAGAGCCTAATTTGTTAATATTCGCCTAAAAATGCCTAACTCACTGTAAAGTTTCGCATTTTACTCTTACTTTTTATAATTTATACATGTATTCACTGCGAAATTTAAGGCATTTAAAAAGTGGAAAGTTTGCTTCACACCGGCCATGAAACCATTGATAAAGGAAACAAAATGTTTTGAATCTCACGACACTCGCAATAGATTTCACCGAATTTAACATGTTTGGAGGCATAAATGCCGACAAAGAACCAACCTTAGTTTTGAAGCAGGCAACAATCACAACATGTGCTGCTACCGATTCAGAGATATACTATACTATAAAAATGACTGTTTTCGGTCTGAAACCGATTAGCTGTACTGCCCTTCAGAGTGTCATAAAGTCACAATTTTTGGAGAAAGAGTGTTTTTGAAATATTTATGAAAAGTCGTAAAACTGCGAATTAGTAGGGTAAACCGTTACAAAATATTTAAAAGAATGGCCCTCCTAGTGTTAACACTACCAGGAAATGCAACAATAAGTGGAACTTTGTATTTTTGTCCAATTGAATCTCAATAACAACGGTTCATTTGAATGCTCGTTAACAGTTGCTCTTTCCCTCACCTTATTTGTGTTGAGAAGTTTTGAGCGGTAGGACGTTTTCCTGTGAAGTTTAACGCGATAATGCCGAAAAATATAAGTGCAAAATCTACATTGATCCGGCAATGGCTAACAGAATATTCAGAATTCACTTATGATGGAAAAATAATATTCTGCAAGATTTGTAGCAAACAGGTATGTAACAATAGTTGAAATATATAAATTCTATTAATTTTAATGAGTAGGCCTATAATATTTATACATTGACTGAGCTATCCTGAGGTATAATTCTTTTTAAGACCACCACACTTTAACCTTTTAAATTCCGATAGTTAAAGTATTTGCAAGTCATTAAAATTTTGATTGTTCGAACCCACTAACTTTGTGATAGAAATACGGCAATACAATAATTAGGATTAGGTGTAAATGTTCCAGTAAGTATTGATGTTTCTATTGTACCTAATTAAAAATTTGCGCCTCTCACATCAGTTTCGGTTGAAAGAAGTTTTTCTGCTTTCAAAATGATTCTCAGTGACAAAAGGCAAAGGTTAACTGGAGAAATTCTGGTGGTGTACTGTGCAGATAATTATAATGAAGTCTGAGCATGGAACTGAATTTCAATAACTTAAAATGAGTAATCTTGATATCAATAATCATTATTTCATTAGTTTCAATATATTAAATTTGTGCAGCTCTGTTTATAAATATAATATAGTATTCTTTTTTAATGTTTAAACATACTTTTTGTGAGTATTTTAGTGTATAACTAAACATTTCAGTGAAAGAAATAAGTATGATACCTTGATGTGCCTAAAATGCCTATTTTCATTAAAATAGAGCCTAATTTTACAAATTTTGAGCTTATTTTAGGCGCCTAAAACTGCAATTTTTAGTGCCTAAAAATCCGATGTCTAGTAATTACTTAATTCCGATCCAGTTTTATGTTCAACTGTGTAAGCAAGTTTTAATCCTGGTTGAGTGTAAGAAAAGGCCTCACGGCCTTAACTCTGCCAGGTTAAATAAAGTTATTAAGTTATTATTATTATTATTATTATTATTATTATTATTATTATTATTATTATTATTATTATAGTTGCTATGCAATACAAAACCCATGAAAATATAACATCATTTTATTTGCCATAGCTTACGTTATAATACTCACTGGTATATGACTACTTTTTTTTTATTGGTTGACACTATATCAACTACTAGGCCTATCGTGAGGATCACGTAATAACAATTCCTAAACAGCAAATATTGCCGTCTTTTCAGTGTTGCCAAGTGTTACCAGATATCACACGATCCTACGTAATGAATGTATTTACTTACCGTACTTTACCTTTATGTTGGAAGGTTATGCTAAACAATTAAATAATTACTAACATATTTTCGTAGGCAAACTATACGAGAAAGGGATGAACATGTTAGGTATTTTGTCAATTTTAAATTCATTGGTTTGACTAAACAACTGATTCACGAGACTTAACGTAAAAAATTATTTTGTTTGACCACATGAAATTAATAGCATTAACTCGGAAACTTGCCTGACTATAGTCTTGCTTTATAACCACAACGCAACACATAAAAGAACCTATGTATTAATATTAATACTGATATTCAGAGACCGCAACTTTGGCAGAATGCCTGTTTAAATGTGTTAAATCTATCTTCATTTCGAAAGTAGGTAAATCTGTACGAATTATGTCTTTATGACAGAAACGTCACAGTTTTATGTTGCCCTTTTCAGCCTTTTTAAATACCTATAAATACCTAATTTACAAAACAAATGCTTTTTTGCCTTTATTTGATTATCTATATATTATTTATTAATTTATTGTTAAAAATTGCCTAAGGTATATTTTATTTCTATAACCGCTACAATGAAAGTGACTTCACCCAATGTATATTATTGTCTTTCAGTCAGTTCATATTCTCTTTGCAACAATCAGTGCTTCCGTACAAAAAATATATAACAGTAAGCGTTTTAATTATTGCTTTTGTTTATTTGACAAGGCAACAATGAGTGCGGGTCTAACGTTATGTTTAGCGGTTATTTTTCTTTCAGTTTTCATTGCGACGTTGTTGTAGCTAGCGAAATATTTCATATGGCAACATAACAGTACAACCAAACATAAAAATGCACTTTCCAAGGCTACTGGGAAGAAGATTTCTTTGCTTCCAAAAGTAATTGCAACATCGAGTCGAAAATCTCTATTTGCATTCGACTTATGTAAAGCTTTTCTTGCTGCCGAAATCCCTTTGTGGAAAGTGCAAGGTTGTGGGTGTAACGCAAGGTTTTTGTAATTGCCTTTTATTGCGTATTTTAGCTATTTATGATGCATTCTTGCCTGCCTATTTTAATGATTCATAATGCCTAAACCTCCGGTCTCTGCTGGTATTAATTAATTATTAGTATGTTGAAATTTCACTAGCTTCCAGTAACCGGCTCAGAAATCTAGTACAATTTAAATTTCATAGAATTCCAGTACCGACAACTTTTGTCTCAGCTGCCAACATACCAGTTACAAAATCTCTACCATTTGTATTTGTCAGTATCGAAATTTGAAACGAAGTTGGCAAAAGAAAATTGAACTTGCAAACTAGAACATCACCACAGTTCACTAGCATATGTAGTAATGGGAGGAAAAATGGTTAGGTTTCATTCTTAGGGTATGAAGTAAGCTGATACAGACTATAGTTTATTTAGCGTTGATGGGATTGGTGATAGCGAAATTGTATATGACGAGATGATTCCGAGAATTCGCCATACATTACCTGACATTCGCCTTACGGTTGGGATAGAACCTCAAAAAAAAACCCCAACCAGGTAATTAGCCCAATCGAGACTCGAACCTGCGTCCAAGCGCAACTTCGGATCGGCAGGCAAGCGCCTTACCCGACTGAGCTACGTCGGTGGCTCACTTTTTTCTTGTAATATATATTTTTTTCAACTCTTTAATTAATATGTACTAAAAGTTTTGATGCATTGCCTTGATAAATTGTTCTACTTACTGAAAAAAACTAATAACATTGTTTGCAGTAAGAATAATATATGCACATGCATTGGTGCAATTTTCTCTATTCCTACATTTCATATTTCGCGGCGAGGTCAGAAATTTTCTTGTAAAATTTCTACTTCGGGACTTGGAGAGATGGTGGGTGCACAACTGCTAATCACTAAATTGTGCAACAATATGCCTGGGTTAAATCCCAAATCTCTCCGCAGTGCATATCAAGGGAAGGTATATGTCACTGTGATAGTGATTCGTCCGTCGGATGGGGACGTTAAGCCTGGCGTACCGGCACCAGGTTTCCCCTTTTCCCTTCCTCACCTTCATCATCCTCACCCATTCTCAACACTACACTTAAACGAATACTTAACATACACTCACCCTTATACACGAAATCACTCTTCACAGATAGGGTAAACTAGGATCTGTTGGACAGTCGGGCATGTTGGACACTCCGTACTTTAACGTGTTACCACGCCACTTGTGGGCACCACATTCTGCTAGAAGTCAATGACGGAAGTAGGCACGAGTGGGGCCACTTCCGTCATTGACTTCTAGCTGAATGTGGTGCCCACAAGTGGCGTGGTAACACGTTAAAGTACGGAGTGTCCAACATGCCCGACTGTCCAATAGACCCTAGTTTACCCTACACATCATGCATAATGTGGCCGGCGAAGTGGTGTGCAATTTGAAAATGTGTCACAGTTCTCTCTCTCTCTCTGTCTCTCTCATTTCATATTTCGAAGAAATGTTAATCTCATAGATCAAGAAGTGATAAAGGACACTCTTCCCACAAAGAATGGAATTGATTTAAAATAAATGTCATGATCTTGGAGAATATCTTAATTTTATTTCATAATTTATCTAAAAATTTATGTTTCTCTCAGGCAATGAAATGCAGATCAAAATAATTTTAATATAGTTCAATAAACCTTACTATTTTGGAAAAGGATATTGTATCAGAACGATGCAATGGAAGGAGTCCATAATTGTACCTATCTTTAAAAAGGGGGACAAGATTAACTGTAGTAACTTTCGGAGAATATCACTTTTATTGACGTCGTACAAAAGTTTGTTCAGTTTTGTACATTTAGGATTTATTTTCTCAACCCCTCACTTCGTAGTAGTAAAGAGTGAGATCTACTCTATAATGATGGAAGTGTCGGCGAGTTACAACTTATAATGATACAGTACATTTAACAAAATGTTGTACAAGCACGTTCATATCGACCACGGTTCAAACGGGCTCTGTAATGATAGTCGAAGTTTTACTACCGATATGTGGAATTTTTAGTACATTGAACCTCAATACCAGTATTAATATTGTGTTAAAATAATTATATTCCTGAAACTGTTTTATGATAAATAGTTGCATTAAATTTAGGAGGATTAAACGAATTATTTTGATCCACGTTTAATTAAATTTTATGACGAAAATATTTACATAAATATCAACAGGAATTAATAATAATTATCATGGAAATTGAAATAGTTTATGCTGTGAAATTCAGTTATATGGATGTAGTTCGGTTGGATGATTGTTACGTTTTATTTCGGAATTAGATCTGATTCCTATCTCATCGTCACATATTGTTATAAAACAATGGGAAATGAAAATATAAGTAGCCTACAGTGCACTCTGAAATTATAAACTAATAAATAAAATAACTTTTCCCTCTAAAACGGTGAATGTTACAAAAAAAATACAGTAGAACTTGGTTATAACGACATCCGAGGGACCTTAAACATTACGTTGTTATAAACGAGTGTCGTAGTAACTGAGATTCACATTATCAATCTAGTGAGGTGGAAAATGAAACATAACAAACTTAATTAGACTTATTTTAGATTTATGTATTGACTTTTAAGCCTACAATGAACAAAAATAAAATACACGTAGGACTAGAATTGTAAATACAGTATTCTATATTAAAACAGTTTGTTCAGTACTCACCAAACTACTTTACTTAGAAGAAGTGTTGTCTTGTACTTGCCCAATACACACTTTCTAGGGCTAAATTACGTTCTATGTTCATAATTTCAGTTGCAATTTCACTGTTCCCTTCCCTAGCTTCATAGAACATGTTCATAATTCTAATGACTTCTAAAGCGTCACTCACTTCTTTTATTGGCCATACTGCGTTAAAATGCGTGCACTTAGTGAAACCTTCTTGTCGAAACTGATCTAATACCGCATGAATTCGGGCAGGTTACAATGGGGTGGGGAATCCGCCTGCATTCCAGAGGTCTATGACAGAAGAAGGCTGTAAAGAATTTGTCATGGTCAGATTTCATCAAAATATTTCTTAAAATACTTTGGTTCTCAGAAAATCTTATTCCAAGCTGAGGTTGAAAATGACGTTATATGCGAGGTAGACACATATGCGTTTGTCGTATTAAGCAAGGTAGAAAAGCATATGTCTTATGGGGAATTAGTTGGGACCACAGAATATTTGACGTTATAGGCGAGGTGTCGCACAAAACGAGGTCGCTATAACCAAGTTCTACTGTATTTAGATTTTTCAAGTATCTCCTCATGATCTATTACCAGTTTCATTTCGGTGCACTAGTTACCTCCCATCCTGCATACTTCGAGCTGAGGGAATATTGTTTCGAGTTGTGTTTAAAAGGACTCTAAACTCAAACTTTATCCTCTTCATTTTATATTATTTGTATTAGCGATATTGGCATCTGTCACATGCTCGCAATACGCAATGGTGTAACCATAGCTTACTGTATATTTCATTGACCAACTTCAATTTTAGTATTAGTATTAGTATTTATTTATTTAACCTGGTAGATATAAGGCCGTCATGCCTTCTCTTCCCCTCTACCAGGGGATTACAACTATAATATGTACAATAAAATTAAAATTAATATTAAATTTACAATTACAATTACAATAAAATTAAAGTACGACAAGATTACCTGATTAATGAAAGCTAGACATTTTATCATAGAAGTTAAGAACAAAGAATATTTTTGTATTTACTGAATTACAAATTAAACCTACAATAACAAAACTCTATAGTGATTAAATTACCGGATATTGAAATATTTTGTGATAGATTAAGAGAACTATTTACAAGAAACCATGTCTAAACGAGTTTCAATTACTGACCAAGTGCATAGTAAGTTTGCGTTTGAATTCAATTTTATTTCGACAGTCCCTGATGCTAGCAGGTAACGAATTCCAGAGTCTTGGCAGGGCTATTGTGAAAGAGGATGAGTATGAGGAGGTGCGATGGGATGGTATTGTTAGTATTGTTTCATGGCGAGAGCGTATGTTCAGATTGTGGTTGCAAGAAAGATAAGTGAAGCGAGACGACAGGTACGAAGGAATAGAAGAGTTCAAGATTTCGAAGAGAAGGAGAAGTGAATGTAAATTTCTTTTCTTATCTAGTTTAAGCCAACCTATTGCTTCCAGGGATGGAGTAATATGATCATATTTACGAACATTGCTTACAAAATTTACGCAAAAATTATGAGCACGTTGAAGTTTCGTTTTGTTGTCGCTGGAAAGGTCAGTCAGTAAAATGTCAGCATAGTCAAAATAGGGAAATACAAGCGTCTGCACAAGGGACTATTTTAAGCAAGAGGGAAGATGAACATTTATCCTTTTTAGCACATGGATAATCAACTTAAAAACCCTTACAATATTTATGAGACGAACTAATAATTGAACAGCTTATCGAAATTACTGCCAATAGCTACATTAATATTGTAATAGATCCATAATGTCACGACTAGGGGTAGGTTTCTTATGTAAATAAATATTTTGTACTGTAATCGAAATTCGTAATTGTATTTCAAGTTTCGGACAAGGTCACCTGAGCATGTATTTTTAATTTTATTTCACATAAAAGCACTTGTTTTTAATTTTTAATGTTAATACATATCTTAGGTTCTTCACATAAAAGACATAAAAATGAAGTTTTCTTCAAATAATTTTCGACAAAAGGCCCAATTCATATTAACCATCACCAGAAGGTTCAGTGAAGCTGCTTAGACGTGACAGCTGGCAACTGTTTCTCGGAATTGTCTATCTGTAGACCTGTGGAACTGCAGTCTGCTCTCTCACCACAAGCAATAAGAGCTGTCACCATTACAAAAGTGTACTGTAACTAACACACATAAACCTTGATGTGTCATCTAGGAATGCCTTGTAAGTTATCGTAACGCTGATTGAGGAAGCAATTATAATTTCATAAACATCAACTGCCTCTGTTTTCGTTTACAATCATAAACATGTCTCTAGGGAGTGCATTTTGTTTCTTAGTGATGAGGATGCTCTTTTTCTCAGTACATGCCTAGATCATACTATGTAATAGATAAGTCGGCCTTATATGCATTCATGTTAACAACTTTTGTCAGGTTTACTACGCTGTCATCTAGTTGTTACATAAGGAGTCACGTCATAATTCCCATTTGATTGCATTAGCGACTATACTGCCATCTCGTGTTCGTTTACGGCGGACGGGTGGCGAACCTGGCGGTTGTTCTCTTTAAAGTGCTGCCGGTTTTAACATATTACGTATACTGGATGTTCATTTCAAAGTGTGTCATGACGTCACTGTTGTGAGTCAGCGATTTGAAGCGAGTTTCAGCTTTTATGTCAGAGAAGTTGCCTATTAATCAAGGCGTCCAATCTGAACTTGAGAACAAGTATGGTATAATTGAACGTCGTAGTAACAGATGGCGGCCTGTACGGTCTGTGTGCTACCATAACCTCTTTCGAACTGTGTTTTGCGCGGGCAAGTCGTACGCAGGGTATTTGTTATCATCGGTTGCGTACGGCAACATTCCACAATACAAATCAAAATCCGTGTCCATATTGACCGTCGAAGTTAATGACAACAAATACGTAAGTAATCGTCTTAACCCTCTCCCCATATCCCGACAGTAACAAAAAAAAAACTCACCTCAGTACGTGTTTCCAAACAGTTCACATTCCTGCCACTACCGGCGTTACAGTACGTATCGGTAAGTACTCTTCAGAATGAACGCCATACTTGCTAGGCAACTTCTCTGGCACATAGGTAATACGTCTTTGCGGAAGTGTAGGAAGATTGAATTCTCTAGGCTCATCGGCTAGCCACATGACGACATACAGCGAGCCATGACTCACTTTGAACTGAACACGCAGTATGATCTAGGGTACAAGGCAGTGTTCCGCGATAATCGTCAGTCATGTGTGATGGACAACTTGAGGATGAATCTCATTATGTACTGCAATTCCTCAGCAGTTAGCGAGTCAGTATAATTTATATTGGGGAATACTGCACATTGTTTATATTTATATAGAATTAAATATGTTTCCTTTTTTATTACAGTTTTTCCCAATTTTTAGCACATAAAAAATAAATATTTTTCCGATTTTTATCACCTAAAATTCCGAGCCCTAGCCACGAAATTTGAGGAACCGCTCTCTAGTGTATAGGATACGTTTACATTCCGTATTATAATTGGAATGCACGACACTTTAGTTAATCAGACAAAATAGTTCTCTTCCCTCTTTATATTGACACTTGGGTCCCCGTGCGTGCGGGTACGCACAATTAGAAATTCTAATTAAAGCCGATGTCGGGTGGACTGGTGCGTTAATGAGCGTGATTACGCAGCGAACTGCGTGTCGGCAGAGATATAATATTAACCGTTGCCACCGCAGGGTTTGTTATGTTAACTGTTGCTACAACCAAAGCAGCAACAGCAACAACAACTGCTTGCTCCAGCAAATGCTGAACGAGTTAATATTTTATATCAGTCAGCATATTAACTGCAGCATCGCGTCAACAACTCATTGCACATTGTATACGACTGTGCATAGTTTTATTTGTATTTTCACGACTGTAGGATCTTGTTATTGTTTTCCGCTTCTTTTGTTCTCTACTTCAAATTATGAAAACAAGGGTATAATTTGCTGCTGAAAATGTTGTTACAGTGATTCGAAGCAGTAATAGTCATAATGAACTTGTTTTTATGTTTAACAGTAGGGTTATTGTGTGTAATGCTGGTGTTACTGTACCGGTAGCTATGGTTACGGTTCTCCTATGAATTCTGTGACACTTGCGGGATGTTTATTAAGAGATTAGTTACAAAAATACTATAATCTGTGCGAAAATTTGATGATTTTAAATACTAGTATACAACGCAGAATAAATTGCTCATTCCTGGAAAATAAACTGTGCCAACCGTAAGTAATTTGTGCGTAATAAAATAATAATAATAATAATAATAATAATAATAATAATAATAATAATAATAATACTAATAATCAGGGAAAGGATTTATATGTAAATACATATTTACTTATAAAGCTAATATAATTTATATTTTGCATTATCTTTATGTTTCACAATGTGTAGGGTTGAAAAATCCTACTTTTATTTTCCATATTTTTCCATATTTTAGAGTTTAGTACATATTTTCGTTAATTTCCATATATTTTCCATATTTCATATAAAACAGTCCATATTATATTAGGTTTAACAATAAAACAAAACAAAATTCCATTAACTTTTAAAAATACATTTCAACAATAGAGATTTAAACACATGTTCAGTAATCCCTTTAACATCAGAGTTATTTGAAAATTAGCAGTCCTATCAACAATGGGAAAGTAAGTTACAAAACTGTATTAATTTAATTTAAAATTTTTAACAGACTTCAGTTGTGCAGCTCAACAGTTAAATGCCAGTCAGAGTACACATAGGTTCAGTTTTGTAAATCATACTATAAAGACGGTAAATATGCCAAAAGTACGTCATTCAGTCAATTTAAAATCAAAACTAACAAGTTACATTTCAGAATTTAAAGAAGATGGTTTATCAACTGACAATAAAATATTATTTTGTAATTTGTGTCAGTGTGCAGTATCATCTACACAAAAGTTCCTGGTGCAACAACACATTACAACTAGTAAACATCAGGCCAACAAACAACTAAATTCCAAGCAGAGACAATTGTTTTTAACACAACCAACAACATCGAATGTAAGATCTGAGTTTAACATCGACCTGTGCCGTTCTCTCATCTCTGCTGATATTCCTCTCTACAAACTAAAGAATAAGGTCTTCAGGGAATTCCTTGAAAAATATACTCAACATACAATCCCGGATGAGTCAACACTTAGGAAGACGTATGCTCCATCCATCTACGATGAGACAATACAGAAGATAAGAGATGAAATTAAAGATAGTTCAATTTGGGTTTCCATTGATGAGACTCCCGACAAAGAAGGTAGACTTGTTGGTAATGTAGTTATCGGTTTGTTAAGTGAACAATATTCTGAACGAATTCTTTTACATTGTGATGTTCTAGAAAAGTGCAATAACAAAACTATAGTTAAACTGTTCAACGAAGCTATGGGTATCCTGTGGCCAAAGGGTATTATGTACGATAATGTGTTATTCTTTATTAGCGATGCTGCCCCTTATATGGTCAAAGCTGGACAAGCATTATCTGTTGTATATCCTAAATTGACTCATTTTACTTGTGTGGCGCATGCATTTCATCGTGTGGCAGAAGTGGTCAGAGACAATTTCCCTAAAGTAGATTTGTTGATTTCATCAGTGAAAAAAGTATTTCTCAAAGCTCCCAGTAGAGTTAACGTGTTGAAAGAAATGTACCCTGAAATTCCATTGCCACCAAAGCCAATTTTAACTAGATGGGGTACATGGCTAGAAGCAGTTGAATATTATGCCGAACATATAGACTCTATTAACAATGTTCTCCTTGCATTGGACTCTGAAGATGCAGTCTCAATTGATACTGCGAAAACAGTTACCTGTGACATAAGTGTGAAGAATGACTTAGCTCACATTCAGCATACATTTTCATGCATCATAAAAACGCTCAAAAGTCTCCAAAATAGGCACCTTTCACTATCTGAAAGTTTTGAAATTATAAATAGTACTGTGGAACAACTGAATCGTGGTAGAGGTAAAGTTGCAGATGCAGTAAGAGCTAAGGTGGACACTGTACTTTCAAAAAACCCTGGATATGAAGAACTACAAAAGGTTGTTGCTGTGATGAGTGGTGAATCAACAGTGAAGATTAACTTGGACTTATCCCCAGCAGACATTGTGAAATTGAATTATGTACCAGTTACTTCTTGTGACGTCGAACGCTCTTTTAGTCAGTATAAATCTATCCTCAGAGACAATAGAAGAAGATTCACTTTTCAGCACTTGAAAGAAATGTTTGTAACCTATTGTTATGGTAACAGACAATAAAAATTGTGTTTTGTTGAAACTACATTGGAAGATAAGGTACGTCCATTATATTTTTTGTTTAGTTTGATTAAAATGTACCAATATTTAACGTACATAGTCATTTTTTTATAATTTTAAGTCCATATTTAATTCCATATTTTGGTAAAAATCCATATTTAATTCCATATTTTGGTAAAAATAACTACATATATATTTACATATTTCATATATTTTTAGTCCATATAAATCCGTTCCCTGCTAATAATAATACTTACTTACTTACAAATGGCTTTTAAGGAACCCGAAGGTTCATTGCCGCCCTCACATAAGCCCGCCATCGGTCCCTATCCTGTGTAAGATTAATCCAATCTCTATCATTATATCCCACCTCCCTCAAATCCACTTTAATATTATCCTCAATCTACGTCTCGGCCTCCCTAAAGGTCTTTTTCCCTCCGGTCTCCCAACTAACACTCTATATGCATTTCTGGATTCGCCTATCCGTGCTACATGCCCTGCCCATCTCAAACGTCTGGATTTAATGTTCCTAATTATATCAGGTGAAGAATACAATGCGTGCAGTTCTGCGTTGTGTAACTTTCTCCATTCTCCTGTAACTTCATCCCGCCGAGCCCCAAATATTTTCCTAAGCACCTTATTCTCAAACACCCTTAACCTATGTTCCTCTCTCAGAGTGAGAGTCCAAGTTTCACAACCATACAGAAGAACCGGTAATATAAGTGTTTTATAAATTCTAACTTTCAGATTTTTGGACAGCAGACTGGATGATAAGAGCTTCTCAACCGAATAACAACACGCATTTCCCATATTTATTCCGCGATTAATTTTCTCCCGAGTGTCATTTATATTTTTTACTGTTGCTCCAAGACATTTGAATTTTTCCACCTCTTGGAAGGATAAATCTCCAATTTTTATATTTCCATTTCGTACAATATTCTGGTCACGAGACATAATCATATACTTTATCTTTTCGGGATTTACTTCCAACCGATCGCTTTACTTGCTTCAAGTAAAATTTCCGTGTTTTCCCTAATCCTTTGTGTATTTTCTCCTAACATATTCACGTCATCCGCATAGACAAGAAGCTGATGTAACCCGTTCACTTCCAAACCCTGCCTGTTATCCTGAACATAATAATAATAAAATAATAATAATAATAATAATAATAATAATAATAATAATAATAATAATAATAATAGTGGTAGATATGTAGATGAAATTATTCGGGATCATGAGTGTGGTTTTAGGCGTAATAGATTAACTATTGATCAGATATTTTGTATTCGATAGATAATAGAGAAAAAATGGAAGTATAAGGGTACAGTGCATGAGTTATTCATATATTCCAAAAAGGCATATGACTCGGTTAAGAGAGAGTTTTTTTTTTATATGATATGCTTATTGCATTTGCTATACCCAAGAAACTAGTTCGATTAATTAAAATGTGTCGCAATGAAACATACAGCAGAATCCGTATACGTCAATTTCTGGCAGATGCGTTTCCAATTCACTGTGGGCTAAAGCAAGGAGATGCACTATCACCTTTACTTTTTAACTTTGCTTTAGAGTATGCCATTAGGAAAGTCCAGGATAACAGAGAGGGTTTGGAATTGAACTTGTTACATCAGCTTCTTGTCTATGCGGATGACGTATATTAGGAAAAATCCACAAACGATTAGGGAAAACGCAGAAATTCTAGTTGAAGCAAGTAAAGAGATAGATTTGGAAGTAAATTCCGAAAAGACAAAGTATATGATTAGGTCTCGTGACGAGAATATTGTACGAGATTGAAATGCAAAAATTCGAAATTTATTTATGTTTTGAAGAGGTGGAAAATTAAAATACCTGGGAGCAACGGTAATAAATATAAATGATACTCGGGAGGAAATGAAACACAGAATAAATATGGGAAATGCCTATTATTATTCGGTTAAGAAGCTGTTATCATCCAGTCTGCTGTCAAGAAATCTGAAAGTTGGAATTTATAAAACAGTTATATTGCCGGTTTTTCTTTATGGTTGTGGAACTTGGACTCTTACTTTGAGAGGGGAACATGAGTTAAGGGTGTTTGAGAATAAGGTTCTTAGGAAAATATTTGGGGTTAAGAGGGATGAAGTTACAGAAGGATTGAGAAAGTTACACAACACAGGACTGCACGAATTGTATTCTTCACCTGACATAACTAGGAACATTAAATCCAGACATGGGCAGGGCATGTAGCACGTATTGGCGAATCCAGAAATGCATATAGAGTGTTAGTTGGGAGGCCGGAGGGAAAAAGACCTTTGGGATGGCCGAGACGTAGATGGGAAAATAATATTAAAATGGATTTGAGGGAGGTTGGATATGATGGTAGAGACTGGATTGATCTTGCTCAGGATTAGGGACCTGTGGCGGGCTTACCTGTGTGAGGGCGGCAATGAACCTCCGGGTTCCTTAAAAGTAAGTAAGTAATAATAATAATAATAATAATAATAATAATAATAATAATAATAATAATAATAATAATGACAGTCTAATATTTTTAAATTTTACTAAAATACCGACTACAACAAATAAAATTAAAAGAAATGTTACCATACAGAAAATACTGTATGCGGTGTAATTTCCGAAAATTATCAAGTCAAGCGACATTGGAAGATTGGGCAGAACGTCGCACAGTGGTCAATTTCTCGATTTTAGGAGGACAAAATTATTTTTTGTTCTCTACTGGCAATAGCATCGGTTTTTTTTTACTTTCCTGTTAGTAATTGACACTCTTAAGATTACAAGACGTAAAATTTAATAATAATAATAATAATAATAATAATAATAATAATAATAATAATAATAATACTATCAAAATACATGCGATACAACTAGAAGTTAACTTAACTAAATATCAACTTCATGTTGATAATGATAATGAAAATATAATATTTATTATTATTATTATTATTATTATTTATAATTTTTACGAACATGCCCTACTGTTACAAGATATTTAGATACAACTAATTTATAAACATTGTTAACTTCTACAAATATTATATAAATTACCTGATATTATTGTAAAATGAAGACGGTATTCTTTCCCATCAATCACAGGAAGAGACGGCCTTAATCACTATCCTCTTCTGAACTCCCATCCGTTGAACCATGGGCAATGCTGTCCAGTCTCGGTGTTTCCAACAAACCTAACACTTCACTGCCAAGGGAACTTTTCTTTCTTGGTAAGTTCCTTTTGCTTGAAATAAGCGGGTCAGAAGAAATTAGAAGCATGTGCAAAAGGTCCTTGTTACAATTCATTCTTGAGATTTTTCGAGTGTTGTGTTCTCGGAAAAATCTATACTCTTTATGTCTGGCTTCTTGGGCATCTTCTGATAACTGTCCAATAGGCAATATCATGTTGTTCATAACATCTGCACCATGTATAAGTATTTTGTGGACAGTGGCAGGCATGTAGTACCATCCATACAATTTCACATAGAGATCAACAGTGTCTAAGGCATACTTTTTTAATGCACCAATGTTCAGGCTATATCCACTTGACATAACGTCCAAAATTACGGAGAAACGATGGATAAGAGCTTCATCAACGCCAGTTATTTCAGACGATTTCTTTGAATTCTCGAAAAATCGGCGACAAGTGTTGCCATCGTTCGTGGTACCACTACCTGGTTTCACAACATCAACTAAAAGGCCCATTTCAGTTCTAAATTTGTTAATAATTTCTTCTTTCCTTGCCTCATAAGCTACTTTCTTCCTTTGATCCCCGCGTACCTGCCACTTCTTTATTTCTATTCTGTACCCAATATGAAGCAAACACTCAAAAAATCTAATTCTTGCATGCAGTGTCGAAAGTCCAAATTCAAATGCACTTTTATTTATAGGTAATGACTGTATTTTTTTCAAATCATTCATGTCTTTCGGCTTAGCACCACATATGTAACACACTTGGGCTGAAGGATTATCCATGAGAGCGTTGCATATTTTGCCGTCGACCATAGTTGGATTTTGCCAGAGAACCGTTTTTCGCCCAGACTCTTCATCTTCACCCAGGAGTTGTAAAGGCACTATTGAAGACAAAAGTATTTCAGAATCTGTAGCTCCTTCATACCCCGAAATATTTTGTTTGTAAAGGGAATGGCCTGAGCTCTCCGTCACACCCCCATTTGTAAGTCATTTGAATTTTGTGAATTCAGTTTTCTTCGTTTTGAAAGGAATGTTCAAGAACTTCTTTTTGAACAATAGATAAACGCTCAACAATGTGGTCAAGTAAACATTGTAATTTTACTTCTGCCAGTGAATCTGTAATTATTAGCGCTTCCTGACTGGGATAGCATTCTGATTTTGCATTTAGCAGTTTATAATATGGCGGGTAGATGTTTGCGCTTCTTTCTTTCGCACTTTTTTGTAATGCTACATATTGATGTTTTGTTAATTTTAAATCAACAAGCAAAGCTAGTGCCTCCTCTGTTGTATATGTATTACAATTAGGCTCAGTGGCTGGCTGTTGGCAAATTGTTTTTATTTTCCGGACTGATCTCGGACTTTTCGACACAGATTCTTGAATAATTGTTGCCACATTTCTTTTACCTTCATACGTAAGAGACATCTGTGTTGCCAGGGCAAGTTCTTGTGACGAACAAGATTTTGAAAGATTTTCCACTTTTCTTTTCTTTGTTTTTACACTACTCGAAGAAAACAGTTTCCTTGGGCGCCCTCTAACTGCACCCGAGGCTTCTCCTTGGCAAGATTCCTCAGTAGGTATTGGAACTGACAATTCTACATCAAGCCATTCTGAATATTTCTCTAAAAATCGCGACATTGTCCTATTACATGACCTCCACCTTCGTAACAGGTTACACGAAAAAATTCTAATTTTTTTTAAAAGTTCTGACTTAAGGTTTTCATCTCAACCTTCAAATTTCAATTTTGACAATGCATATGAAAGTAACTGTTGTAACACTTGTGACGACCTTGCTTTCATTACACAGTTTGTGCTTTGGAGAAAAGTGAATAGATCGCGGCGCGTAACTGCAGTCGCACAATCTGCAAGAAAGTAGATATTTTGAAAAAACGGGCAAACCTCGGCAAATAAAATATATGCAGGCTTAGAGATTAAGGTCTAAGGAAATTGACTGCTAAGATTTTATCGTGACCCATCGTGAACCAATTTTTATATTCCAAGAGCAAGTTGCGAAATATATTTAAAATTATAATATTTTACGCGCATAAGTGTTAAGCATGTACACCCAAACTATTAATGTTATAGACTTGGAATAAAATGTAAAACATACCTTCAACATTCTTCTCCATTCCTGCACAACAGATTTAACGAAACACTTCACCAGTAACACAGAACCACACAAGAAATGCGATCGCTCCACACTGCAGATAACGCACGACTGAGGGATACGCAAGAACCCATAACTTTGACCCTCTCTCAAGTTTAATACAAACATCGAAGCCATAAACTATATTCAGTTTAGAAAGCTTTGGTTCTTTGTTATCGCATTCCCATACAACAAAACATCATCAGGGAAACTCGAAATTTCGACTTTTGTCCTCCTAATATCGCGATATTGACCACTGTGCGTCGGTCTTGGTAGCATAGTTGGCATAGCGCTGGCTTTCTCTGCTCGAGTTTCAGGTTCGATCTCGGCCCAGGTCGATGGCACTTACTTAATTACTTACTTACAAATGGCTTTTAAAGAACCCGAAGGTTCATTGCCGCCCTCACATAAGCCCGCCATCGGTCCCTGTCCTATGTAAGATTAATCCAGTCTCTATCATCATATTCCACCTCCCTCAAATCCATTTTAATATTATCCTCCCATCTACGTCTCGGCCTCCCTAAAGGTCTTTTCCCCTCCGGTCTCCCTACTAACACTCTATATGCATTTCTGGATTCGCCCATACGTGCTACATGCCCTGCCTTCTCAAACGTCTGGATTTAATGTTCCTAATTATGTCAGGTGAAGAATACAATGCGTGCAGTTCTGCGTTGTGTAACTTCCTCCATTCTCCTGTAACTTCATCCCGCTTAGCCCCAAATATTTTCCTAAGCACCTTATTCTCAAACATCCTTAACCTATGTTCCTCTCTCAGAGTGAGAGTCCAAGTTTCACAACGAAAAAGAACAACCGGTAATATAACTGTTTTATAAATTCTAACTTTCAGTTTTTTGACAGCAGACTAGATGATAAAAACTTCTCAACCGAATAATAACACGCATTTCCCATTTTTATTCTGTGTTTAATTTCCTCCCGAATGTCATTTATATTTGTTACTGTTGCTCCAAAATATTTGAATTTTTCCACCCCTTGGAAGGATAAATCTCCAATTTTTTTATTTCCATTTCGTACAATATTCAGGTCACGAGACATAATCATATACGTTTTCTTTTCGGGATTTACTTCCAAACCGTTCGCTTTACTTGCTTCAAGTAAAATTTCCGTGTTTTCCCTAATCGTTTGTGGATTTTCTCCTAATATATTCACGTGTGTTTAAAATGCGACAGGCTCATGTCAGTAGATTTACTGGCATGTAAAAGAACTCCCGATGGACAAAATTCCGGCACACTGGCGACACTGATTTAACCTCTGCAGTTGCGAGCGTTGTTAAATAAGCGATAGTTTAATTTAATTTTGAGCAGAACCTAGTATGTAAAGTATAGGACTTCCGTTATATAGTCAACGCATGTGTTTTATTATCTTCAAAGAAAGTAGCTTGTTTAATTTCTCCTTGAGCATTGTGACAGCAAATGGAGCCACACGTTGTGATTGCGTCTGCCCTAGAAATGCCTATGTTCTGGAGTCAATGCCTGAGTTAAATTTGCACTGCGTTTCAACTTCTTGTTGGAAAGAAGTCTGAGAAATCCGTGGACTTAATTTTCATTCAAGGCAGCAGGTAGATAAGTTTCAATGCCTCTTTCTATTTCTGCATATAATATTTCTCGTATCTCCATAATGCGAACGACTATTGAAAACCGAGAGGAAGACTTCAGTGCCAACAATATAAGCGGAAGTACTTACTTTCCGATTGCTGAAGTGTCCTTATCCAGGCTTATATAAACCAGAAAACAATGGGGAGGCTTGTTTTCCTTCCAACATTTCACTTCTACTTCGCAAAACTGAAAGTTGTTCATTCGGGACGCGAGAATGCCAGCCGCCATGCGTGTAAATTTCAAATAAACTTTCTGAAGTAACGAACAATGATTGTGTTTCAGCGAACGAATGAAACGCTCCAGCAATTTATATATAAACGTTGCTACCTTTCCTGCGAATTCATTACTGTCTAAGACTGTTGAATATTAATCTAGTGCCTTTTAGCATTTTTGTCCTCCAGTTCGCTTTGCGTTGCTCGTTTAACCACAATTCTGAGAACTTCGTATTTCTCGTGTTTGTAAATCTCTACCTGGGCGACAGATCAAGATTTTTCGTTTATAAAAAGACACAATATTTTATTTTCAAGGGAAAAATTGTTCCAGAGCCGGGTATCGAACCCGGAACCTTTGGCTAAGCGCGCCAACGCTCTACCGACAAAGCTACCCAGGAACTATACCAGACCCCAGCCCAATTTTCCCGCTATATCCATATACCTCAAGTGATTTGATAGAACGCCAGTGCCCAGCATTGAGTTCACACTTACTGTGTAATATATATTTGTTGTTTTCTGTTATGCAAACAGTAACGCGTATAATACAAATCTGGCTTTAAAGTACAACTCCCTGCAAAGCTGACTTGAATAATTTCAAGGGAAAAATTGTTCCACGAACGGGTATCGAACCCGGAACCTTTGGCTAAGCGCACCAACGCTCTACCAACAGAGCTACCCAGGAACTATACCAGACCCCGGCTCAATTTTCCCTCTATATCCATATACCTCAAGTGGGTTGACAGAACGCCGGAGCCCTGCATTGAGTGCACAGTTAGGGGAGAGTCGGGTAGTATCGGACATCGGGTAATATCGGACAGTGAGTTTCTTTCATCTACCACATGATGATAGTATCTGATTGACATGGTTACGTTTCTGTGATGTCGCATAGAGAAACGTAAACATGTCATTCAGGTACTACCATATGGTGGTAGATGAAAGAAACGCACTGTCCGATATTACCCGATGTCCGATACTACCCGACTCTCCCCTACTGTGTAACTTTAATTTGTGGTTTTCTGTTATGGAAACAGTAACACGTATAATACAAACCTAGCTTTTCACGTACAGCTCCCTGCAAAACTGACTTGAATGCTTTCAAGGGCAAAGTTATTCCAAGGCCGGGTATCGAACCTGGGACCTTTGGCTGAGCGCGCCAACGCTCTACCGACTGGGCTACCCAGGAAATCTACTAGACCCCGGCTCAATTTTCCCGCTATATCCATATACCTCAAGTGGGTTGACAGAACGCCAGAGCCCAGCATTGAGTGCACACTTGCTGTGTAACTTAAATTTGTTGTTTTCTGTTATGGAAACAGTAACGCGTATAATACAAATCTGGCATTTCAAGTACAGCTCCCTGTAAAGCTGACTTGACTAATTTCAAAGGAAAAATTGTTCCAGGGCCGGATATCGAACCTGGGAACTTTGGCTGAGCGCGCCAACTCTCTATCAACAGAACTACTCAGGAACTATACCAGACCCCGGCTCCATTTTACCCTTATATTCACATACTTCTAGTGGGTTGACAGAACGCCAGAGCCCAGCATTGAGTGCACACTTGCTGTGTAACTTAAATTTGTGGTTTTCTGTTATGGAAACAGTAACGCGTATAATACAAATCTGGCTTTTTAGGCACAGGTCCCTGCAAACCTGACTTGAATAATTTCAAGGGAAAAATTGTTCCAGGACCGGGTATCGAACCTGGGACCTTTGGCTGAGCGTACCAACTCTCTACCAATGGAAACTACCCAGGAACTATACTCAATTTTACCCCTTTATCCATATACCTCAAGTGGGTTGACAACGCCATAGCCCAGCATTGAGTGCACACTTACTGTGTAACTTAAATTGTGGTTTTCTATTATGGAAACAGTAACGCGTGTAATACAAATCTGGCTTTCAAATACAACTCCCTTCAAAGCTGACTTGAATAATTTCAAAGGAAAAATTGTTCCAGGGCCAGATATCGAACTGGGAACTTTGGCTGAGCGCGCCGACGCTCTACCAACAGAACTACCCAAGAACTATACCCAACCCCGCCTCAATTTGACACACAAGTCCATATACCTCAAGTGGGTTGACAGAACGCCAGAGCCCGGCATTGAGTGCACACTTACTTAAATTTGTGGTTCGATAATAGTAGTAGTAGTAATAATAATAATAATAATAATAATAATAATAATAATAATAATAATAATAATAATAATAATAATAATAATAATCATCATCATACTTTAAAATAGGATGTACTATTAAGAGGACAAGTGAAGAACTGTTTTAGAGCCCAGAATTCAACAAATAACTGTATATAGGCACACAAGAATAGGCGTATTTTGTAAATATTGTTATTGTGATTTTTTCCATCTTTATGTGAGTAATGCCACTCTTGTATTAACTTTCTATAGGTATGTATGTATTTGCACGCGTTTGTTTTGCGTCCATAACAAAGTACATCTGGAAAACATACTTTTTTGCACAACTGATTAATGTGAAGTCTTCCAAGTACGTTATGTACTGTACAAGGGGCAACTAAAGGCCCATTCACAATGAAAATTAAACATAACGTAAACATTAACATAAGCACATAAACATATGCCAAAAACTTAAGTAGCCAAGGCCCATTCACAATGAAAATTAAACATAACGTAAACATAACACGTGTGTGGAAACAAACATACCGAATCAACAAAACTACAGAATCTATTACATAAAAATGGAGAATTGCACAATGACCGACGATGTAGCTATTCAATTTATGTTTCTAATAACTACAATGGCATCAGTATATGGGTTTCAATACTTGAAATCAAAGAAACGGAGATGTAAAAAACGATGGTGGATTCATCCATTGAATTAGAGAAGAATACAACAGGGGGACTTTTATAACCACATTCACATACTAATATATTTTGAAACACCAATACTTTGAACTATAAAATAATGTCAGCTATAAAATGATTTAACTAATACCTACCCTCAGAATTCATTTCTTGTGCTATTTTTTTCCATACATTCCCTTTTAATGTAATATATTTGTATGTTTTATGTTTCTTGTCGTATAGACAAGGGTTTTCTTGGTATAAAATAGTAAACTTTTCGTCATATGATTCCATGTTGCGCGCCTAGCTATCATCACGGCCAATAGATCAAAATATTGCTTGTAGGCAAAGCCCATGAGATGTCATACAAATAGTGAAAACACGCTTTCCGCTTGTGTACTGTTTCCAAATCGCATAAACATAAGCATGAAAGTTTGGAGTTTGCAAACTTTCATGTTAACGTCTTATGATTAAGATTAAGTTTATGCTTACGTAATTCATTGTGAATGCTTTCATTAAATAACATGGACACAAGGTTTTATGCTTACGTTATGTTTATGTTTAATTTTCATTGTGAATGGGCCTTAAGAAGTTTTCGGACTGCCATTAATATAAGCAACGCATAAAATACAGGAAACAGAATTTATCTATGGCACGTCCCAGGAATTTATGAAGGAAAACGACGAAACAAGACCTCAGCGCAAGTGGTATGTGGGAAGTCTAGGGCCAATGACCGCTCTGGGGGAGGCATTGCTTGAATGAAGCGAGCAATCGCTTGCAGGAGGGAATAATTTCTATCTGAACTCTTCTCTACTTTCTACCACGAGTAACTTACCCCTTAGCGGACTCGAGATGATGCTGCCCGCAATACACTCCAGCACAGATAGACTCCGCCCCCATATGCGTGAAGTTACTCCACAAATGCCTGGGACGGACCGTAGAACCAGGGAAACGCCGGGAATCTATACTAAGTGCATCACTTGAAAGCCAGAGTAGAGGACTGGCCATAAGGCGTATATGGAGAGATTCCAGGAAAAGTAGCAATAGATCCTTGACATGTTTGCACAAAGTCACGTGCAAAAGCTCAGTTCTTAAAAACAATTTGACGCTGTTTGATAGATTGACTCAACAGGCATGGAAGCAATGATCTTCTCTGACAGGCGCGTGTATGTTTAACGGTACAACAAATAAAAGTGCAGTTCGGAAATATATTGATTGTACCTTGTACTGTCATCTCTCAGGAGTTTAGTGCTGAGAGGAATGCGGTTCCGACTAGTCTAGCGCGGTACTGGAGTAGGAGGGAACAGTGACAGCGGCAGTCTGGAAGGAAGTACAATCATACTGAAAACATTCGCCCAATTTACGAGAGCAGTATCCCTATTAGTTTTCTAACGTATTTTTGGCCAGATAGAGATACGTGTATTGTAGAAAATTTTATTATTTATATATATATATATTTATTTATTTATTTATTTATTTATTCTGGTGAAGTTAAGGCCATCACACCACCAGAAATACAAATACAATAAAATAAATAAAAAGGAAAATCATAATACAACTACAATAATATAAATGAAAAGAGGAATCATACTATAAAATTTAGTGATTAGTAGAATTGAATTAAATTTGTAAAGTAACCAATTTAAATATACTGTACTGCTGAACTTACTTGAGAAGTAAAACTGCTTGATTTGTATTTTAAGATATTACCATCAAATGATTTTCGCATGACATTATAGGAATCTGTTTGTCACGATACCAATCACACATATTCTAAAATTCCAATACAATAAAACCAAAAACTTTTCCGCAGCATATTTCCTTAAAAATGACTTGTAACAGTGAAATATTTAACATGAGTAATAAATTCATATAATATTAACATAGCTAACATCAGGGAGACGTTTGAGTAAAAATTGCAACAATATATTTAATATATTAATATCAAAACCATATAGACCTAGGTATACAATATGTACCGGTATATGAAATATTCACACACTACTACAAACTGAAGACTGCATATTTTTGGACGATTAATACTTCCCACTCCGCTCGGCTCGGCTTGGCTGTAGCAACAAAAGAATCTACCTGCAACCCCCCGCACCGATGGCAAGAATACCTCAGGTCCCAGCACTAAACTCGTCGGAGGAAGACAGTATACTGTATACTGTAGGGTCTCCTCTTGTCTATAGGAATGGATTCGTTCATATCTTGCTTTTCGGATGACTCATTTCCATTACAACAGAAGTCGAATTTCCGTTCCATAAAATCATTATATTTTTTATACTACCGTAGATCGAATCCTAAATTACATGATTAAATCAATTCTTCACAAAGTTCGACTAGAGAAATAAAGAATGTTTTAGTTGATCATAGCGGAAGGTGTTAGCAAGGATACTATCATAATGGTTGGTCTGTCTTAATAGAATCTGACCTGAACCGATTTTTTATAATATGAATCAACGGGTTAGTATATAATAATAATAATAATAATAATAATAATAATAATAATGGTTTATTTAACTTGGCAGAGTTAAGGCCATACGGCCTTCTCTAATACTCAACCTGGAATAAAAGTGCAATACAAAAAACACTACAAATTTACAGTCTGAAGTATAGTACAATTTTACACACAAACTGAAGTAGATAATCATAATACAATGTAAACAACAAGTCAGTAGATATCAGACGCAATATATAACATATAGAAAGAAAGGAAAATGCATGATAAAATGTGAAGAGTAGGTCAAAATAAATGAGACATACAAAGCATAAAAATATAAGAGAATAATAATAATAATAATAATAATAATAATAATAATAATAATAATAGTAGTAGTAGGAGTAGGAGTAGTAGTACGTACTTACAAATGGCTTTTAAGGAACCCGAAGGTTCATTGCCGCCCTCACATAAGCCCGCCAGCGGTCCCTATCCTGTTCAAGATTAATCCAGTCCCTATCATCATACCCCACCTCCCTCAAATCCATTTTAATATTATCCTCCCATCTACGTCTCGGCCTCCCTAAAGGTCGTTTTCCCTCCGGTCTCCCAACTAACACTCTACATGCATTTCTGGATTCGCCCATACGTGCTACATGTCCTGCCCATCTCAAACGTCTGGATTTAGTGTTCCAATTATGTCAGGTGAAGAATACAATGCGTGCAGTTATAATAGTAGTAGTAGTAGTAGTAGTAGTAATAATAATAATGATAATAATAATAATAATAATAATAATAATGGTTTATTTAACCTGGCAGAGTTAAGGCCATACGGCCTTCTCTAACACTCAACCACGAATAAAACTGCAAAACAAAACCACTACAAATTTACAATCTAAAGTATAGTATAATTTTACACACAAACTGAAGTAGATAATCATAATACAATGTAAACAACAAGTCAGTAGAAATCCGACATAATATATGTATAACATATAGAAAGAAAGGAAATTGCATAATAAAATGTGAACAGTAGATCAAAATAAATGAGACATAAAAAGCATAAAAATATACAGCAATAATAATAATAATAATAATAGTAATAATAATTTATTTATATATTCATTTATTTATTTATTATTAATATTTGTGTGCTGAAAAACAGCCAGAGGCCAATTATAGTTCAGCACAATACACAAACAGAAGATACAAAGGTGCAAAACAAAAATAAATCATATTTTAAATAACAAAAACATACATAAATAAAATTGAGTACAAACAGTAAAAACTAATAATCAAAACGAAACTAAACCTTAAAAGGATCTAAATTGTGCCCATGCAAATTGGCATATTTTATGCATCTACAGACTGGAGAAAGTGATTTTGAATTTCTGTTATAAAAATTTTTTTGAAATCTTAAACCTTTTGTAGGAATACGAAGGCTGATATTGTTTGTGATAGACTCACAATCAATATCACCCTTGATAACTTTGCAAAAAAATTGATAATCAAGATTTAGACGTCTAGCATAAAGGCTACAACAGTTAAAATATTTACAGGTAATCTCATAGTTAAAGTCGGTGAAATCGGGTATATATCGAAAAGCACATAAGGAAATAAATTTTCTTTGAATATTTTCCAATTTAACCGAATCGGTTGAAGTAATGGAATTCCAGGCTACAGATGCATATTCAAGTTTAGAGCGAACCAAAGTAAAGTATAGAATTAATAGTGACTCAGGAGTAGAAAAAGAATAAGTTATAGACCTTATTAAACGAAGCATTCTTATTGAATGATTATAAATATATTGAACATGATCGTGAAAGTATAATTTAGAATCGAGTAGTACACCAAGATCTTTTATAGAATTTTTCCTAATAATACAGGCGTTATTAAGAGAATAATTAAATTTTATGGAAGTAGTTTTTCGAGAGTACAAAATGACAAAAGTTTTTGTTTCATTAATTTTCATTCCATTAATGTCAGACAATTAATAATAATAATAATAATAATAATAATAATAATAATAATAATGGTTTATTTAACCTGGCAGAGTTAAGGCCATAAGGCCACGAATAATACTGCAATAGAAAAAACACTACAAATTTACAATCTAAAGTACAGTATAATTTTACACACAAACTGAAAATAGATAATCATAATATAATGTAAATAACAAGTCAGTAGAAATCTTACATGATATATAACATATAGAAAGAAAGGAAAATGCATAATAAAATGTGAACAGTAATTCAAAATAAATGAGACATAAAAAGGATAAAAATAGAACAAAATAATAATAATAATAATAATAATAATAATAATATTAATAATAATAATAATAATAATAATAGTAATAGTAATAGTAGAAGCAGTAACAGCAGCAATGGCATACAATGAATACAATATTTTTAGGTACACACAGTAAGGAAAATTATGATTACATATAGCTCAAATTATCACATTATAGATTTACCATTATCATTATATAATAAAACAAAAAAATAAAAAAGTTAAATATAACTATATTAGCTTCAATCGAATAATGTAAAAGAGTTAAGTAGCCAGCTATTATAATATACTCCAATGTGATAAATTACATTGATATCAAGGATTAATGTCAAAGGTTTCAGGTTTCAGTAACTGAAACGTGCATTACTCGTCACACACGATTTTCCTGCAATAGTAATAATCCGAACTGTAGTATCATATTTCCAAATAGAGAAAAGTTTACATGAAATGAAATGCATATTTTATTACTACCTCAGAATTGGGGGGGGGGACAGATTGTTAAAAATCTGTGTACGGATCGTTTCATAGGGATGGGATTTCATTCAGAATGCAGTAAACTTTCAAGTTTGTCTGTTGTATATTTAATTTCCCTGGAAACGAATATGTAGAATGTATTCTCCCATCCAGCATTGCGCTTCATGATTTGGTAAATAAGTTCCAATTGTGTTTTTGTATTGATCAGAATAATAAACAACTTTCCGCGTGGGAATTCAGAGCTAGTCCATGAAAATACAGTAGATGACACTCCAAAGAGTAAAAATATAACACTTCTACTTGGAATTTAGTTTAAAAGACACGTAGAGTACTGTACAAAACAATATTTATAAGTCGAGAAATTGAATATCGCGCACATTCAGCGTCAGAAGCACTTATTCAAATGTAAAAACTTGACGAAACATTCAACTTCATATGCTCATTTGTTAGAAGATATTAATTTTTGGACCCATGGTATCGTTACAAAAAATGTGGCCCGATTCAACCACTACGAATCTAACTTATCTGACTGGTCCAGCAATAATTGTTGCAGTGTAGAATCAGTTTATGTACAATAGTACGATTACGAACTTTATCTAACGTATTGTCGTCTGTTTAAGGGAAGACTCCACTGAAAATCATGAAAATTTTCCAAAATTTCTCTAGCTATTTCACTTATTCAGAATTTATATTTTCATATCCCAAATGGATTCAGCTCAATTTTGATTACAAATACTCGTATGTTTACACTTTTTAAATTAAGGCTGAAAGGGGGCGTGGAATTTAAAGAGCTGTCAAAATTGTTTTTCATCGAAGAATTCTTTTTTAAAATTTCTGATTACAAATCTAGTAACTTTTTGTTGGCTCCCTGAAGTTACTAGATGAATGTAGCGGAGGAGAATATTAATTTACATAAATATTCATTTTATTATCAAATCTATTTTTCTGTGTTCATTTTTGTTGATTCAACACCAACTTTCTTATGCCAAATATTAATCAATCTGGATGAAATTTTTACTGCAAGTATTTATGATATAGCTGCATGTTTCTATGCATTTATTTTGTGAGAAATGCTGCTAGTTTATTTTATTAATATTTTTCTTAATGCTGCTAGTTTGTTTTATTAATATTTTTCTTAAGAAAAAACTAGCAGCATTTCTCACAAAATAAATGCATAGAAACATGCAGCTACCTCATAAATACTTGCAGTAAAATTTCATACAGATTGATTAATATTTGGCATAATAAAGTTGGTATTGAATCAACAAAAATGAACACAGAAAAATAGATTTGAAAATAAAATGAATATTTATGTAAATTAATATTCTCCTCCGCTACATTCATGTAGTAACTTCAGGGAGCCAACAAAAAGCTACTAGATTTGTAATCAGAAATTTTAAAAAAGAATTCTTCGATGAAAAACAATTTTGACAGCTCTTTAAATTCAACGCCCCCTTCCAGCCTTAATTTAAAAAGTGTAAACATACGAGTATTTGTAATGAGAATTGAACTGAATCCATTTGAGGTATGAAAATATAAATTCTGAATAAGTGAAGTAGCTAAAAGGAATGGAAAAATTGGAAAATCCTTTTGATACAAACATAAACAAATACAGTAAAATCCCTCGTATCCGGCACCCATATAACCTGCAATGCCAAAACAACGGCACTTTTGACTAGGTAAAAAAAGTCATTCATTCGAAAGGGAAGAGTCGGACGATTGCAGCGATATTTTCCTACTCATTTTTTTTGAGGTTTAATAAAAAAAGAATATAAGTTAAATACACTAAACAGTATGTCCAAGTTATACACAACTTGCAATTTCATAAATGACAATTTCGTTGAATTTGGTGAAATCACAGATGTTTTTCAAACTATAGACTAATTTGCATAAAGTCAATCTTGTTTTACTACATTTTATGAATATTTTAGTTTTATAAATAAAAATAATTTTATTCACATTGAAATGTATACTATAATAAAATACAAATAAATTGAATAATTAAAGGAAGAAAATTTCATTTAAATAATAGGACTCGGGGAAGGATGCAAGAATACTTGTAGCATTACCGCGCTGAATGGCGATACCAATGCCCTGACGTAGATATTGACTGCTTCGAGGGTCCCCAGAAAGCTGCACTAAACTTCTGCCTATAATGGAGATGAGAGCTTTGGCTTCACTACACCATGATCCAAACGTTTCAACCGTAAAAGGGACAAATATATAATTATCTACAAGATGTTTATATTTATGGTGTTTACTGACAGCGGCACTTAATTCACTTATTATTCCCAGAACATGAATTATACCAGCAATCGAAAAGTATTGGGAATCAATTTGAATAAGGAACAAAAAAAAAGGTTCCCTTCCCAGGCAGGATTCGAACCACGAAAGTCTTAGTTACCAGTCTATCGTGCTCTGCAGTGAACAAGGCTCTGAAATCAGCTACAAGGATCGGTCCGGTCTTTTTACCACTACCGGTAATGTACTGTACATTGTTTATCCACAGACTGTATTGTTGTTCAAACAAAAAGGTTTGTTTTGTATTTGTTCAATTACATTTCTGTGGTGTTGAAGCCATAATTATGAACTTCACTCTCTCGTGATTGATAAATGAAAATAAAATTGCCACTGCTTTTGTTGAAATTGGTACCTTACTTAGTATTCAGCGGACGCCAAACGGCACAAAATGGCATTATCTCGTAAACGGTTAATTTGAGCAACCATGTTTACTGGAAGTTTTTTGCTTCTCTTTGCTTTTTACTTCTTATGCATAAATTTTTGACCTTCAGTTTTTGAAACAATCTGTGAATGAATGAATGAATGAATGAATGAATGAATGAATGAATGAATGAATGAATGATGTCCCATGTTGGGCACTGGCCTCCTGTGGTGGGGTTAGAACTCCCGCGACAGGGATGGCTCAAGTGTACTCGCTTGGTGAGCTAATCCAGGCGAGCTTGTCATGTCTACTACTTTTGTGACAAGGTTAATAACCTTGTTAAACTTTAATTAGTCTCAGCACTCTGTTCTTCATTTTTTTACACTATCCACATAATAATAACACCAGCACTTTGACAAACACTGATTGCTATTTACACTATGTAACTGACACTTTCTCACCACTGACTTTACTATTTACAAAATTTATCTCACACTTTCAATAATACTGACTTTACTATTTACAATATCTTAACACTGATTACGTTATCTATTTACAATGACCTTCCATAGTTCTTTCCACAAAACTCTGTTCTTTGCTGTCCTCGATCATTGTTTCCCCGCCTCTTTGGCAAACATGTCAGACCATCTGAGCAGTGGTCTTCCCTGTTCCCTCTTTCCGGCGTAGGGGTCCCACATCGTGGCTGCATGGGTCCATCTTGCCTGGTGTAGTCTCGCCACATGTCCCCTCCCAGGTCCACTTCGTTGCCGTCGGTCGTTCTGCTGCGTCAGTAGTGTTCGTCAGTCTTTGTAGTGAAACAATCTGTATAAAATAAAAAAACACAAATGTTAAAAATGTACATATCGGTATTTTATTTTACTAGTTCAATTCGAGTACAGATGCTTCACGAAATCACAAGAATTTCCTTAAAATCCCAGCTAACTTTTAATCTGGAAATGTCGATAAAATATTGCAGGTCTTCCACGTGAGAAATCTCCGAGAGGCTGCAGAACAGGTGGCGTCTCCTGGCATCCGCAGTGTCCTTTGTTCACGCTCGACGACTGAAGCTTCACATCCGCATCGCGTAAAGAAATTCAACTGTCACTAAATGACTAATGGCCGAATATTGGTTCACATAATAAAAACCGGTCGTTTGTTATATTTGTGTCAACTTAGTTGCGAATCATGCGGATGCAGACCCTGTTCAATAGAATAGCGATTAAGCCAGCAACAGCGGGTACATGCGTTGGCAGATTCAAAACGCATTAATCTCGCATTATAAACATTCTTTAGTTCTGAACAAGGAATATTAAAAAGCTTAGATCAGCCTCTGTCTAAATTCGTTTGCAATTTAAACGCTTAATTTCTCATGTACAGAGAACGGAGATCAGGAACATGAATGAAGCAATGGCAAAAACAAAGTAAAACACATTCAGAGAGATAAAATCAAAGATTTTTGGGCAAAAAGTGTTCTAATATTGTTTTTTCAACGGCTTATAATCCATATTTCACAAAGAACGGCAGTCGTCGCTAGGCAACGGAATTCTAATTCCGTATCTATTTTGTTTGCTACGTCCTAGACGTATGTTATTCAGGTAACTCTAGGTTTCATGTACACATGATTCTTCCTATTAAAATAGTTATTCAATTGTTTTTATTAGTTTTATTCACTTGTTTCTATTAGCTTTCGTCTGTAATTATTTAATCCAAAGCCTCCTCAAATTGATGTACTGAAGCATTACAATAAATTTTTCTTTATTCAGTACACATACATTCTCATCAAAAGAGATAATTTTTACAAAAGAATAGTTTATAAGTGGCAAAAAAAAAAAAGATTTTTTACGTACTGAGACCTGGAGAATCCAAAAATGGATAAATAAATAGGCCTATATGGTGCTATTTAAAAAAAAAAACAAACTCACTGGCATACTCTTTATGAATGAAAAGCATAATATTTCAAAACGTTCAAAATATTCTTTCTTTGATACCCTACAACTTTTGTATAAATAATTTCTTCATAAAATTAGAAATAAGGAAGTTACAAGCATTGTTCCATACTGTTCGCGTAGGCTTCCGCGGCTGGTGTACATGGTGCGTGGATAAGCTTCAGGGCTTCTACCGCGTTGTCTTGGTGTTAGTGGCTGACGTTTCGACCGCTGTGTTGTGGTCATCTTCAGAGCAGTTGTTGGATAAGGAAATAGTCTGCGAGCTCGTATATATATAGTAGTCTTGATGGGGGAAGTACTTGCGGTGATAGGTCGTAGGTTCTCCTTCTGGCATCTGATTGGTCCTACGTTGTCCAATCCGGTTGAGGTCTGTATGAAGGGGAGTATTCATATTAAATACTGGCCCTCATAAGATCCGAAAGAGTGACCTTGATACCGTGCCCGATGTCCGGATGAAGGGGGGCGCCGCGTACATGTGGAGACCTGGTTTCTCGTTCCTAAGTATAGGTCGTAGGTCACTCTTTCCATCTCTCCTTAAACTAATGTTTTCCTTCCGACACGAAATAATGTGGCAAATACCAATTGCTTTTTACTGTTAAGATAAGGAAAAGTTCTTAGAAAATTGTAAACAAATTGCTTGGACCCAAAATTTGTCATACAGGATTATTTTATCAGGATTTGATTACAATTAAGTTACAATGCAAATGGTCTAAATAATACATTCATTATTAAAATCTGTTTCATCTGAAGTATCATTTTAATGTTAATAAGTTATTGACAAAAATTCATAATATCCAAAACTGACTGATCAAATAGAATTTTGTTCATTAGGACAAAACGAAGTGCATTTAGTCCATCATAAAAACTTTTCTAATAAGACATAATAATTTTTCACTTTTTAAAAACATGTCCTCTTTCAGGATCTCGTCGTTATTCGTGTTTTTCAATTTAAAAAAAATGCAATAAATATTTCTTAAGTAATCAGTTTTACACTTCTCTGAAAAATTACTTTCCTGGGACATTATGCATTTTGAAGAGTTTCTCCTGAAATATGTTTCAAAGGCGAAGACCGATTTAAGTTGCTGTCTTAACTCAGAACCAAGAAAATCACAAAGTTTTCTTTATGTTACGGTTTTTTAAATTGGTGCTCTCGAAAAGGCATAGATTTATTGAATTCTTATTAAAAATATTTTTAGAGCGTTAGTACATTTCGTTCTCTCCTAAGGGCCATTGAACGAATTAATTATATTCTTGTACAAATTAAGTGAAACGAAAAAGCAGTTGCGAACTCTTTTATTTCTAATTATCAAATGGCAATTCGTGCACAGTTACGATACTCTGAGTTTCCGACTCATTAATTTAATTTATGAATAGAAGGGGAAGGGAAGCACAAAAGGAAAATGAGACGAGAATGAATGTGGTTTCCGAATCATTAAAATAAAATTAAAAGCCTCCAGCATAACAAACTAAGAAGTTTAAGTCTGTAATGCTTATTTGCAATTCAGTGAAAGCGATTCGACGTAGAACAAAGCTTTAAACAACTGCGGTGTATATGCAGTTCTCCTTCAAAATTACTTGTCAAAGACAGACTTCGCTTTTCTATCCACTGTCCATAAAAATCTCTTATATTATCTGGATTTTTTAACTGTATAATAAAAGAGATTTCTTCTTAGGTAATATTGAACTCAGTTTTGAAGTACTTTTCAGGAAGGAAATAAAGACATGTGATCAGTTAAAATTAAGGCACCCAGTTTCATAAAAGCCCAAGGCACAAAACAGTAGCTTGGAGAAAAATTGAGTTTTGTGAAACATGATATATTTAAAAATTATCATTCATTCATCTAGTGTTCTACCCAAGGTCAGGTCTTTCACTACAAACCCAACATTCTCCAATCTTTCCTATTTCGTGCCTTCCTTCTTGTCTCCTCAAGTGATCGATATATCTTAATGTCGTGTATCATCCAATATTTTCTTATACCTCGAACTCTTCTCCCGTTCACCATTCCTTCCAGTGCATCCTTCAGGAGGCAGTTTCTTCTCAACCAGTGACCCAGCCAATTCCTTTTCCTCTTTCTGATCAGTTTCAGCATCATTCTTTCTTCACCCACTCTTTCCAACACAGCTTCATTTCTTATTCTGTCTCTCCACTTCACACGTTCCATTCTTCTCCAAATTCACATTTCAAATGCTTCTATTCGCTTCTCTTCACTTCGTCATATTGTCGGCTTTTTTCCCCATACAATGTCACACTCCATATAAAGCATTTCACTAGGCTCTTCTTTACTTCTTTTTCTAGAGGCCCGCAGAAGATTCTCCTTTTTCCATTAAACGCTTCCTTGGCTATTGCTATCCTCCTTTTGACTTCCTGGCAGCAGCTCATGTTACTGCTTATAGTACACCCCAAGTATTTGAAACTGTCGACTTGCTCTACTGCCTCATTTAGAATTTAAAGTGTTGAAATTCTATAAAAAGGTATTGAGAAAATATCCTAATACTTAAAGAAAATGAGTATCTGTTTCATTATAAAAACATGCATGTAATTTCGATTTCATTGTAACTTCTGATTATTTTTTATGTACGAATAGGTTAGGAAAAGAAAGCGGCAATAGTTTTAGTGACTCAGATAATTTTATAATATGTCTTATTATCTATACACGTTCAACACCAACATCACGATCATTTACAGTTGGTCGCAGATCATGAAAACACATATCACTTGACGATGTGTCAGAGGAAGAACAATATTGTTTGTGCGAGATCGTGCGTATTTGCTTGTTTTCCGCACAGAACCAATACGCGGTAAGTGTGAAATACCACATTCAGTATTCCCAACGTAACACACATAACAATTTCCCTCTTCTTACCGCTTAAGCGCGACATTCATTTTACTGCTTTAGGCTTTTAACATATTATTTTTAGAGACGTTTAACATAGTAATAATTATAAATTGGAAACTTACCACTGCAATTTCACCTAAATTGCAATGTTAATTATTGTTCTTAAATATTTGCAAAAATTAAGTAAAGTCTACTACTCCACGAAACTTATTGCATTCCTGATACAAGTAACATTAAGAAAGCCGTGAAAAAATCAACGAGATTCCAGATGCCGATGTTATTACTGCAATATGTTATATAAATAATATTGTTAAAATTTAAAAATGAAAAATAAATCATTACATAACCTTACCGTTTGTTTTAAGTTCGCATTTATAGACTGGGGGAAAAAAAGACAGACGTTTATCACGGCCTGCTGGAGTATAGTAAACACAGAAAACATTTTATGGCAACAATGTCGAAGAAAGATATTTTGGTGTTCCGAAGTTGGCGTCATTAAACAGAAACCAACATGAAGATTTCATTGCACCTAATTAGAAATTCGTCTTTCAGGTATGTAATAAACGATCTTCGCACAAAATAATGTACGATACACGAGCAGTATGTTTGTTTTCATGTTCTCGGAAATTAAAAAAGCTCAACTACGTTTCGCTTTTTCAATCTTTCCCTCGAACATGAAAACGTCAACATACCGCTCTTGTAACGTATATTACTATTGTATGCATCTGAAGTCTGATTAGTGTAATATATTACTACAGAGTATTCGGATCTTAAATTGCAGTAGAGCAAAGAATGGAAACTATTCGTCTCTTTCCTTCTCATGAATTTCACCATAAGCGCTATCTTTTTATAATGTAACAGGGTTACCACATTTCCGTAAAATATATAGTAATCGATTAAAACACATGAATACATAGTTTAGTAGAGAATTTGAAGCTGCATCTGTTGGCGTCAATGAAAAATATCTTACGAAGTAATTAAGGGTTAAAATGTCAATATAATTAAAAATTGACCCCAAATGCAAAATCTTCGCTACACGAAATACATCACATCATAAATGCTATATGTAATCCGTTAGAAACTTTTCCTTTTTACTGTTGGTAAAGAAATATTCACTCTCCACGTACGTAAGTTTAAATCTACATTTGAATGTTAAGAAAATGCAGATTGTTTGTTTCGTTTTAGTCATAATCAGAAATTTTTATACGAAAACACGAAAAGTCACTCAGTGAAAAACTTTTTTCGGTGTTGTCTCTACATGGGGTCAAAGCGGGAGGAGCGTCCTTCGAAGATGGAAGTTATTTTTAAAACAAACCCCAAGTCTGTACATCATCTAATTCCAGATTTATGATTTAGGAAAGGGGAATATCTGTTCTGTTTCGTTTTGATCCATTGAGATAGCTCTTGCAACTATCGTACAATATACATACATCCGAATTTTATCTCGTGGAGATCCGGAATTATACAATACATTTCAATCTTGAAACGGTCACGTGCATTGACGATCATAAGCAATTTTATAGTGTAATAATATACCCAATTATATACAAGTGAAGATAGTAATTGTATGTATGTGTGTGTGTGTGTGTGTGTGTCTGTGTGTGTGTGTTAGTGCTTGTGCATAGAGTTCCTTAAAGTAAAACTTGTGCAAGATAAAATCATATATAGGCCTATATAATATTAGAGTGTAAAATGGATTCTCAAATTAAGAAGATACGTTTCATAGATAAGCTTATGTAGTTCTGACGTTTCGCTTAAGTCACTCTTGCGTGCATTCTTCTGCAGTTGACGTCACAACAACGCACTCCATAAGCGCTGTACTGCAGTTTAAGGTCCGAACTCTATGTCGGCGATGTAAGCAATGGAGTGGGAAAGGAACTGGCCACCGTCTTCTATTATCTCCTAGTTTAGTTGTCTCGTGAGTGTTGCCTTATTGGTGTCACTCGTATGAAGTTCCAACAAGTCTTCAACTATTAAGTTAAAAGGACTTCAGTTAATACGCACTTCGTGGGAAGCTTTTCTTCAACATTGTAACATCTGTCTGTCATTAATCAGAGCAGATAATCCGCATGTTAACATGATGAGACAGATGTTGAACTCGTCGTGTGATTCCCTCTGCCTTTCTTTTCCCGAAGACTTTACTAAAGCTACAATTCGAAACTTTCGAGAAGAATTGCGAGGTCGTGAATATGAATCATGGAAGACCCTTTCAGGACGGGGAAAAGGTGTTGAGCAGCCGCCAACAGTTGGATTGCTAATAAGAAAGGGATTTCGACTAGTGAATGGATATCTAGCCTGAAAATGACAGCACATATAGCAGCTGTTCGTTTCGTTCCCGGCAGATCTCTTGACGGTACCTGGTGCAGGCATGATTGCCCGGAGATTGAAACTTTAGCACATGTTTTGGGATTCTTTGAACAGGGATTGCTCTTGAGGAATTCTAGACATCATCATATAAGATCCAAAATTGCTGCCGCATTAAGAAATAAGGGCTGGATAGTAGAAGAAGAAATCTCCTGTCTAGCTGAAAATGGGTCAACGAGACGAGTAGATATTTTAGCATACAATGCTGACCTGAATAGGGCATCATTGTGGACTCCACGATACGTTTTGAAGAAGGATTTCATCAGTAGGGAGCGGATTTTTATGTGCTAAAAATTTTTAATATATTTATTTTTATGTGGTAAAAAGTACGAAAACATTTGCTAAAAATTAAAAAAATATTTCTTTTAAATATGACAAAAATACCTTATTTAGCTTGGGAAAAAATGTTACTAGGTATTCACCCACCACACTTGAGTACTGGTAGTTGTCCGAGAATTGCAGTGAACAACAAAGGTCATCTCCAAATTCTCCATCACAAATGCATGCCGATTATCTTTGAACAACGGTTTATACTGTGAAAACGACCTTTCCACATCACAGGACGTCAGACGTGCATATTTAAACAGAGGAATGTCACAAACACATACACCGTCAATTTCACCTACAGGCACATCCTCCAATACTTGAGCAACTTTACACATTTTTTTTATATCCACTGTTTTTCCCAAACACATTTCTGGAATTTGTCCTTTGTACTTGTACTTCTGAACCTGATAGAGAGTCTAGTTTAATTTTCACGGCACGCACCTCCTTGTTTCAGACAATAGGTTTTTGGATGTTTCGAGTTTTTTATGGTGTCTCACAAAAAGCTTAGATTTGCTAAAACGAAAGCCAAATCGTTTCTTAAACAACCATCTTTCAGTATATCTTGAAGGGTATAGTTTGACAAAGCCTGATAACAGGGAATCACAACAAGATATATTGCCTTACTTGATAGACATGAGCGAGAGGCAAGACATTTGTTTAAATTAAATAATGTTCATACCCGAGCTCTTATCTGTTGTGTTTCACAAACAAAGCGTGGAATGAAATGTTCTTCAGCAACAATAAACATTCCTAATTATGTGTTGCAAGATCTCTCCTCCTTGTCCATGTTAATTTATTCTCTAATAATATTTAACACTGATATGCTGCCTAGCAGTTCTCAGAACTTGAGGCGATACTATTACGAAAATGGATCACGGATACACCACACAGCGGTTAAAAACACGAAGTAACCAAGAACTCTTAAAAAGATAACATACTTCTGAGTGGCATAATTGATTTAGTTTTAAAATGTTTAAAAACTCTTGTAAAAAATATTTAATTAAAAAAAACTCGAAGATTTATGTGTTTATAATAGATTTCCTGAAAATATGTATTTACATAATTTTTTTGTGAAAATATGTGTTTTTATGTAAAATAAAATTCGGGTTTTAAACTTGAAACTTCATGTTCGGAATTTTTTTCTTTCTTAATTGTGTTTTATCACACGCAAAAACAATACTTAATTACATAGGAATCCGCTCCTTAGTCATCAGTCAGCCGAGGTCCACCTTGAGAAGAAGTCGATCTATGAGCCTACAGTCAACTATTTCAACCTGAAAGATTTCTTAATTTACGTTGAAGTATTCAGCTTACTCACAGGTGGTCAAGGGACTATAACAGTTTTTTTTTCGAAGAATTTCGACTGAAATTTGCTCTGCCAAGATCTTTGAGGGAAGACATTGTGATAACAGTTTTAAAGAAATCCTGCCAAATCCTAATTAATCACATGGTGCCACATTAATAGCAATTGTAATTTCTCATGCCCTTTATTTTGTACCTTTTTTAATTTAATTATCTGTGTTTACATATGTAGCCTATATTTATTTTTGAGGATACACTAAGTCCGTAAGGACTACCCTCAATGAGGGGCAGTTTGTAATTAATTAATTAATTAATTTACGTTACTTACTTATTTACTTACGGATTTTAAGGAACCCGGAGGTTCATTGCCGCCCTCACATAAGCCCGCCATCAGTCCTTATCCTGTGCAAGATTAATCCAGTCCCTACCATCATATCCCACCTCCCTAAAATCTATTTTAATATTATCTTCCCATCTACGTCTCGGCCTCCCCAAAGGTCTTATTCCCTCCCGCTTCCCAACTGACACTCTATGTGCATTTCTGGATTCGCCCATACGTGCTACATGCCCTGTCCATCTCAAACGTCTGGATTTAATGTTCCTAATTATGTCAGGTGAAGAATACATTGCGTGCAGTTCTGCGTTCTGTAACTTTCTCCATTCTCCAGTAACTTCATCCTTCTTAGTCCCAAATATTTTCCTAAGAACCTTATTCTCAAACACCCTTAATCTCTGTTCCTCTCTCAAAGTGGTAGTCCAAGTTTCACAACCATACAGAACAACCGGTAATATAACTGTTTTATAAATTCAAAGTTTAAGATTTTTTACATTACAGAAACAAAATTCAACTATTTGAACTAATATATCTTGAATAATTTCATACCCAGTTGGGTCTATTACGCCAACATATTTCTGGCAACTAGGAGTTTATTTTAAGTGTCCAGATTGAGATGAAGAGATATTGAGACCAAATCAAACGAGATTTTGGCATCGGTTATCACTAATATAGTACAGCGTAATACATAAGATAGTAAGCAATTGTATTCTAATTTAATATTACTAAGAAAACAAGTATTTCATTTGTTTTCCTCGTATATAATTCAATTTAATTCAATTATTTCAGAACCTCTTCGACTACTGGGTGTTCATTTCAAAGTGTGTCATGACGTCACTGTTGATGAGTCAGCGATTTGAAGCGAGTTTAAGCTTTTATGTCAGAGAAGTTGCCTATTAATCAAGGCGTTCAATCTGAACTTGAGAACGTGTACGGTATAACTTGAACGTCGTAGCAACAGATGGCGGTCTGTACGGCCTATGTGCTACCATATCCACTTTCGAACTGTGTTTTGCGCGGGCAAGTCGTACGCAGGGTATTTGTTATCATCGGTTGCGTACCACAATATTCCACAATACAAATCAAATGCTCCGTGTCCGTGTTGATTGTCGAAATGTCAACAAATACGTAAGTAATCGTCTTAACCCTCTCCCCATATCTCGACAGTAAGAAAAAACTCACCTCAATACGTGTTTCCAAACAGTTCACATTCCTGCCACTACCGGCGTTACCGTACGTATCGGTAAGTACTCTTCAGAATGAACGCCGTACTTGCTAGGCAACTTCTCTGGCACATAGGTAATACACCTCTACGGAAGTGTAGGAAGATTGAATTCTCAAGGCTCATCGGCTAGCCACATGACGGCATACAGCGAGCCATGACACACTTTGAACTGGACATCCAGTATATGACCACACTCGTAGCCTGGAATCTCATTGAACATTTATAAATACACTTCTGAAAAATGACGTAGCAATGAATTTGTTAATGGTCGACATGTTACGTGCACGATGGTCATAAGTACGAATATATTATATATGTTTGGCGTCGGTGTTGCTTAGCAACAGTTCCATTAACATTTATTATTGAGCATTCTCCATCACTTACTTTCTTCCGCTTAGCAATTCACAAAGGACTCGGTGTAGTAAAGCTAAAGACATCATCATTACGACTATGAAGACTCATGTGGGAGACGGAGGTAGAGCTCTAAGATTTTATGCTCTCGGCAGTAGAATGAGGTGGTATGGCCAGCACATCGTAGTGGCAGAGTTTTATTCCAGAACGAAATTTCAGGGATTTATGGAATGCCTTTAATTGCCTGTAATGTTTCTAGTTTCTAATATTTGGATTAGGTCAGAATCAGAGTCCTGCATTGGAGTTAAATCGCTCGCTTGAACTCGGTCGAATGTCGCATCCTCGAGCGAGATAAGATACGCTCGTAATAAATAGAAGCACAGTACAAGGTCATCTCACCGACATGTCTTATCTTGTATGGAAGGCGACAGATAAGTTACACATATGTTTTGCTCACACGGTAAAAATAAGGCTTTATTTTCTGCGTTTATGACAAACGTTTGTCCACACCTGTGGAGTAACGGTCAGCGCGTCTGACTGCGAAACCAGGTGGCCCGGGTTCGAATCCCGGTCGGGGCAAGTTACCTGGTTGAGGTTTTTTCCGGGGTTTTCCCTCAACCCAACACGAGCAAATGCTGGGTAACTTTCGGTGCTGGACCCCGGACTCATTTCACCGGCATTATCACCTTCATATCATTCAGACGCTAAATAACCTAGATGTTGATACAGCGTCGTAAAATAACCCAATAAAAAAAATGACAAACGTTTAATGGAACAGTCAATGGAACGTACCAAACAGTAACATGAAGTTATAAATAAAACGGTATGAAAAACTTCGATATACAGTTATTATTGCTAATTAATAATTATTCAATATTTGATTTAATATGATAGGTCCATACATAATGTTCCGCGTAATATACTGCGAAAAATTATAAACGTTTTGCAAAATATTATTGATATAGCAGTAGATTAATAACAATAATAGTACAGAGATAACGTCACAGAAAATATAATAAAACGAATAACCATGTTGCACAACTGTTACAGACGCAAAAATTGATACACTAATTATTACTAGAAAACTTGATACGGTTCTTGCAATATCGTGATTGTGTTCTCAGTATATTTTAAAGCAAGTTTTGTAGTTGTACTATGGAGAGGTTAATTAAACACTGCAAAGTTTTGAAATGATAAACATCTATGATGTTACTACACAGTTCATCACTGTAACAAGAACGAGTGTCTAACGCTCGGCTTATACCGTTCGAGGATTTATCGCTCGTGACAATTTTACCCATCATGCATGTGCGCTACCTATCGGATTATGCTATGAACTACTTGGCGCCCGAGCGAAAACGTCCGATGCAGACCTCTGGTCAGAATGATTTAAATCAGTACTATCACAGACAGGACAAATACAATCTGTCCAGTAATTAGATAGCGTATTGGAGGGAATGAATGAGAGAAAGAAATGGGAGGGGGATGTTTAAAAGGTACGCGGAAACGCGTAATTGGGGGTGGGAGGAATTTGAAGAGTGTGATCATGAAACGCGTTCAGTCCATTTTTATGAAAGGACTGGGCTAGTGTATTTATTCCCCGGTCTACGGACTGAGCGAGCTTTCAAGTGACATGCACAATAACATAAATCTTTAGACAAGGATGTACGTTGTTTTGGAAGAAACCAAGCTTATAATACGGGGTGATCCGTTTGGGAAGACATGAAATAAAAACGTGATAAAAAGAGAATTGTTGCTATTTATTGTTAAATAATTTGTACATGCATTCTAGAAGAATGGGAGTTTTCTCAAAATTAGACCTCAACGAGCCCACCATTATGAACACGACACAGTTCATATCTTGAGGCTAATTCCTCCCATGTGTGTTCTAACATCTCAGGGGTAACTTCCTCAAAAGATGAGAAAATCTTTCCTCTGAGACTGGATTAATCTTGGACAGGATAGGGACCGATGGCGAGCTTATGTGAGGGCTGCAACGAACCTCTGGGTTCCTTAAATCCCATAAGTAAATAAGCCACAATCTATATGCCATAATAACACCAACAAGACTTGGACATAAACATTTCGCAACAACGTAGGAAATTACTGAAGGATATACCTCCTGAACCCAGAAGACTAGCAGTTGCAAGCTTTCGCCTTAACACTGAACATGACATCCTGGGTAAACACCTCAATCGTCTTGGCATCCTGCCATCAGCATCCTGCATTTTGTGCCATCAACAGGAAGACATGGACAGGCAATATCTTGCAAAATGCCCTGCTCTGAAATCCTCCAAAGAAGTCGACCGCTACTGGGAAGCCAGAGCCCCAATGTTTTTTTATTACTTAATTCGTAGTTTTTTCACCACTCTCTTGTTTTTCCCTCGGCCAATGATAATAAATATCATGTACTAGCCATTAGACAAATAATAATAAATATGAAGACATTATTACAAAAACAGCCCTAGTCACTTTTAATGCAATTGAGTTAAGGACACATTTGTCACTATTTCAAATGTTTATAGACTCCAAAAATGATCCATGTTAGGTGCAATACCCACAAGAATAGACACCAGTTATGGAAACAACTAACATGTGTTGTTCTATTTATTTTTATTGTTCTTCTGAAAAATAGCAGTTTTGACTAGGGTTGTTTTTGTAATAATGTCTTCATATGCCTTAATAACCAACTTTTTTCGAACACTGATATTACATATATGGTATGGTATCACAAACAGCTTATACAGAGTGATTCACAAGGATTTACCGTCACTTACAGAGCTTATTTCCGAATACATTCTGAGCAAAAAATGTCATATGAACATGTGTCCTAATCTCAATATTTTCAGAGTTACACTAATTTGAACTTGTTAGTAATACCCTTTTTTTTTTTGAGGGAAAAAATGTTACAAATAGAGAATGAACTATTCAGGAGTATCATTTCTTTAATTCCTATAGTGTTCTGAAGCTAAAAAGGTGTTGTTAATTGCTTTGTACAGATTTTGTTTTCCAATTTTTAACTAAAAATTACATTATTCTTACGCATTTAGGGGAGAGTCGGGTAGTATCGGACATCTGGTAATATCGGACAGTGAGTTTCTTTCATCTACCACACGATGATAGTACCTGATTGACATGGTTACGTTTCTCTGATATCGCATAGAGAAACGTAACCATGTCATTCAGGTACTACCATATGGTGGTAGATGAAAGAAACGCACTGTCCGATATTACCCGATGTCCGATACCACCCGTCTCTCCCCTAACACAAAAATTGTTAGAAATCATACGACTTTAGGGGTTTGATTCTTTACAGTTCAATTATGCATCCTAATGTACAGTCTTGAAGAATTCTCAAGAGGCGTGATTTGTAACAATTGTGATAAATGCGTAAGAAAATGTAATTTTGTAGTCAAAATCGAAATAAAAAAATTCAGTACGAAGCAACTATGTAATTCACAACACATTTTTAGCTTCAGAATACTAGCTAATTAAAGAAATGATACTTCTGAATAGTTGGTTCCTTATCTTTAATACTTTTTTACCCTTAAAAATTAAAAAGTAAGTAGTATTTTACAAAGAATTTAAAATTAATGTAACTTTGAAAATATTGAGATTAGGAAACAAGTTTATATGACTTTTTTTGCTCAGAATGTTTTCAGAAATAAGCTCCATAAGTGACGGTAAATTCTCGTGAATCACCCTGTATATAAATTTTTTTTTATATAATTGAAGAACTTGTGAATAATATTCCATACTTTTTTTAACATTCTGCATATAAAATTTCAATTGATAGCGAAAGAACAAAGATGAAAAATAAATAACTACGTTTGTTTTTATCCATTTATATTAGCATTAATAATACTGTTGTGATTTCCACTATTATGGATAACCTAGACAGTACTATCTGATGAAATCTCATTGCGTACAACCTGGAGCAAATTGCATTAATTCGTAGCGGTTGTATAATTAGCTTTGACCGAGGAGTGGAATGCGAACTCTATAATCACCATAAAGATTCCTCGATAATGTTTATTACAGTAATGTCATATCGAAGTAATTTTAATGCCAGCGGAATTGTCCTCATCATATGGAAAATGCACCTGGAGGGCTTTTGTCTCTAATTTGCCGGATCCCATCAAATTATATATCAATATGAATCACCACAGATGCAAGATACAGATGCCTCATAAATGGATTTCGCTGCTTATTTGTATGATACTAATGCACTGCATTAGGTTTCGTTTAATTTGACGGCAGTATTTTTAGACATCCATATATACAGGGTGATTCACGAGGATTTACCGTCACTTACGGAGCTTATTTCCGAAGACACTCGGAGCAAAAAATGTCATATAAACATCTGTCCTATTCTCAATATTTTCAGTGGTATTCTAATTTGAAGTTGCTTGTAAAATACCACTATTATTTAGTTTTAAGGGTAAAAAGAACATTGCAGGTAAAGAATGAACTGTTGAGGAGTAAAAATGTGTTGTGAATTTCATAGTTTCTTCGTGTAAATTTTTTTTTCCGATTTTTTATTTAAAAATTACACTTTCTTACGCATTTATCACAACAATTGTTACAAATCACGCCGCTCTTGTAAATTCTTCAAGACTGTTCATTAGGATGCATAATAATTAAACTGTAAAGAATAAAGTTCCTAAAGTCGTATGATTTGTAACAATTTTTGTGATAAGTGCGTAAGAATGATGTCATTTTTGGTTGAAAATTGAAAAACAAAATCTGTACAAAGTAATTAACAACACATTTTTAGCTTCAGAACACTAGTCAATTAAAGAAATTATACTTATGAATAGTTCTTTCTGTATTTGAAATAATTTTTTACCCTCAAACTAAAGAAAAAAAGTATTTTACAAAGAACTTCAAATTATTTATTTATTTATTTATTTATTTATTTATTTATTTATTTATTTATTTATTTATTTATTTATTTATTTATTTATTTATTTATTTAACCTGGTAGAGGTAAGGCCATAAGGCCTTCTCTTCCCCTCTACCAGGGGATTACAACTACAATATTAAGAATACAATTACAATTATAATTACAATGAATATTACATTTATAAATAGCCTACAATAAAAATAGAAGTGCTAAAAGATTAACTGATTAATAAAGGCTAGGCAGTTTATTGTATAAGTTAAGAGGACAGAATTTTTTTTTTATTAATTGAATAAAACTTAAACCTACTCTACGCAGTAAGAAAATGCTTAATTAGTGTAACTCTGAAAATATTCAGATTAGGACAAATGTTTATTTGACATTTTTTGCTCAGAATGTCTTCGGAAATAAGTTCCGCAAGTGACTGTAAATCCTCGTGAATCATCCTGTGTATTTATGTATAAGTATGAAACCTAAGAACGAATATTGGGGAAAGCGACTTTTGACCCATCTTGTATAATGTACAACAAAAATACGAAAATACGTAAATAAATGTATAATTCGAAAATTATATGGCAAGTGATACACAGTTGATAGACAACCATCAGCCCGTACGAATATATCCCAGATCTACCGAGTTTACAGCCGAAAACGCTATCGCTTGACTGGAAACTCTTCAAGCCACAGTGAGTGTGATGTGAGAACTACTTAGGGCAGAAGAATTGCACAGACATTGATCAAGAAGAGGGCTTGCGGAATCAGTTAACCTCGTAATTATGAACGTAATTCATCACGGGGCTCTACACCAGACTCATTAGAACAACAAGTACACGGCAGGTGCGGACGATCCGCTCTAATTGGGCACACACCTCAGTCTTGTGCGCCGGAGACATTATGACGGCAGTAAACGAGCAACTAGCGTCCTTAACTCAGCTTGAGATAGGCGTGAGGAGGACTCGGTTTCTGTAGAGAAAGAAGAGGTGGCGACTTACTGGGAAGAATAAATTGCGACTACCGTCAATATTTTTCAATTACTGCGGAAGTAAAGAATGTTATTCAAATAGAACGAACTTTATTAGGACTGTTCCGTGAATAAAATAAAAATGTAAATAATATATCCGTAAAATTCGATCACAAAATGTTAATAACTGTATTAAAAATAATGGAGATAATTATTACAGTTGTCTGAACACTATTTATTGATAAAATAAATAAAATAATAAAACTGGTTAGAAACCATACATGTTTCGGGGGCTATGCTCCCCCATCTTCAGTGGTTGTACCACGACTACGGTGTACATGTTCTAACGCGTGTCGTATCTTAAAGAGGGATCCTCTTTAAGACATGTTTTGTTAAACCAAATTTTCTTGTTTAACAATTCTATCTGAAGGCGCATATCGTGGTACTGGTTGACCAGGTTTTCTTCTTCACTAGAAACCATGATTAAATACTTAAAAGGTCAAAATACAACGGTGTTCATAAGTGAAGATTAAAAATAATGGAGATAATTATTACAGTTGTCTGAACACTATTTATTGATAAAATAAATATAATAATAAAACTGGTTAGAAACCATACATGTTTCGGGGGCTATGCTCCCCCATCTTCAGTGGTTGTACCACGACTACGGTGTACATGTTCTACCGCGTGTCGTATCTTAAAGAGGGATCCTCTTTAAGACATGTTTTGTTAAACCAAATTTTCTTGTTTAACAATTCTATTTGAAGGCGCATATCGTGGTACTGGTTGACCAGGTTTTCTTCTTCACTAGAAACCATGATTAAATACTTAAAAGGTCAAAATACAACGGTGTTCATAAGTGAAGATTAAAAATAATGGAGATAATTATTACAGTTGTCTGAACACTATTTATTGATAAAATAAATAAAATAATAAAACTGGTTAGAAACCATACATGTTTCGGGGGCTATGCTCCCCCATCTTCAGTGGTTGTACCACGACTACGGTGTAGATGTTCTTTAAGATACGACACGCGGTAGAACATCTACACCGTAGTCGTGGTACAACCACTGAAGATGGGGGAGCATAGCCCCCGAAACATGTATGGTTTCTAACGAGTTTCATTATTTTATTTATTTTATCAATAAATAGTGTTCAGACAACTGTAATAATTATCTCCATTATTTTTAATCTTGACTTATGAATACTGTTGTATTTTGACCTTTTAAGTATTTAATTAATAATTGTATATTAATGAATACTTAACCTATTCAGACATTGTGAACTTGAAATACTCGTAGATGAATATCGATTACTGCAATAAAGAAATTCGATGTTATTATTCAGTAATGCCAATTGCGAAAAGCGAAATACAGGTTAACAATATTAATTACATGTACTACATTTTTCTCTTATTATTATAACATAAATACATTTTCATTATCTGCTGAAATCATAATTTAATTTAACAGTAACAGTGGGGACAGCTATATACCAATGCTTATGTATTCACAGCGAGACATGTTGCTACACAGTAAAGCCATCTCTGTATAGATAGGCCTAATTAAAACACGAATTTTATTACGCCATACGGACGGCAGTTTGATCAAAGACCTTATTATTACTATGCAAGGTCTTTGGGTTTGATATGCAACGATGTTACATAAATTTGAACATCTGACTTTCTATTAATTGTTTCATTTCATTCACAAAATACAAATTTTATAGGCTACTTATAGGTTATGTTACCTGTGGGTGCAGGACCAATGTCAGCTGTGTCTTATTTCGACCGTTACAATCAGTGCTACACGAAAGCATTTCTTATAGCTCGACAAACGCATTCTCGCTGTAGTGTGTAACGGAACTAAAGCTGCATCTACACAGTTCAATATTCCAATCGCGTATTCGTGCAATCTGGGAAAAATATTGAAAGAATCAAGTTTAAAAGGTATGCTACGTTCAATTAAGATGCATGAAGATTTTGTGTCTACATGGTGCGCCGTTTTGAACGTCGTCTTCACTGCGTAAATATTTTAATTAATATTAAATATAAATCTTGTATTCATTGCTTTAAAGTTGAAAGAAAAGTTGAACCTTGTAGTTGCATCTTAATGTATTCCTGATCATGAATTTACGGGGAAACAGTTGGCGACAACGACTAAACAAAAGAACGACGATGCGATAAATTGATACGGTAGCGATAAATCTAGCTGCAAAAATCATTGCAAAGTGTGACTATGATTGGTTGGAATTCAAAATTTCATTACACTTCATTGGTCGAAAATGGAAATAGTTATTATAAAATTTATAGTTTTTGGGGGGTGGATGGAGATGAAGAACTTTTTGCAGACGTTTTAGCTCTGGTGGCATCCTCAGAAGATGAATTACAACGTTCAATTTTTAATTTTAACAAAATTGGAATTAAATATGATATGAAAACCAATAAAGAAAAATATAAAACTATGGCCTTCTGCGAAAAATACCCTGTGCCTAGCAAAATATGTTTAGATTAAAACATATTAGAAAGTGTAAATTATTTTACATATCTCGGATACACATTATCTTTTTTCGATGAAGTAGACATTTCACAGAAAATGTCTAAATACACCAAAACAATGGGAATAATTAACAACATTATGAAACCTACCCTAGTACAAAGGCATAGTAGAATTCGCCTATACAAGAGCTTGGCGAGACCTGTACTTTGTTACGGCAGTGAGGCATGGACATTGAGGAAGAAAGACGAAAGCAGAATAACGGCCAATGAAATGAAATATATGAGATATACAGCGGGATATAAGAAATGGGATCACAAACGCAATGAAGATGTAATGGAAGAATTACAACTAGAACCTGTAATCAATCACGTAAAACTTTATCGGAACAACTGGATAAATCATCTGCATCGCATGCGTAGAGATAGAATCCAAAAGTCATGCTCCACTATCGTCCAAACGGGCAGAGATCTCTCGGTCGTCGAATGAAGCGCTGGATTGAAAATCCAACCGTGAGATCGTAACAGGCCATATGGTCTAATACCTGAAGGGAAAAAGAAGAAGACAATGTGTTTTCTGTTGACATTCAATAAGTTCCATTGTAGTTCCATCCATTTTGTAAGGAAAATAAGTGTTATTTTTAAAATCGCCTTAATAATTACTTGTGTTTTCATTCAGTTCAGTCACATGTACTATATAATTTATAAACCTTTGCTTCAAAACGTATTAAATTAAAATAAAAAATTGGAAAACCATTATTTGTTATAAGGGCGGAAATCCCAAGATAAATTAAGGCTCATTTATGTACCTTAAATTAATTGAACACTTCGAAAACACTTTAAATAAAATATCTAATCTGAAACCAATTATCGAGATTAAAGAGAAAATTTCAATCTGTATAGTATTGTTGGTCAAGTGTTTTTTGTCTCTCTGGTAAAAATTTATATTTTAGGACTTCCGCCCTTTTTAACAAACAGCGATTCAGTTCTCATGCTCTTCGCGATTCCAGTTTTCAGCTAGAAGTGCGATGACCGTTTGGATAGAAATTGTTTGCCATTCGCTCGTTGATCCTCACCTGTTTCCAAATCGCCTTCATTGAACTTAAAAACGACTTGTCCCAAAAGCAAAAACCTATTGCAACAAATATGGTCCATGTAACAAGTCAATGACAGACATCAAACCTTATTTTTAATAGATCCTCCAACGGATAATGCTGTATTTATAAAGGCTTGGCTTGCCGCAGGTTTTTTGCATTACCAACTTACAGCTATATCCCATACGATGGAGGAATTTGTGAAAATACTAACAACAGAACGAAAAAAAATTTGAGCAAAAGTGCAGCGGCAGATATTTCCAGATTTGTCAAGAACTACAAATACCACACCTGTAAAATATGTATATATGTATGTGTATGGTGATGAACTGTTGCATGTGTATCATACGTTGTTCCTATTATTTTTGTTCCTTTTAGTGTAAGTCTATATATGGGGTGATTGAATATGTAAGGTCTTGTCTGACAGGACAAGGGAAGGATCAAGCATTTACTCATTTTGGTGATGTCTAGAAACACAGGTCTCGGTTCGCATCAATGGTGTGTTGGAGAAGAGTAAAGGTATATGATAAATTTATTTGTTTCAAAGAAAAGAAAAAAAAATACTTTGGATAAAGATGCAGTTATGTATAAAATGTACTCAGATACAGTGTGCAGCGTGCAGAGATGATGAAGAGATGTCTTATAATCTTTTACAGAAGGAGAAGAATGTTTTGTATGGTTGGCGTAGGTTACCCGATACAGTTCTGAAAGTAATTCATGCCAGCGAATATTTTTAAATTTTCTGTGAGTGTAATCATTTTGTTCAATTTGTAAGATAGGTTTGGCGGTTTGTTTTGTGGATGAGAATTTTTATTTCAGCGTTTCGGTAGAAAGTCACTCCCAGTTAAAATTACACACTAACTGAATGTAATCTCATGATATTTATGTATGTGACCAATGTGCAATCAAATTATATCTCATTTAAAATAAAATAAAGAACTTCACATCTCCTCTTCTAAAAAATAGGCTACGTCTCCAGGATATGTGAAATATGTCCTGCAATGTTCGAACATGAGAGAAGCGAGCAAGACATTACAAAGTTCGCTTTATTTCATATGAAAAACTTACTGTGTAAGGGTTTAGGACTGCGAATGTTTTTATAGTAAGGTGGAACAAACACGAATGGTCTCCTTCTGCAGAGCGAATATCAACGAATATTGCTCTTCACCGTACTCAACAAACTTGAACCGAACATAGCGTCTGCAATGCATGACGCTAAGATGAAATTTGGTTTATGCACGATGGAGACACACCACATCCCTCTTACTGGGCAGAGATGAATACCTTCGGTGGATTGGATACATTGATCCAGTGTCGTGGCCGTAGGGACTTTTATCTGTAAGGTCGGAGGAAGACCACCTATTATTAAACACCAATGAACAACGCACAACACCTTTGGGAGCATGTGCAATATGAGTGCCAGATGGTTCAGGGAAACCTTAGTGTGTACTATAATTGGCATTGTTGTATGGGTAATTCTGAGGCATATGTGAACAAAGGAGGAGACGTTTGGAAACTAATTACAAATTCAATTGTCAGGGTAATATTGCTCGAGACATGGTTAATTCACATGTTCTTTTGTTACGTTGTTGCTTGGTTATCCCAAAGAGCTGAAAATGAAAGGAGTACTCATGTAGGTTCTATCAACTTAACGTGAAAAACATGGTAGATCAGTTGAATACCTAATATAATAAATGCAATGTAGCTCCAGTTCTGTGAATGGTTGTAAACATACCGTGGCTTAGTAAACAGTGATGATGCCAGTTCAGTTCAGGCACTTGAACTGAACGCATCACAGACGGTAAGAGATGTCAGTCAAGCTGACGCCTTTAAACATGCAACAAAAACTACAAGCTATTCGTCGAAACTATAATATAAAATATGGGAAAAAACTCCAAATTGACTAGTCACTGCAAGTTATTAGTTGAAACTACTGGCTGTTCATTTCAAAGTGTGTCATGACGTCACTGTTGATGAGTCAGCGATTTGAAGCGAGTTTCAGCTTTTATGTCAGAGAAGTTGCCTATTATTCAAGGCGTTCAATCTGAACTTGAGAACATGTACGGTATAACTTGAAAGTCGTAGCAACGGATGGCGGTCTGTACGGTCTGTGTGATACCATAACCTCTTTCAAACTATGTTTTGCGCGGCCAAGTCGTACCCAGGGTATTTGTTATCATCGTTTGCGTACGGCGACATTCCACAACACAAATCAAATGCTCCGTGTCCATGTTGACCGTCGAAATTAATGTCAACAAGCACGTAAGTAATCGTCTTAACCCTCTCCCCATATCCCGACAGTAAGAAAAAAACTCACCTCAGTACTTGTTTCGAAACAGTTCACATTCCTGCCACTACCAGCGTCACCGTACGTATCGGTAAGTTGTCTACTCTTCTGAATGAACGCCGTACTTGCTAGGCAACTTATCTAACACGTAGGTAATACACCTCTGCGGAAGTGTAGAAAGATTGAATTCTCTAGGCTCATCGACTAGCCACATGACGGCATACAGCGAACCATGACACACTTTGAACTGAACACCCAGTATAAATTTAAAAATATGGGGAATAAATCCAAATTTACTATTATTAATTACGTCACTGCAAGTTATTCGTCGAAACTATAAATATGAAATATGGAAAAAGAATCCAAATGGACTATTATTAATTACTTCACTGCAAGTTATTCGTCGAAACTATAAATATAAAATATGGAAGAAAAAAAATCCAAATTGACAATTATTAGTTAATTTCCCTGCAAGTTATTCGTCGAAACTATAACATAAAATATGAAAAAAAAAACATCCAAATTTACTATTATTAATTACGTCACTGCAAGTTATTCGTCGAAACTGTAAATATGAAATATGGAAAAAAATCCAAATTGACTATTATTAATTACTTCACTGCAAGTTATTCGTCGAAACTATAAATATAAAATATGGAAAAACAATCCAAATCGACTATTATTTATTACATCACTGCAAGTTATTCGTCGAAACTATAAATATAAAATATGGAGAAAAATCCAAATTGAGTATTATTAATTACGTCACTGCAAGTTATTCGTCGAAACTATAAATATAAAATATGGAAAAAAAATCCAAATTGAGTATTATTAATTACGTCACTGCAAGTTATTCGTCGAAACTATAAATATAAAATATGGAAAAAAAATCCAAATTTACTATTATTATGTCACTGCAAGTTATTCGTCGAAACTATAAATATAATATATGAAAAAAAATCCAAATTGACTATTATTAGTTAACTTCCCTGCAAGTTATTCGTCGAAACTATAAATATAATATATGGAAAAAAAAATCCAAATTGACTATTATTAGTTAACTTCGCAGCAAGTTATTCGTCGAAAATATAAATATAAAATATGGAAAAGAAATCCAAATTGACTATTATTAATTACGTCACTGCAAGTTATTCGTCGAAACTATATATATAAAATATGGAAAAAAAACATCCAAATTGACTATTATTAATTACTTTACTGCAAGTTATTCGTCGAAACTATAAATATAAAATATGGAAAAAAAATCCAAATTGACTATTATTAATTACGTCACTGCAAGTTATTCGTCGAAACTATAAATATAAACTACGGAAAAAATCCAAATTGACTGTTAATAATTACGTCCTTCCTATATTATCAATTGAATTGATAATTCGTTGCAAAGAACTTGGTTTATATTTACTATATGTTTTAATAAGTAATAATTTCGTTTAATCAATATTGTTCTCTAATCTTCTTCGACTCAAGTAAAAACAACTTGAAAATCCTGGTATTATATCTGATACAGCTACACGTAATTGTGCCAGAATATCCTTATCCAGTATACTTCTACATATCCTGTATTTTGATATCACAATTATACTTTGCGTACTTCTACTCGGTAACGAGTTTTGGAATAATATTTTGGGAAAATTCTACAGATAATATTACTATTACAGAAAAGAATAATTACAATAATAATAATAATAATAATAATAATAATAATAATAATAATAATAATAATAATAATAATAATAGGTCTAGGAAATCGTGTAGGACTATTTTAAAAAAACTACAAATAATGTCTATGGCTTGTCAGTATATTTTGTCATTAATAAACTTCCTCGTATGTAATCGTGAAAACCTTATAACTGATTCAACAGTTCATAAAATAAATATTCGTCAAAAATTATTTTCATACACCATCGGCAAGTCTATCGTGCTATCAAAGAGAGGGCGTTATATGGCACATAATAGCCTCCCTGGATATAATAGAATCAAACTCAAAATATAAGATTATTTAGGAACAAATTAAAGAAGTACCTCTCCCTCTATTCCGTAGGTGAATTTATGACATTAAAGAATGCTGCATGAATATTTCTTTCTTGTATTAAATATCGATACTAAATGCTGGTATTATATTAGTATATTGTAAACCTTTTTATATATATTTCAACTAGACTGTTAGGGTGCTATGCATAGACATTTCGCTAGCCCGCGCTACGAGCGTGCTAAACTAGCCCCGGCTATCGACTAATTACTTGGACAGGATTCATAGCTTATCATATCGCTAACACTGGTTTATGAATACGAAAAACATTAGTTCGCTGATCATCCATCGGAAGCCCACGCTAAGAATGTCTATGAATATGGCGCTAAGACTTTTCAGTACTATTAAGACTTTTTGACATGTTTCATGTTCCAGCTGTGAATCGATGCACGAATATCGTGGAATGTAAATAAATGCAATACAATACAATGTTCATTACACTTACAACCTGATGCAGACATAGAATCAATGGAACAAGCGAAGGTATTGTATTAATAATAATAATAATAATAATAATAATAATAATAATAATAATATTAATAGTATTTCTTACTTACAAATGGCTTTCAAGCAACCCCGCAGGTTCATTGCCGCCCTCACATAATCCCGCCATCGGTCCCTATCCTGTGCAAGATTAATCCAGTCTCTATCATCATATCCCACCTCCCTCACTCCCTCAAATCCATTTCAATATTATCCTCGCAACTACGTCTCGGCCTCCGCAAAGGTCTTTTTTCCTCCGGCCTCCCAACTAACTCTCTACATGCATATCTCGAATCACACATACGTGCTACATGCACTGCCCATCTCAAAAGTCTGGATTTAATGTTCCTAATTATGTCAGGTGAAGAATACAATGCGTGCAGTTCTGCGTTGTGTAACTTTCTCCATTCTCCTGTAACTTCATCCCTATTAGCCCCAAATATTTTCCTAAGAACCTCATTTTCAAACACCCTTAACCTCTGTTCTTCTCTCAAAGTGAGAGTTCCAAGTTTCACAACCATACAGAACAACCGGTAGTATCATTGTTTTATTAATTCTAACTTTCAGATTTTTTGACAGCAGACTAGATGACAAAAGCTTCTCAACCGAATAATAACACACATTTCCCATATTTATTCTCGGTTCAATTTCCTCCCGAGTGTCATTTGTATTTGTTACTGTTCTCCAAGATATTTGAATTTTTCCACCTCTTCGAAAGATTAATTTCCAAGTTTTATATTTCCATTTCGTACAATATTGTGGCCATGAGACATAATCATAGACTTTGATTTTTCGGGGTTTACTTCCAAATCTATCGCTTTACTTGCTTCAAGTAAAATTTCTGTGTTTTCTCTAATTGTTTGTGGATTTTCTCCTAACATATTCACGTCATCTGCATAGACAAGACGCTGATGTAAACCGTTCAATTCCAAACCGTCTCTGTTATCTTGAACTTTCCTATTATATTATAGTAATAATAATAATAACAATAACAATAATAATAATAATAATAATAATAATAATACTCATAGTGTTCTATTCAAGGGCAGTTCTTTCACTGCAAACTCAGCTTTCTCCAATCTTTCCTATTTTCTGCCATCCTCTTTATCTTCGCATAGGATTCATGCACTGTAGCTTAATATCGTTTATCATCTGACATGGACACACTTGCTCTAAACTGATAGAGTTACTTATACCTTAGTTCTAAGTTGTTAGCATGTTCAAGTTTGGAATCTGGTAAGAGAGCCTCTTTAATCTGCCCTTACTACTTGCTCGTCAATTGGACTACAAGTAAACGGCGAAGCACAGCTGCAGTAGAAACAAAAGAACACAGGTTGTGCTGCTGCGCTCTTCACCGGAAGACCAAGTGTCAACAATGCGGGTCTCAAGTGATCCAAAGCAAATACTCCGCACTAGAGATGGTCAGAGAGGGCACGAAATACCAGGATCTTTCAAGATTGTTGCCTGCTCATGTTGTTTCAAACTAACTCCTTCTAAAGACTTGAAGTATCCTGAGACAAAATAATCCGTTTCTTTTTACTAGAAGGCTGTATCGCAGAGAAGTGGCAAACAGGATTCAGGCTCACAGAGCTGTTCTATCAATCTTGAAGCGCTTTGCAAGAAAGCAAGATCTTTCTTTCGCTCATCAATTTTTTTCTTGTGATACTTTTAACATATTGCCTAAAACAAAATGACTGAATGAATAGGTTATTGGTTAGAAGAATCGATTAATAAATAGACCTATTATGCATTTACAGTATTATTTATCCTCTGTTCCTTAATATCTTTGGGCCGTATTCATAGACATGTTTAGCGCGGGCTTCCGGTGGATGATCAGCGTTTTTCGTATTCATAAACCAGTGTTAGCGATAGGATATGATTTGAATTCTGTACAAGTAACCAGTGGATAGCCGGGGCTAGCTTAGTACGCTCGTAGCGCGTGCTGCGAAATGTCTATGAATAGCACCCTTAGTTTTTCTTGATAGATCATAGTGTATTTCATGATATTCCATAATCAATCTTATTCTCCAAGTAACAACTGATCCTCGACATTCTTGATATCACTGTTTCTTTCCTACTTATTAAAAAATCAGTCCGTCTCAAATATTCCCACTGCTTGAGTTTACCTTCTGTTACGTCCATCACAGTTAGCTTATATTACTCACAAATGTTTCGCGATTATTTATTTATTTATTTATTTACTTATTTATTTACTAGCCGTACCCGTGCGCTCCGCTGCACCTGTTAGAAATAAATATAAAGTAATTACATAATTAAAATAGGACGTTTGATCCAGGAAACATTTGTGTTTGATAGAAGGATAAATCGTTTAATATGTTACTTAATTCAAATTTTTTTTAAATTATTAAAATGCGATCATTTTGGTCCAGAGAGCATTCAGAAGTTACTGTAATAACATTATAGCATTATGTCCATCTAGAGAAACTACACTTTCCAATAATGAAATAATAATTAATTATACAAATCGGTTAATTTAGCTTCCGATATTATTTCATACAAACACATAAACATTGTCTGTAGGCTAAGTTTAATAGCTTTCGCCCCTTTTTCGATTGTTGTTGTCCAATGCCCCTTATAGATGAAGTCATTTGTTATTTCATTGCACCGCCTTAGATGGCGTCATTTTAATTTTAAAACTTATTTATCTCATTAAATATCAGTCCTATCAAAATTTTGTAAAGAATAAAACTTATCGGAAATCATTTTTAATGAAACGTTTGTTATGTAGCATTTTTTACAAAAATCAATACTAAGCGAGATATTTCGATTTATTTAATTCAGGCCCCCTTATAACCCCCCTTTTAAATAATGTATTTTGAATGCCATATAGCCTAAAATCTAAGTTACAACGAACTTCATTTATATTCCAATTTTCATATAAACCGGTTCAGCCATTATCGCGTGAAAAGGTTACAAACATACAGACAGACATACAAAAATTTCAAAAATGCGATTTTTGGTTTCAGGGTGGTTAATTATATATGTTAGGATAAATTATTTTTAAAAAATCGGAAATTACCGGAAAAATTTCGGCTACAAATTTATTATTAGTAACTTATAGATTTGTTTGTTTATTTGTTTGTTTTTATTATTTTAATTTAATTTTATTTATTCATTTACTTATTTATTTATTTTTTGTTTGTTCGTTTATTTATTTTAATTTAATTTTATTGTTTTATTTATTTATTTATTAATTCATTTATTCATTCCTGATATGATATATGAAGATATATTTATCAACATACTTGGTACTGCTGACCCTTCACATTTCTGTATTCGGGCCAGCAAACCCTTACTTACACTATTTACAGGGACATCATTTTATTTTTACTAACATTTCTAATATTAACCTGGGTATACTTTTGGATCAACGATTAAGAACCGGAAACACCGTCTGCTACCCCCTTGCACGACTGGAATTCGATGATACTGATGTAATATACAAACAAATCACTTTGCTAGGTATAGGAGGGAAGAAAAGTAGTTCTTCCATTTACGTAAACTAGGAAATACCGCGATTTTGAGTTTGATAATTTTCATTAGGATTTTGTTTAATCAAAATACAGTACAGTATTAACAATGAGTGTTTTTACTCACGTACTGAGCTGTCCATGCGAACGTATTCATTATGCAGTGTATATTATACTGTCTACAGCACATTAGCGTACACTATAGAGAATGAAGTTAAATTGAAAAATAATCATAATATGGATACGAGTATTTAAACACGTTTTTGAAAATCATGGCCGTTCATTTCGATATAGGCTTCAGTATTAATGTTTATATTATCGCACTATAGACAATTATACGTATTTCCAATTACCAGGTTCGTACTTCGTATCAGTAATTCTGTACCTACTCTATAAAGAGACCTTACGTACTGTAAATTCAATCTTCACTTCTGCCCGATCCGGAAAGTTAAAATTATTCAGACATGCTATCTACTGTCCGTCCAAGTAGTTACGTCGCAAACTTTAACACAGACGTAATGTGACACGAAGCCTGTTTTTTTTACTATATCTTTCATGTCCCTTCACTTTCACTTAACCATCCTTCTAATTTATTCATTTCTTGTTCTACTTCCCTTCTCTTATTCTCAACTACACTTAGAAACTATTCCTACATTTAAAAGGATCCGCTACTGACTTTTCTAATTTCTACATTTTAAGAGATAATGTATTGAAATTTTAATAGCATATTGTGATCATGATTATGAATTAATCAGGAAAATTTCAATGATCTAAGTCAAGAAATACTCTTTTAAAAATAAAATTTGAAAATAACACGTTTATTTTTGCAAACCATTTTTTGGAATCTAAAACAAGAGTTTTCTATGGTTTTTATAGTGCATATTATAGCTGAAACACAGGTTGTGGTAATGGAGCATTGGAATTTAGCATATGAAGAGTAAAATAAAAAAAAAACATGACATTTCTTCAAAAACTGTAATTTTTCATTAGCGCATCCCCTTAACTTCATTCCCCTTTTCTCATAACTAACTAAATACTGCTATCTTATAAATACCATAATACATTTCAACTTATTTGATATAGAACCCTAACCCTTGATACTATCTTTATTCATTCATTCTTACAAGATTAAGGCCATAGACCTTACAACAGGCATGTCAATTGATGCCCATAGTAGCAAGCGCGCGCTTTAGACCCCAGGAGAGCCTGAGCGCTTTACAGCGGAAAGGAAAGAGACAGACGAAAGAGGTGGTATATGCCGCTTGGTCGAGCTATATTCAGGGATGGCAAGCACTGATTAAATAGATAAAGGGAAGAGAATTTATTAAAACTGTATCCATTTAATTTTTGGATTTGGCTGAGAAGTATAAGTGCATTATAAGAATGTAATTTTTAATTTTAATGTTCATTTTTCATAAGTTTGATTTTTTTATTCAAAAGAAATATTTTCTCAACTTTTCGTATAGAAAAGTGAATTTTTCAGATATAGGTCTATTTATTTAGTAGCCTTACAGAATGTTTTCGTAAATCTAATATACCGTATATACGTATTACTGAAGATAGTGTATTGAACATTTTGAAAATATTCGCATGGAAATTGTTTGTAAAGAAATGAATTAACAAAGCAACTACTGTTACATCATAAGCAAACGATACGTGCCCATGTGTTGTAAAAATGTCACCTCTATAGCTTCAGCAGATTTCGAGAAAATCATTTAATATTCTGATTATAGGAAGTTGCTCACAAATATCACCTTAAAAGCATAATGCAATAAGAGTTTTGTTATGTAATATTAGTTACACTTAAAACAGATACAGTACCTAGGTAACTTTGCTTTGTACTGTAATATTGTTTTGATTAGTTTATTGATTACTTTTGTAAGGTTAAAGATACCACTAATATAAATTCCAACTTATCAAGTTCGTACTCAAGCTCTTTCTTTGGAATGTCACTTTCTTTATGAATGATGTGTTTCATCCACTTAATGCAGTATAATATTATACTACTATGGAATTTCAGTGAATATGCCTTCTTAACTCTCTATTATGTTATTAAGATTTAAAACACAAGTGCAATATTAAGAAATCAGTGTTAGTACTTTTGTTTTACAGACAATATAGATAATATTAAACAGAAAGAAGCCATATAAAAATGACATAAAATTTCACGTTCCGTTTGAAGTTTGTGCACCAATGTTTTCTTAATCCAACAGGTTGCTATTCATATACACAACCCTTCCTCTTTGCATACTTAGCGCTTGATGCCCGCGCACGACGGCAAGGCCAGAAAATGCGCTTGTTTTGACATCACCGCCTTATAAAATACAACAATGGAAAAATCCTATAAACAGCATGGATGAAGATCGTGCAACTCAAATAATATACAGGGACATCATTTTATTTTTACTTCAAATTTTATTGTACCTGAGTTTTGGAATGTACTTCACTCCCACCCCTTCTACTAGTAAACTTCCAACCGTTCACGACACAGAGCCGAGGGCGCGTAAGCAGTACTGAGTTACTGAGTATAGTACGTTCCAGAAATATGTTCGCGTTTTCCAGTGACGAAAGAGCTTTCAATATTGAATCATATTTTCGTACGGGTACTGTCGTCCGTTTCCCTATGTCGCATCCCGGTTTCCCCCACCTGCTTCTGTTCGCCCCTTTGTAAAGTCTAGTAGCTGGGCTGTCTTAGCTCTTTTCTGAAAACATTAATTTCTGTTAGGAATTGGACGTCTACGTAATATTATTCAAGTGTTTAAAATAACTTAAATAAAAGGCCCTCCTTAAGTAATTAACTGTCGCGTTATTCCCCCCCCCTTTCTACAACCTTGCGACAAAAGCACTTGAACGGACAGTAGATAGCATTTCTGAGTGATTTTATCTTTTCGGATCGGGCAGAAGTGAATATTGAATTTACAGTACGTAAGGTACTCTCTTATAGAGTAGGTACAGAATTATTTCAACATGAGTTACTCGTACGAAGGACGAAACTGGTAATTGGAATTAGGTACAATAGTCTATAGTGCGATAATATGCACAAAAGAACTGAAGCCTGTATCGAAATGAACGGCCACCATTTTCTAAAATGTGTTTAAATATCCATATTATGATTATTTTTCAATTTAACTTCATTCTCTATATAGTACGCTCATGTGCTGTAACAGAACAATATACACTGCATAATTAATACTTCCGAATGGATAGCTCAATTCGTGTGTAAAACACTAAGTGTTAATACAGTACTGTATTTTGATTAAACAAAAACCTAATGAAAATTATCAAACTCAAAATTGCGATATTTCCTAGTTTACATAAATGGATGAACCACTTTTCTTCCCTCCTATACCTAGTAAAGTGATTTGTATTTTACGCCAGTATCATCGAACTCCGTCGTGTAAATGGTAGCAAACGGTTTTTCCTGTTTCAATCGTTAATAGAATTATATAGCCAGGTTAATATTAAAAATGTTAGTAAAATAAAATGATGACCCTGTAGAAGTATAAACGTATTGGAGAAGAAATGTTAGCAGACCTAGGATGAGGTGATATATTATATGCTTACCATATATCGTTTTTGGTTTAATTTATCCATATGAACATAATGGTTGTACATTAAACTGAAAACCATTTACGATACTGTATATTTTCTCTGCTAACCGATCTGTTCACATCGACAGAGGTACCAAAGTAACCGTAAGGAAAGAATTTAAACGAAGTATTTAATATTAAATTTAGCTAATTTATTTTTTCGCCAGTAAAATTTTGCTTCAAACCTCACTTCTTTAAAAGTTTGGGGGGTTCGAAAAGCGTTCTTAACTATAAAATATTATATTAGTTTGCGTTACGGAATTGGCTATTTTGTTTAAAAATATGCAGCAGAGCAGCAAATATATTAAATTATTAATAGTATGTAGCGGAAGCAGGTCAACCTTTACAGTTCCATGTTAATCTCCTGGTAATGCATCATGGTTAATGCGATTTTGTGGTTTTCCTGTTGTGAATGAGGTAATTATCAATACGAGCATTTTACCCTATAAATAGTTAAACATGTTACTGCCCTGGATATTAAATGACATCTATGACAGTGATTTGTAGGTCTACAAAATGAAAAGATTCTAGTCGGCACAGCGCATTCTGGAAATATGATTCAGAACTACAGATACTACCGATTCGTTTTACATTACCAGGATTTTCAGCGCTGCATTTCCTAAAATACTAATAGAAACAAAGTACAGGGACATCATTTTATTTTTACTAACATTATCTAATATTAACCTGGTTATACCTTTGCTACTCACTTCCACGACTGGAGTTTGATGATACTGTCGTAAAATACAAACAAACCACTTTACTTGGTTTGGGGGGAAGAAAAGTACTTCATCCATTTACGTAAAGTAGGAATTATCGCGATTTTGAGTTTGATAATTTTCATTAGGTTTTTGTTCAATCAAAATACAGTACAGTATTAACAATGAGTGTTTTTTCTCACGAACTGAGCTATCCATTCGGACATATTCATTATGCAGTGTATATTATACTGTCTATAGCACATTTGCGTACAATTTAGAGAATGAAGTTAAATTGAAAAATAATCATAATATGGATATTTAAACACATTTTTGAAAATGGTGGCCGTTCATTTCGATACAGGCTTCGGTTCTTTTGTGCATATTATCGCTCTATAGACTATTGTACCTAATTCCAATTACCAGTTTCGTCCTTCGTACTAGTAACTCATGTGGAAATAATTCTGTACTTAATCTGTAAGGGTGCTTTGCATAGACATTTCGCTAGCCCGCGCTACGAGCGTCCTAAACTAGCCCCGGCTATCGACTGATTACTTGTACAGGATTCATATCTTATCATATCGCTAACACTGGTTTATGATTACGAAAAATATTAGTTCGCTGATCATCCACCAGAAGCCCGCGCTAAGAATATCTATGAATATGGCAGTAAAAGATTACGTACTGTAAATTCAATTTTCACTTCTGCCCGATCCGAAAAGATAGAATTGCTTAGGTATGCTATCTACTTTTCCATCCAAGTAGTTACGTCGCAGGGTCGTAGAAAGGAAGGAGGTCCTTTTAAGTTGATTTTAAAAAGTTTTATAATATTACGTAGATACCCAATTCCTAACAGAAATTAATGTTTTCATAAAAGAGCTAAGACAGCCCAGCCATTAGCCTTTACAGAGGGGCGAGCAGAAGTATGTGGGGAAAATCGGGATGAGACGTAGGCAAACGGACGACAATACCAGTACGAAAATATGATTCAATATTGAAAACTCTTTCGTCACTGAAAAACGCGAATATATTTATGAAACGTACTATACTCACTAACTCAGTACTGTTTAGTATCACAGTAAGGCACTTTGACTGCATACGCGGCCTTGGTTGTGTGTGGAGGACGATTGGAAGTTTACTAGTAGAAGGGGTGGGAGTGGAGTACATTCAAAAACTGAGGTACAATAAAAATTTAAGTAAAAATAAAATGATGTCCCTGTAGAAATTAATCATATTATGGTATAGTGAATATATATTGAAAGATAATAATATCTTCAGATTAGAATGGGGTGTATGGTTGGCACCACATTTAGACATCCTTTACCACATTGGTGTCACGAAATCAGCACATCAACTTATGATTTTGAAGTTAATGGATATTCCGCGGACTTCTCTGTAAAAGATAACATAGGCCTACAACTGAAAGATTTCACAGCGTTAAGGCAGGGATGTAGAAAGAGTGAATGCAGTAAGTAAGGGATAGCATTTGTAGGGGAAATTAGGGGAGAGTCGGGTAGTATCGGACATCGAGTAATATCGGACAGTGCGTTTCTTTCATCTACCACCATATGGTAGTACCTGAATGACAGGGTTACGTTTCTCTATGCGACATCGCAGAAACGTAACCATGTCAATCAGGTACTATCATCGTGTGGTAGATTAAAGAAACTCACTGTTCGATATTACCCGATGTCCGATACTACCCGACTCTCCCCTACAAACATACAAATGAGACAATTATAAGTGTCTGAGATATGTCATGCACAATAATACTTACTTACTTACATAATTACTTACTTACTTGCTTACTTACTGGCTTTTAAGGAACCCGGAGGTTCATTGCCGTCCTCACATAAGCCCGCCATTGGTCCCTATCCTGAGCAAGATTAATACAGTCTCTACCATCATATCCCACCTCCCTCAAATCCATTTTAATATTATCCTCCCATCTACGTCTCGGCCTCCCCAAAGTTCTTTTCTCCTCTGGCCTCCCAGCTAACACTCTATATGCATTTCTGGATTCTCCCATACGTGCTACATGCCCTACCCATCTCAAACGTCTGGATTTATATTCCTAATTATGTCAGGTGAAGCATGCAATGCGTGCAGTTCTGCGTTGTGTAACTTTCCCCATTCTCCTGTAAATTCAACCCTCTTAGCCCCAAATATTTTCCTAAGAACCTTAATTTCAAAAGCCCTCAATCTCTGTTCCTCTCTCAAAGTGTGAGTCCAAGTTTCACAACCATACAGAAGAACCGGTAATATAACTGTTTTATAAATTCTAACTTTCAGATTTTTTTTACAGCAGACTAAATGACAAAACCTTCTCAACCGAATAATAACAGGCATTTCCCATACTTATTCTGCGTTGAATTTCCTCCCGAATGTCTTTTATATTTGTTACTGTTGCTCCAAGATATTTGAATTTTTCCACCTCTTCGAAGGATAAATCTCCAATTTTTATATTTCCATTTCGTACAATATTCTGATCACGCGACATAATCATATACTTAGTCTTTTCGGGATTTACTTCCAACCCTATCTCTTTACTTGCTTCAAGTAGAATTTCCGCGTTTTCCCTAATCGTATGTGGATTTTCTCCTAACATATTCACGTCATCCGCATAGACAAGAAGCTGATGTATCGCGTTCAATTCCAAACCCTCTGTGTTATCCTGAACTTTCCTAATGACATATTCTAGAGCAAAGTTGAAAAGTAGAGGTGACAATGCATCTCCCTCCTTTAGCCCGCAATGAATTGGAAAAGCATCAGATAGAAACTGGCCTATACGGACTCTGCTGTAAGTTTCACTGAGACACATTTTAATTAATCGAACTAGTTTCTTGGGGATACCTAATTCAATAAGAATATTATATAAAACTTCTCTCTCAATCGAGTCATACGCCTTTTTAAAATCTATGAATAACTGATGTACTGTACCCTTATACTCCCATTTTTTCTCCAATATCTGGAGAATACAAAATAATCTGATCAATAGTCGATCTATTACGCCTGAAACCACACTGATGATCGCCAATAACTTCTTCTACATATGGAATTAATCTTCTCAAATGGATATTCGACAAAATTTAGTACAACGTCAACAAAAGTGATATTCCTCGAAAGTTACTACAGTTAGTCTTGTCCCCCTTCTTAAAAATAGGTACGATTATGGACTGCTTCCATTGTTCCAGTACAATTTCTTTTTCCCAAATTGCAAGCTTATCCAATATATTCGCAGCTACCCTACATATCTGGAGGCAGTCTCGTCTATCCGCAACCTGAGGACGCGCCATGCCGTGGTGATAGGGACCCTCAATACATGGGCACAATAATAATAATAATAATAATAATAATAATAATAATAATAATAATAATAATAATAATAATAATTAGAAGTAAATAAATTGTATTGAATTTATATAAAAATTTCTTCAAAAGACAAAGAAATAATGCACAAACGTTATTTGAAAATTGAAATATTTGTGAAATATCATTACGATTTTATGTCTATTCATTTATAAATTAACAATACTTCATTTCTTCTAAGCGAAAACAATATGTACTGTATTTAAATTATATTGTTTCACGAAGCAGTGGAAGAAAGAAAGAAATACTGGTACGTAAATACATGAACAAACTGAAAAACAAATACAGTGGACGCTCTTAAGTTCGACAGAAAACAAGTTCGACATCCTATAGTTCGACTTCTTACGTAGGAGAATTAGACACGCTCCTATACGGCCACTAAGAAATGGGTTTGCCATTTGAATGGGAATTGATTATGTGTCTTGTAGTGATACTCTTGTTAAAGAAAAAACAGAATAATATTTTATTGATGAGGACATCAATATTTAATCACTGATTTTATATTAATGAACTCTTGAGTTCAGTTGTTCAGATTGTAACACTTGCCCTAGTACTTGAGCCACAAACGGGCATACCAGGGAAGATATTCTATATGTAAGTTGCTTCTTCTTTTTCCTTACATGAGAAACAACAATGACATAGGCCTATACGGGATAAAGGTTGGTAATATTGTGATAAGAGTAATATTGTGGTAGTTCTTTTTGAGAATTTATTACAATTTTACTGAACGAGAGCAGGATCGGTTTTGTGCAGAAAGTTGTCTACGAACATTCCCTTAATACGTTGACGCCAAAAACCGATCTTCCTCTCGCTCAGTAATCTATATACTAATAATAAATCTGTAAGCGAAATTTTTCTGGTAATTTTCGCTTTTTCAAAAATAATTGGTGTTAATATGTATAATTAATCATCCTGAAACCGAAAATCGCGTTTTTGAAATTTTTGTTTGTATGTCTGTCTGTCTGTCTGGGTGTTTGTTACCTTTTCACGCGATAATGGCTGAACGGATTTCGATTAAAATTGGAACATAAATTAAGTTCGTTGTAACTTAGATTTTAGGCTATATGGCATTCAAAATACTTTTCTGTCTATCTGTCTGTCTGTTTGGATGTTTGTTACCTTTTCACGCGATAATGACTGAACGGATTTCGATGAAAATTGGAATATAAATTAAGTTCGTTGTAACTTAGATTTTAGGCTATATGGCATTCAAAATACTTTATTTAAAAGGGGGTTATAAGGGGGCCTGAATTAATAAACCGAAATATCTCGCTTATTATTGATTTTTGTGAAAAATGTTCCATAACAAACATTTCTTTGAAAATGATTTCCGATAAGTTTTATTCCAGGCAAAATTTTGATAGGACATATTTAAGTCTGTCTGTCTGTCTGTCTGTCTGTCTGGATGTTTGTTACCTTTTCACGCGATAATGGCTGAACGGATTTCGATGAAAATTGGAATATAAATTAAGTTCGTTGTAACTTAGATTTTAGGCTAAATAGCATTCAAAATACTTTATTTAAACGGGGGGTTAGATTAGATTAGATTTAACAGGGGTGTACCTTCCGGCCCAAGCACTGCGACCTATAAGATCTATTGCGCATCCCCGTCGTTCATCCCTTTCAGTCCAAAAGTTTTAAGTTCTTGATGAACTGTATCAGACTTTGGACTGGGACCTTTGAGATCTCTTCAAGTTTTGGAAAGTGATTCCCAAAAAAGAGAGATCTTTGTTGCGCAAGCGCATTGCAAACGCACAGCAGATGAGTTACTGACTCATCTCCTTGTGAACATCTTATACACAGTGGGTCAGTAATAAGTCCCATCCTGTATACGTTTTTCTTCAGGGCACAGTGTCCCGTAAGAAATCCTGTTGCCCAGGAGAGCTGCTTTTTGCTAAGTCTCAGCAGCTCATTCGATTTTGTCCTTGCAAGATCTTTGATAAGGGCCTTGCTGTGTTTACAGCCTTTAATTGAGTTCCAGTAACTAATATGTCGTCTGTGAGCCCAATCCCTGATGACTTGCTTAATTGGTCTTGAAGATAGTCCCAACACAGGTTCTGGTCCTATAAATGGGGTCTCAGCTCCATCTTTAGCAGCCTCATCCGCCCTCTCGTTTTCGTGAATCCCTACATGTTTTGGCACCCACCTCAGATGAACCGAGTTAGTGTTTGCCAGTGTCATGAGGGTATTCCGGCACTCCAGTACCAGTTTCGACTTAACCAAAGGCGATTCAATCGCCTTTAGTGCCGCCTGGCTATCAGAAAGTATAAGGATGTGTCTACCTGAATAGCCCCTCCTAATACTTTCCCTTACACTGGCTAAGATAGCAAAGACCTCAGCCTGAAAGATAGTGGCGTATTGACCCAGGCTAAAAGAAAGTCTGGTACCATTGCCAAACAATCCAGCCCCGGTTCCTGATTTGGTTTTGGAGCCATCAGTATACCTAAACGGGGGGTTATAAGGAGGCCTGAATTAAATAAACCGAAATATCTCGCTCATGATTGATTTTTGTGAAAAATGTTACATAACAAAAGTTTATTTAAAAATGATTTCCGATAAGTTTTATTCCAGGCAAAAGTTTGATAGGACTGATATTTAAGAATATACAAGAGTTTTAAAATAACAATACAGTACTGTACATTTCCACCGCCGCCTCAGATTATAGTGTCGTTGTTCCGTAACTGTTACGTGCAAAATATTAAATTTTTTAGTATGAAGAAAAACAAATTGTTTCATTCTATGGCAGTAGTGCATAGGAGATCGCGAATTCTTACATTTTTACACAATCAACTCCATTAATTGGGAGTGATTTATTAAAGGATGCATTCAAGACTAATTTAGAAAAATGTTAAACGAATTATATTTGTACCAAATGAGTGGTCTCTGGACCAAAATGACATCATTTTAATTATTTAAATACAATTTATATTAAGTAGCATATTAAACGTCTCATTCTGAGAGAGGAACATAGGTTAAGGGTGTTTGAGAATAAGGTGCTTAGGAAAATATTTGGGGCTAAGCGGGATGAAGTTACAGGAGAATGAAGAAAGTTACACAACGCAGAAACTGCACGCATTGTATTCTTCACCTGACATAATTAGGAACATAAAATCCAGACGTTTGAGATGAGCAGGGCATTTAGCACGTATGGGCGAATCCAGAAATGCATATAGAGTGTTAGTTGGGAGGCCGGAGGGAAAAAGACCTTTGGGGAGGCCGAGACGTAGATGGGAGGATAATATTAAAATGGATTTGAGGGAGGTAGGATATGATGATAGAGACTGGATTAATCTTGCTCAGGATAGGGACCGATGGCGGGCTTATGTGAGGGCGGCAATGAACCTTCGGGTTCCATAAAAGCCATTTGTAAGTAAGTAAGTATGGATATTAAACGATTTATTCTTCTATCAAACACGAATGTTCCCTGGACCCAATGTTCTATTTTAATAATGTAATTACTTTATATTTATTTATAATAAGTGCAGCGGAGCGCACGGGTACAGCTAGTATTGTAATAAATTCTTAAAACTAACTATCACAATATTACTCATATCACAATATTACCAAACTTTACCCTATATAAGTTGTGGATATCTTTTCGACGATGAGATATATTCAATCATGTTGAAAATAAAGTAGCAAAAGCAGTACCTAATTAAAATATTAGCACAGGATTATTTATTACATCGCTACAAAAATAAGCCCGGAGAAGATTAAACCGTAACGAAACATAGTTTCCACTTGCTAGAAAACTTCAAGTCTTAAGAGAGGAAGAACGCTGTTACTGCAATATACGCCCCAAGTTTGTTGTTGCGAGATAAAATTAACAGTCGGGAAATAATAAGATTTACGATGCAGGGATATAGGTCGGAAGGCCGGCTAAACATGTTCTCTGCGTGGCCACGCTAAGACCCTCGGAGAGTAAATACTGTGGGTCGATCCTCAAGAGACTCTGGGGTTGCCGTCCATTAAGATACGATTTGCAATTCCACAAAATTAAGCCAGTCTCATTGAATATACAGTGTGACCTCAAATTGATTTATTTATTTATTTATTTATTTATTTATTTATTTATTTATTTATTTATTTATTTATTTATTTATTTACTTATTTATTTATTTATTTATTTATACATTCATTCATTCGTTCGTTCGTTCGTTCATTCATTCATTCATTCATTCATTTATTTATTTATATATTGCTAGTAAGTGTGAAATGAATAATTATTGGGAATCATCAGTGTGGTTTTAGGCGTAATAGATCAACTATAGACCAGATATTTTTATTCGCCAGATATTGGAGAAAAAATGGGAGTATAAGGGTACGGTACATCAGTTATTCATAGTTTTCAAAAAGGCGTGTGACTCGGTTAAGAGAGAAGTTTTATATAATATACTTATTGAATTTGGTATTCCCAAGAAACTAATTCGATTAATTAAAATGTGTCTTAGTGAAACTTATAGCAGACTCCGTATAGGCCACTTTCTATCTGATGATTTTCCAATTCACTGCGGGCTAAAGGATGGAGATGCACTATCATCTTTACTTTTTAACTTTGCTCTAGAATATACCATTAGGAAAGTTGAGGATAACACAGAGGGTTTGGAATTGAACGGGTTACATCAGCTTCTTGTCTATGCGGATGACGTGAATATGTTAGGCGAAAATCCACAAACGATTAGGGGAAACGCGGAAATTCTAGTTGAAGCAAGTAAAGCGATAGGATTGGAAGTAAATCCCGAAAAGACTAAGTATATGATTATGTCTCGTGACCAGAATATTGTACGAAATGGAAATATAAAAATTGGAGATTTATCCTACGAAGAGGTGGAAAAATTCAAATATCTGGGAGCAACAGTAACAAATATAAATGACACTCGGGAGGAAATTAAACACAGAATAAATATGGGAAATGCCTGTTATTATTCGGTTGAGAAGCTTTTGTCATCTAGTCTGCTTTCAAAAAATCTGAAAGTTAGAATTTATAAAACAGTTATATTACCGGTTGCTCTGTATGGCTGTGAAACTTGAACTCTGACTTTGAGAGAGGAACAGAGATTGAGGGCTTTTGAAAATAAGGTTGTTAGGTAAATATTTGGGGCTAAGAGGGATGAATTTACAGGAGAATTGAGAAAGTTACACAATACAGAGCTGCACGCATTATATACTTCATCTGACATAATTAGGACCATACAATCCATACGTTTGAGATGAGCAGGACATGTAGCACGTATAGGCGAATCCAGAAATGCATATAGAGTGTTAGCTGGGAGGCCAGAGGGCAAAAGGCCTATGGGAGGGCGAGACGTAGATGGGAAGATAATATTAAAGTGGATTTGAGAGAGGTAGGATATGAAGATAGAGACTGGATTAATCTTGCTCAGGATAGGGACCAATGGCGGGCTTATGTGAGGGCGGCAGTGAACCTCCGGGTTCCTTAAAAGCCAGTACGTAAGTAAGTAAGTTTGAAATGAATACAAATTAATAAATACAATGAAAGATAAACTAGCCCACTCATGGATGAGTAAGACTCGTTCTCAGGAGGGGATTCCAATACAGACAAAAATAAAATTAAAATTGAGAGTAATACAGATTAAATAGTGTTTAATATGCTTAAACCCAAACTATAAATCCAATAGATTTTTTTTATTTTTTTTTTATTAAATTGGAGAGGATTCGTGATTGAAATATTATTGGAATAAAATTTGTTGAATAATCTGGGACCTTGACTCATGCTATGATAAAAAGCTGCATTGGTTCTACATTTTGGTTAAGACAAACGCAGAGAATGCATATTTTTAGTTCTATATTTATGTATAGGGAGCGAATTTTTATGTGCTAAAAATTTAAATATATTTATTTTTTATGTGCTAAAAAGTACGAAAATATTTGCTAAAAACAAGAAATATATATATATTTTTTAAATATGACAAAAATACCTTACTCAGCTTAAAAAAAATGTTACTAGGTACTCATCAACCACAATTGAGTGATAGTGGTTGGCCGAGAATTGCAGTGAACAACAAAGGTCATCTCCAAATTCTCCATCACAAATGCATGCCGATTATCTCTGAACAACTACTTATACTGTGGAAACGATCTTTCCACATCACAGGACGTCAGACGTGCATATTTAAAGAGAGAAATGTCACAAACACAAACACCGTCAATTTCACCTACAGGCACACCCTCCAATACTTGAGCAACTTTACACATCTTTTTATAACCCCTGTTTTTCCCAAACACATTCTGGAATTTGTCCCTTAGTACTTGTACTTCTGAACCTGGTAGCGAGTCTAGTTTAATTTTCACGGCACGCACCTTCCTGTTTCAGACAACAGGTTTTTGGATATTTCGAGTTTTTTACGGTGTCACACAAAAAGCTTAGATTTGCTAATAGGAAAGCCAAATAGTTTTTTAAACAACCATCTTTCAGTATATCTTGAAGGATATCGATTGACGAAGTCCGATAACAGGGAATCACAACAAGATATATTGCCTCACTTGATAGATATGAGCGAGAGGCGAGAGATTTGTTTAAATTAAATAATGTTCATACCCGAGCTCTTATCTGTTGTGTTTCACAAACAAAGCGTGGAATGAAATCATCTTCAGCAACAATAAACATTCCTAATTGTGTGTTGCAAGATCTCTCCTCCTTGTCCATGTTAATTTATTCTCTAATAATAACACTGATATGTTGCCTAGCAGTTTTCAGTACTTGAGGCGATACTATTACGAAAATGGATCACGGATACACCACACAGCTTAGAAACACGAAGCAACCAAGAATTCTTAAAAAGATAACGTCCTTCTAAGTGACGTAATTAATTTAGATTTAAAACGTTTAAAAGCTCTTGTAAAAATTATTTAAGTAAAAAAATTCCAAGATTTATGTCTTTATAATAGATTTCCTGAAAATATGTATTTACATTTTTTTTTTGTAAAATTATGTGTTTTTATGTAAAATAAAATTCGGGTTTTGAACTTGAAACTTCATGTTTGGAATTTTTAACTTTGTTAATTGTTTTTTATCACATGCGAAAATAATATTTAATTACATAGAAATCCGCTCCTAATTTATGTATATACCTTTCAAAGTTATTAAAATTTATATGAAAATATTTTAATAAAATAAAATAATACATTTCACTTTGAATCTTGCGTACAATACTGTTAACACTTAAATGTAATTAATTGATTAACTAGTGGACTTACTCGTGTCAATTATGTAAGATTTGTGTGGCTTACAGCTGTTTCAGTGCTTCACGCACCATCCTCAGAGCCTACTAGATCACGGCGTCATCTCGAACTTCTCTGCTTGTTACACCCACATAATTGCAATATTTAACTAATTATTAAAGTTTACAACATTAGATTTTCTGCAACGTTGCTGGATGGGAAGGAGGGGGTTTAGAAGTACACAGTACAGCTCAAGCGGTTACAGACATACCAGTACAGATGCTCTGTTCTAATGCAGGAGCGGACCATGATAATGCTGTTGTTTACATAAAACGAGCAGCAAATACAAACTTTCAATCTCATTAATAGAACATTATGGTAAATTTACATTTTATGTAACATTATTGCTCCATTTTCTATTGTACGTCTAAAACTAAAAATAATGGTTTTCAGCAGAAAATCACACGAACTTTTTCTCTAATAAAAAAAAATTTAATGTCTCCCGCTTCCGTAAAGCAGTATCATTTTTAAACAAATTTCTGTTTGTGTGATTTTCGAAACAGGGTAAGAGACTCCTAGTTTCTAAAAAATCGTTGAGAAACGGCTACAAAAGTTCGCCGATTAGTTAACTTTCTTTGAGGTACATCCTTCTTGACTCACTGGAATTACGACGACTTCCTCCATAAATTAACAACATATGATATTCCTAAACTGTAAATGACATTTTAAGTTGTTTATTGAATACCCTGTACTTGAACTGTCATCCGCTCGGCAGTAGACCTATGGACAGGGAGCTTGAACTCAGCTGACTCATACTTGCGTCTGTGCAGAGAACTGCCTGTTGAACACGTTGCCACGTCTCTCACGCCAGAATTTTACCGGTAACAAATTTAAGTCTGAATTTTTATTTAATTTCACGGAAACATAATAGAACACACAAATATTTAATTAAACTAATAATAACTCTTTGCTAGATATACGTACCGATGTAATTGTTTTCGTAATTTTACTAACGATATAAGTAGTATAACGCAAATAAAAGAAGAAAAGAAATATTTTTTTTCTGGGAAAACTATCAAGTTTTGACCCTATATTGTATGGACATTTTTTAATCCTGTAGACCAGGCATGTCAATTGATGCTCACAGGAGCAAGCGCGCGCTTTAGAGCCCAGGAGAGCCTAAGTGCTTTACAGCGGAAAGGAAAGAGACAGACGAAAGAGGTGGTATATGCCGGTTGGTCGAGCTATATTCAGGGATGGCCAGCACTGAATCAATAGATAAAGGGAAGAGAACTTATTAAAATTGTATCCCTGTTAATTATTAGATTTGCCTGAGAAGTATAAGTGCATTATAAGTATGTAAGTTTTAATTTTAAAGCTCATTTTTCACAAGTTTGATTTTTTTATTCAAAAGTAATTATTTCTCAACTTTTCGTATAGAAAAGTGAAATTTTCAGGTATAGGCCTATTTATTTAGTAGCCTTACAGAATGTTTTCGTAAATCTAATATACCGTATATACGTATTACTGACGATAGTGTATTGAAATTTTTAAAAATATTCGCATGGAAATTGTTTGTAAGGAAATTAATTAACAAAGCAAATTCTGTTACATCATAAGCAAAAGATACGTGCCCATGTGTTGTAAAAATGTCAGCTCTATAGCTTCAGCAGATTTCGAGAAAATAATTTAATATTCTGATAATAGGAAGTTCCTCACAAATATCACCTTGAAAGCATAATGCGATAAGAGTTTTGTTATGTAATATTAGTTACACTTAAAACAGATACAGTACATAGGTAACTTTGCTTTGTACTGTAATATTGTTTTGATTAGTTTATTGATTACGTTTCTAAGGCTAAAGATACCATCAATATAAATTCCAACTTATCAAGTCATACTCAATCTCTTTCTTTGGAATATCACTTTCTTTATGAATGATGTGTTTCATCCACTTAATGCAGTATAATATTATACTACTATGGAATTTAAGTGAATATTCCTTCTTAACTCTCTATTATGTTATTAAGATTTAAAACACAAGTGCAATATTAAGAAATCAGTGCTAGTACTTTTGTTTTACAGACAATATAGATAATATTAAACAGAAAGAAGCCATATAAAAATAACGACATAAAATTTCACGTTCTGTTTGAAGTTTGTGCACCACTGTTTTCTTAATCCAACAGGCTGCTTATTCATATACACAACCCTTCCTCTTTCCTTACTTAGCGCTTGATGTTCGCGCACGACTTCAAGGTCAGAAAAATGCGCTTGCTTTGACATCACTGCTGTAGACTGTCCCCGACGACTGAGAAAAGGACGGCACATATATCCCTTACATTTGTATAAAGATGTCTTAATAGAGGGACATCCATTAGGCCTATGTAGGCGAAATTTGAACCTGTACAAAGCATGGAAGATAAAAACTACATTCATTCACTCTCCATCTACATATGTTAGTCATTCATCTTGTAAAAAAATTAAGTGAACATTTATGGCTTCAATTATTTTCTATTACATCCTTCTTGTATTTCGTTGGCTTGTAAATTCATGTATGCCAGTGGAAATACGGTAATAAGATCTTCTCCACTTTTACACCGTGAATCTTGTAAGCTTTAAGCTTTCTCTCTCCCAGCCAATTCGAAACTCTCTTCTTTCTCGCTCACTCTCGAAGTAGGTACGCAAATCATTGTGTCTGAATGCGTTGCAGACTGAAGATTAAGTGTGAAGATGAATCCAGACTCGGTATAGAGGAAACAATAGTAGAGAACAGATTCAGGAGCGTAAGGAAAACTGTAAGTGGTCTCGAGGGAAACCCCCCGCGAGCAGTGATAGAACTAGGCACTTAAATGGCCGGCACTGCACATACATCAAAGTAATCGGTTTGAAGGGCAATACAAACAGATGGCGAAAAGATGAAGTGTGCTGGGAATAAAGAAGGTATTGTAAGAGACACAAGAAAGGAACAATATCTCTGTAGACTTCAGAGGTGAATACCCCAGTGTTCTTTTCTTTAGCTTCAATATCATCCTATGACGTATGAAATCCTACTAAACCTCTTTTAATGTCTACCTACTCATTTTTAAAACACCAGGTCAGCAATTTATATTATATTAAGTTGTCGTGTTTAATAAATTTTTGTGGTATAATAGTACATTATGCAACGAGCCTATAATGATAGTAATTAAGACGCAAGTATGTTTGTTTATGAAACGAGCGCAAGCGAGTTTCATAATTTTCATACGAGCGTCTTAATTACCATTATAGGCAAGTTTCATACGACTTTTTATGCTCGACCATATTTCTAACTTGAAATTATTCAGAAGTATTCATTTTATTCGTATCTCACTGAAGATCGGAAGTGACCTTGTGCATAGCTCGTAAATTGTGAGATGTGCGCAGACGCGAAAGTATTGATTTTTTCCGAGAAATAATAATGTCATTGACCTTGATGTAATCTAGAGAATAACATGAACTAATTTTGATATAACCTGGAAATTGATTTAGAATTGAAGAACGAGATGACAATTTGAATTTATTTGAATATTATTTACAATTAACGCTAATTATTATAGTAACAGAACATAACCTTCTGCGACAGTATTGGATTTCCAGCCTCAGTGACGTTTGCCTCGTTGTCTGTCGATTGCATATCCGAGAATAATCGAAAACCTGAACTTTAATGAATAGGTGTACTTTAATGACATGCATTAAAGAACTGCTACCAGGTGTATAATTACTACATTTCGGCATGGTCGAGGAGAAATAAGTTTATGCTCAACCATGCCGAAATGTAGTGATTATACACCTGGTAGCAGCCCTTTAATGGACCTCATTAAAGTAGACCTATTCATTAAAGTTCAGATGTTTCACCAATCAGAAAATACCATTGTAGCAATATGAAAGCGCAAGTATCGATTATTCTCGGATATGCAATCGAAAGACAACTAGCGCGAGATTAGACAAAGTAAAAATGGCGGACACTAGTGATAACGAGCTGCAACTTACACGCCGAAAATTTCGGCAGAAGCACTCGATGTGACTAATAACTTATTAACTTATGGTCGAGCATAAAAAGTCTTATGAAACTTGACTATAATGGTAATTAAGACGCTCGTACGAAAATTATGAATCTCGCTTGCGCTCGTTTCACAAACATACTCCCGTCTTAATTACTACCATTATAGGCTCGTTGCATAATGTACTATACAAAGGCATAGGTCAGTGAGCTAACAGTTTCTATCGGTCCATTAATGTTGCAAATTTTGTGAAAGGCAAGCCAGCTTACTCCAGAATTGCGTGTCTATAAACACATCAATATTATTTTTGTCTCTAAATAGAATTGGAGTTAAAAGTGAAAATGAAGAACTAATAGAACATATAGCACCGTGCGAGATAGCTCAGTGGTAAGACATTGAATTGGCATTTGAGACGTCTCAAGTTCATATCTCGGTGTAGGCCAGTCTTATCCACTATATCTCAGTAATGCCAGTGAAAGCAAGAAATAATACACTCTATATGGAAGAAGAAGTTATTATTTTTTTTTTTTAGAAAATTCAAAGTTAGAGTAGCCTACCTACTGATAAGATATAAAACAGATTACGTGCTCAAATACAAACCTAATCTAAATTTCAATTTTGGATTGTAAACAAAATTTATTTATTTATTTTGTTATTTGCTATTTCTCTATTCGTTTGTTTGTTTCGTTATTTATTTATTAACTAATGCATTTATTGTATATATTTTCAGACGATGATACTAGAATGTCAAAGTCATAACCTGTATTTTTCCAAGCATATTGCAACACGCAGTAGGCTTGTACTTTGGTGCAGAAAGTTGATTACGTAGGGTAAATTAGGGTCTGTTGGACAGTCGGGCATGATGAACACTTCTTATTTTAACGAGTTACCTCGCCACTTGTGGGCACCACATTCTGATAGAAGTCAATGACGGAAGTAGCCACGAGTGGGGCTACCTCCGTCATTGACTTCAAGCAGAATGTGGTGCCCACAAGTGGCGAGTGTCCAACATGCCCGACTGTCCAACGGACCCTAATTTACCCTATCATAAATTGAAGTCCTTCATTACATCTAGCATTGGTGATTCTGAATATTGGCGATTTATATTATAAGCATGATTTTTGCGCGGTATTCGATGTCAAGTACTGTACATCCCTTGTAAATACATACTGTAAACATCGACTTTCTTCTATATTGATGGACAAGTGTATACCATCGAGAAATCTCCCCCTCTACATTTTTGTCGATTCTAACACTGAAAATGAGTAATGTCTACCGAGAGATTTTAAGTATACAGCGTAGGTTGAAATAATTTTTATGATGATTGGTAGGAAACTACCATTAAATAGCTTCTCCAAGCATCAAAGCGCGCGATCATTTGAGTGATGTATCACTTGTTGACGTTAGGTAATTTTGAGAATAGCAAATTGGGGACGACAAGAGCGTGTATGATAGATGATGGGGTAGGCAGAGTTCGTTTCAACATGTTTAGCATAGCATTCGCAGAAAGCCTTAATCACGCGGACAGACAGCCATCCGAGTGTTCGATCCAATATCCAGGGAGGCTGTGGGAGGGCTCCCAAGCATTAATCACCCCGCACCCACCTGTCTCTCAGCTGGTCGGGAAGATTAAGCTCTCCGCCATTGAAATACCAGGTCGTGACCCGTGAGGGAGGCGGCAGTCGTCGCAAAGGTTGCTACTGCGGCACTGCCTGCATCTTGTGGCTACCCTACAGGGAGCTAACTTACACGTGACCTCGAACAAAATACTGAGGGAACGAATTGGGCGTCAGCCAGGAAATTTGAGATACTCGTATCACAATATGACAATATGCTGAGTTTGACGTGTAGTAGTAGTAGTAACAGTAGCAGCAGCAGAATTTTGTCAGGCAGAGTTAAGGCCATAAGGCCTTCTCTTCCACTCAACCAGGTTTGAGTAATATACTGTACATGAAATAAAATAGTAATATACTTACACGTGACCTGGAACAAAATACTGAGGGAACGAATTGGGCGTCATCCAGCTAATTTGAGATACTCGTATCACAATATGGCAATATGCTGAGTTTGACGTGTAGTAGTAGTAACAGTAGCAGCAGCAGAATTTTGTCAGGCAGAGTTAAGGCCATAAGGCCTTCTCTTCCACTCAACCAGGTTTAAGTAATATACTGTACATGAAATAAAATAGTAATATACTTACACGTGACCTGGAACAGAATACTGAGGGATCGAATTGGGCACCATCCAGGAAATTTGAGATACTCCTATCACAATATGGCAATATGTTGAGTTTGACGTGTAGTACTAGTAACAGTAGCAGCAGCAGAATTTTGTCAGGCAGAGTTAAGGCCATAAGGCCTTCTCTTCCACTCAACCAGGTTTGAGTAATATACTGTACATGAAATAAAATAGTAATATACTTACACGTGACCTGGAACAGAATACTGAGAGAACGAATTGGGCACCATCCAGGAAATTTGAGATACTCGTATCAAAATATGGCAATATGTTGAGTTTGACGTGTAGTACTAGTAACAATAGCAGCAGCAGCATTTTGTCAGGCAGAGTTAAGGCCATAAGGCCTTCTCTTCCACTCAACAAGGTTTGAGTAATATATTGTACATGAAATAAAAAAAAATATGTAATAGAATACAAAATAACGTAAAAGAAGGTAACTTAGACATTACATAAAATATAGTATAAAATACAAATAGTCAAGATCAGTTACATAATATCATGAGAATAAAATAAAGCAGAAAATTACATATTATGAAATGATTCAGTTACACTTGCTGTATAATGTAAGGGAAATTTATATTATACTAGTGCAGGGATGTCAAGGTCAGAGCACGCGAAAGAGGCTACGTGCTCCCAAGTGTGCACGGCTTCCAATGAATCTGTTCTACAGGGATATCATATTATTTTTACTTCAATTTTTATTGTACCTGAGTTTTTGAATGTACTTCACTCTCACCCATTCTACTAAGGGAGTTCCAACTCCACACAGAACCAAGACCGCAGATAGTAAGCAGTACTGAGTTACAGAGTATAATACGTTCCAGAAATATGTTCTCGTTTTCCAGTGACGAAAGAGCTTTCAATATTGAATCATATTTTCGCACAGGTACTGTCCGTTTGCCTACGTCGCATCCCGATTTCCCCCACCTGCTTCTGCTCGCCCCTCTGTAATAGCTGGGCTGTCTTAGCTCTTTTCTGAAAACATTAATTTCTCTTAGGAATTGGAAGTTTACGTAATATTATACAGCTGTTTAATTTAACTTAAATAAAAGGGCCTCGTTAAGTAATTAACTGTCACGTGATTTCCTCCCTTTCTACAATCCTGCGGCATAACCACTTGGACGGACAGTAGATAGCATGTCTGAGTAATTTTATATTTTCGGGTCGGGCAGAAGTGAAGATTGAATTCACAGTACGTAGAGTAGGTACAGAATTATTTCAACATGAGTTACTAGTACGAAGGACGAAACTGGCAATTGGAATTAGATGCAATAGTCTATAGTGCGACAATATGCACAAAAGAACTGAAGCCTGTATCGAAATGAACGGCCGCCATTTTCAAAATTGTGTTTAAATATTCATATTATGATTATTTTTCAATTTAACTTCTTTCTCTATATTGTACGCTAATGTGCTGTAGACAGTATAATATACACTTCATAATGAATATGTTCGCATGGATAACTCACTTCGTGAGTAAAAACACTTATTCTTAATACAGTACTGTACTTTACTTAAAGAAAAACCTAATGAAAATTATCAAACTCAAAATCGTGATATTTCCTAGTTTACGTAAATGGATGAACTACTTTTCTTCCTTCCTATACCTAGTAGAGTGATTTGTGTTTTACGCCAGTATCATCGAACTCCAGTCTTGGAGGGGGGAGCAAGCGCTGTTTCCGGTTCTCTAAAGGTATAGACAGGTTAATATTAAAAATGTTAGTAAAAATAAAATGATGTCCCTGTACAAGCAATAGCGGTGAACAAGAAGGGGTGAGCAAAATGAACTCTATTGGCCTATCACTGCAAGATGAATTAAACTGCTCTTAGGTAATAGATAATGTGTTACGCTCATACAAGAAATAAAAGCATGTTTTGCAGCATGTACCTCTCTAATAAATGCAATTAATTATAAAATAATAGGATATAACAAATAATAAACATAGCTCCTCTCTAACTTAAGTAGTTTTACATAATGAGGCCTATACTTAGCCTAGGCCTAATTATTGTTATTAACTGTTACATAATCATGTACTACTTATATGAACATCATCACACTTCTAGAAACAAATTTAAATTCCTGACTTCTCGCGTAATACAGAAGTGTGTTTTTTTTTTTCTGATTTTTGTTGACACAAATCCAACTTGAGGTCAGTATCTTTAAATCGTCTATGGAACTCTTCCCAGAGATTTTTTAAAGCATTACAGTATTTTACACTGTTGAACAGGAAGTCAATGACTGAAGGCGTTGAAATTATAAAAATTGTGCTGTGAGATCTGCGACATCCACAATGAAATCTTCATCTGAAATCTTTTAACAATATCTGTCGGCACAGATTAATTGATTCTTTCCCTGCGATCTCAAATTCAAAACGTCCAGAAGCTCTAATACAGCCTTGAGAAAGTTACATTGCTCGATCCATGTAGAGCCCACTAGTTCTGGACTGTCTATGTTTTTCTATTACGAATTCTGATAAATATTCACATAATTCAAAATAACTAGACAGAATAATATCGTAATAGTAAGAAACACCGTTAAACTGAGAATTTATCTACGAAAATCTGGACAATTTATAGACCAACTCCTGACATTTAACGAATTTACGCCATTAGCTGCACACACTTTTGTTTGTGTTTTATTCTGTAAATATAAATACAATGCTGTGAGGAAGAAGCTCTACAATACTTCTTCACATACATTTACTACTATTTAATGTCAATAAAAAAAAACTAATTTTAATATAATATCATTCTATAGATGAACCATTACGAATAGAAAGAAGAAGTGTGCTCACTCCTATCTGTTCAGCATAGTCGACGGTGACCAAGAGAATTAGTGGCGCTGCGATCAGTATTGCTCAGTTGGAAGCGAATATCCATAAAAGAAGCAGTAGAGTGTACGTTCATTTCGTTTGCTTTTTTAGTGTAATTAAGTGCGTTAAATACTTTAAGTGCCAATACACTAATCTGCAATTATTCGTACACGAGTGACAAGTGAGTAGCTCTCACGATTTATTTATTAAAGGACGAGATTATTATGTTTTTGTCGTGTTATATTGAAGCAATACCTTCGTGTTTTGTTCCGGGTTGTAGGGCGTGCGTGTTTCATTTGCTTATGCAAACAGAACAGACAATAAAAGAAAATTGAGCGATGGAATGTGGGGCGACATATTTCACGAGTGCATAGGCAGTATTACCTCAATTGTAATTCAGCCACCGGGAACACGATGCTGCTTGGATCATGCCATGGATATCATACCGAAACTAATTTTTCACTATATGAAATGTCGGTTCTTCTTCCGGACGAAACAAATTCGACGAGAACTTCAAGCTCCGAGAGCCGCCAAATCATCTCGTAAATTCTCCAAAGTGTCGGACAAGTAACTGTTGGTGAGTACATATTGCATGCCTACAAGCAGCCCTAAGTAAAGTTTTACATATTAAACTATTATTTGTTTTACAGTGTGATGTATATGAATGTGTTTTTCTTTCAAATAGTCTTAATGTTGTAAGTACAATGCCAGTTACGTACGTATATGGAGCGAAAGGTAAACAGTGCAACTTACGTTAAATGTATTTACGTACTTACACACGGAACAGACTGAGCGAACTCTGCACTAGCGCCGCGTGGTATCGGCCGTTTGAATTAACAGAATGCGACCACTACTTCTTTCTATTCGTTATGGATGAACTAATAATTTCAGGCGTTCGAAACTACTTGTCTTTATAACTAAATAATTTTCACAAACCAACCTCATCTTTCACTTACACGAGAAGTTAAGATCTAGTCAGCCTGAAACTTACTGAACTATTTCTTCCTCAATGTGTAATATAAAACCCTTGTGTTCACCACTGACTTGTACCTGCGTGCCTTACGAGCTCTGATCAGCACATACGGGCTATGAGCACATTTGCGCTCTCGTTGACATCACTGTACTAGTAGCTTGTGCAGCAAATGCTGCAAAATAAGTTCATTAGACGTTCAAATAAAAATTTTTCAGATTTACTTTCAATGAAGAATACCAGATATTTTGAAAGTTATTTGCTTGCATAATAATGAAACATACTCCTTCTGAATGTTTTTTATGACTATTACACTCTTACTACGTCATACTACTTTTGACCAATAAAACGATACGAAAGGACGTATTTCAACCAATCATGGCTGCTTATCGCACAATTTTATCGCGTTCCTAGCATTTGTTTAATTTTATCGCGTCCCTAGCATTTGTTTAATTTTATCGCGTCCCTAGCATTTGTTTCTTTGTTTGCCAACATTTGAAACTGCGCTGGTCTGGACGTCAAAAAAATATATATATAAAATTACAAACCACTCCAGTCGATGCACAGCAGTTTCAAATATGACTCGCATTGGCATTCAAGAACAAGAATTAATAAAAATCACTGATCATACCTATGCATCTTCTGAAATCCGATTTACAAATAAATGAAGAGCACCATTCGGAAATCCTGAATAAGTTGAATACACCATGTAGGCCTAAATCAACGAGTTCCACTTCTATTATGCACACGTACAATATAACATCAATTGAACCACCAACCACATTCAAATTTGAAAATTGTACATTCAATAATTATTCCTTTTAAAATTATTAATTCGGAAATTCTGAATAAGTTGAATACACCATGTAGGCCTAAATCAACGAGTTCCACTTCTATTACGCACACGTCTAATATAACATCAACTGAATCACCAACCACATTCAAATTTGAAAATTGTACATTCAATAATTATTCCTTTTAAAATTATTCATGTTTATTTTTTATGTCATCGTCGTTAATTAAAACTTTTCTAACACTTGTGTATATTAGTTAGGTTATGTTATAGCTTCTGCTCTGAGATGATAAAAAGAACTTCTGCTATATGATATTATGGATAGTCACGTATCAGAAATTGTTTAATATTAAGATTTATTGAATAGTAATCATTACAGTGTCTGTATAAAGACACTACTGCCATCTAGCATGCATCTAGCGTAATATTTGTAATGTTGAGATGGTACAATAATACATTTGAAGACAGTTGTATTTTCGTAAGTCAATTAATATTTTATTGTATTGGAGTACTTCGTTACTTCTAATCTTTATATACTTTCTTCTAATCGTGTAATAGTCAATTAAATCCCACTCGAGTTTTGATTTTCTGTAGATAAATCAAAACGTCTAGTGAGATTACTTTTGACAAATACTTTTTATTGAAACTATCTATACCTAAGGTTTTGAGTTTCAACGCGAAAACGCAAGTAACAATGTAAGGGCGATCAGTGGGTTTTTCATGTGGGAGTAAAGCAATAGCTATTTCAGGTTATTGTGGATTGTAGGTAAAAGTTAAAGTCAGGTTTGCTATGCTTTCGAACTTTTAGACATAGCATCTTGGTATAGCTGCTACATGTAGAACTTGAAATGTAGAGGGTAAAATCATTTTATTCTCCTGAGAGATCTTGCTGAAATGATCGGGAGACTACAAAATTTCGTAGGCCTCTTATTCTATCAGTAAGCAATACCTTTTGGTCTTTCCTTAGGAACTGCAATTTTTGCGCTCTCTCGAGCCAATTCTGAAATAGACATAAATATCTACATCATACCGCCATTAAATATATGAAAAGGATCCAACCCCATTTGATTATTAACTATAAAGATATTTTATTTATAATAACAATATTATCTTACGTAACGCCACTCAGTAAATTATAGAAATGAATATCTAATTTAAGATATTCTCTACATGTACTTATATAACCCCAAAACATTTCACTTTCATATAATTAATATAGCATTAATATGTATAATAATGAAAAATAATCACATCATGGCATTAACTATAATATCATTTCATTTCTAATGGTAATGATGTCATCAAATCAACTCAAGTTTTGAAGGTTTTAATATCCAATACACAGCTGTAGTCAGAAAATTACACACAGCAAAATCAGACTGTAAATTATTTTTAGTAAATCTTGAAGTTTTTAATAACCAATTACATTTAAAGTCTACTTCAGAAATCCTGCAGGTCATGACCTTCGTGTAGTAATCTATTGTTTATTGTAGTGTGTGTTTTGTTTCATTCTGAAATGCAATTAATTAGTTCTCAAAACTGACGAAAGATGGATTTTGGAATATAGGAAAATGATGACGTCGTGTGCGGCTATCAAGCGCTAGGTATGGAAGGAGGAGGGGTTGTGTATATGAATAAGCAGTCTGTTGGATTAAGAAAACAGTGGTGCACAAACTTCAAACGGAACGTGAAATTTTATGTCGTTATTGTTATATGGCTTCTTTCTGTTTGATATTATCTATACTGTCTGTAAAACAAAAGTACTAACACCAATTTATTAAAATTGCAGTTGTGTTTTAAACGTTAATAACATAATAAGAATTAAGAAGAAATATTCACTTAAATTCCATGGCAGTACAACTATACTGTACTAAATGAATGAAACACATCATTCATATAGAAAGTGATATTAAAAAAAAAACAAACAAACAAAAAGAGATTGAGTATGACATGAGTTGAAATTGATGGTATCTTTAACCTGATAAAATTAATCAATAAACTAATCCAAATAATATTACAAAGCAAAGTTACCAAGGTGCTGTATAGGGTATGTTTTAACTGTAACTAATACTACATAACAAAACTCTTATCGTATTATGCTTTTTAAGTTGATATTGGTGAGCATCTTCCTATCATCAGAATATTAAATTATTTTCTCAAAATCTGTACGTTTTCACAACACATGGGCACATATCTTTTGTTTATGATGTAACAGTAGTTGCATTGTTAATGTTATTAATTTCCATACAAACATTTTCCATGCGAATATTTTCAAAAATTTTAATACATTATCTTCAGTAAAACGTATTTACGATATGTTAATTTACGAAAACATTGTTTCAGTACCTATAAGGCTACTAAATAAACATAACTGAAAATTTGACTATTCTAAAAATAGTTGAGGAACTATTACTTTTGAATAAAAAGCAAATTTGTTAAAAATGAGCAATTAAAATTAAAACTTACATTCTTGTAATGCATTTATATTTCTCAGACAAATAAAAAATTAACATGGATACAGTTTTAATAAGCTCTCTTTTTTCTTTATCCTTTAAATCAGTGCTGGTCATACCTATACGCAGCTCGACAAAGCTGCATATACTACCTTTTTCTTCTGTCTCTATCCTTTCCGCTGTAAAGCGCTTAGGCTCTCCTGAGCTCTAAAGCGCGCGCTTGCGCCTGTGGGCATCAATTGACATGACTGCGATAGAGCGTTGACGCGCTCAGCCAAAGTTTCCGGATTCGAATCCCGGTGCCGGAGAGAATTTTTCTCCGCTCCACCCATCCTTCATCATATGATAACGCAGAATTCCTGCATGGAAATATCATATGCACTTCGGTACATCACAAAAATATTTCTCCATCCTTTTGTAACTTCACCCCACTTAACCCCGAATATTTTTGTAGCCATCTCTCTTCCAGTGGGGTAGCGTCAATGTAAGCTAAAAAGCTCAGCTTCCCCAGTTAATAATAACTTCATAATAAACCTTCAGTCTATGGACAAAATTATTTATTAATTTTAATAGAATTTATATTTACGCATTAAATATTGTGATGCGGCAGCTCAGGATGATTTGTGATGCAGCAGTAAACTAGAAGCCTGCACACACCAGCTTCCAAGCAGACTGGTTTCTTACACTCATTCTTCTGTGTAACCCACCTCGCAGATTTTCCATCCCTTTCTAACTAAACTAGCCTGGTCGCAAGGCTCGCAAGAAGCTAGCTTTAACATTGAAAATGAATAGTTTCCGAGTTATCCCTTTTCGTCAGTTGTGTTCAGTTGAAGTATTAGTGTGCATTGTGGCTGATATAATAAATAATCCGTGAAATAACAGTTCCTGACACCAATTTACTTGAATCTTTTAGGACAATTGTATTATCCAGACTGACTTACGAACAAAAGTGCGATCTATAAAACAAATAACTGGCTCCCTTGCTGTCAATGAAGGAACAACCAAAAGACAGATGCATACATGTACGTAATGATACTAATACTGTATCTATTGACCGTTAATATTGTGAGTCCTCTATGACAGGGAGTGAGCTAATGTTATACGTATATATGTCTATTTGTTAGAGATGTGTGTAAACCGTGAAATCATATTTTACTACGTACCATTTGAGGTCATGCCTTATTGGAGTTACTTACGAGGTTCCAACCAACCTTCGACTGCTCACTTGACATTGAATACTATTTATTTTAAGACTATATTTTACTATTACGTTTTCTCATATTGCATGAAAGACAACTTGAATTAGCTTCCCCTGCTCAAAATTCCATGCTACGCCACTGCTCTCTTCCTGTCTCAAAATAAGAGTCCAAGTTTCAAAAGCACCACAACCGGTAATACAACTGTTTTATAAATCCTAAATTTCAGTTTTTTTGACAGCAGACTGGTTGACGAAAGCTTCTTAACCGAATATCTACGTTTAATTTCCTTCCGGGTGTTATTTAGATTTGTTACTGTTACTCCTAGATATTTTATTTTCTTCACCTCTTCAGAGAATAAATTTTCAATTTTTATATTTCCATTTCGTACTATGTTATGGTCACAAGACATAATCATATACTTTGTCTTTTCGGGATTTACTTCTAAACCTATCTCATTACTTACTTCATGTAAAATTCCCGTGGTAATAATTTTTTTATACTCGACCATGCCGAAATGTACTAATTATACATCTGTAGCAGTCCTTTAATGCATGTCATTAAAGTACACCTCCTCATTAAAGTACAGGTCTTCACCCAATGATAGCTTACATGTGTTCAGCCAATGACAAGTCAGCTTTGTACCGTTATAAAACCGCAAGTATCGATTATTCTCGGATATGCAATCGAAAGGGAATTAGCGAAAAGTCACGGAGGCTGTAAATCCAATACTGTCGCAGAAGGTTATGTTCTGTTACTATAATAATTAGCGTTAATTGTAAATAATATTCAAATAAATTCAATTTGTCATCTCGTTTTTCAATGTCGAATTCAATAATCAAGGTTATAATATTATAATATTATCAAGTTTAACGGGACTACGTCAAGGTCAATGACATTATTGTTCCTCGGAAAAAAATCAATACTTTCGCGTCTGCGCACATCTCACAATTCACGACCTAGAACAAGGTCACTTCCGATCTTGTCAGTTACAAATAAAATGTATACATCTGAATACCGGTAATTTCAAGTTAGAAATATGGTAGAGCATAAAAAGTCGTATGAAACTCGCCTATAATGGTAATTAAGAAGCTCTTATGAAAATTATGAAACTCGCTTGCGCTCGTTTCATAAATATCCATACTCGATTCTTAATTACTATCATTATAGGCTCGTTGCATAATGTACTATTAACTTATTTATTTATTTTCATTTATTAATTTTTATTTGTTTATTGTTTAAGTATTCATTCATTCATTCATTCATTCATTCATTCATTCATTCATTCATTCAAATTTTTACATCTAAAATTCCACGATATTTTCTTGGGTGTCTTCAAATTTCCTCTCTCTGTCGATTCGCGTAATCCATTGTTAGTGTTGACTCCAAAACATATAATATTTTATACCAAGAATTGCTGCACATTTTGCCTATCAGCGTCCTTGGACTAACGGTATTTTCTTTTTTTACAGGTAAGTCTGAAGGTCCATGACCGTCAGTTTCTGACATTCATCGGTGCAACTAATGATCAGAGGTACTGTTGTAAGTATTAATCTATACTAATAATAAATCTGTAGCCGAAATCGTTCTGGTAATATTCGATTTTCCAAAAATAATTCGTCCTAACATATATAATTAACCACCCTGAAACCGAAAATCGCTTTTTTTAAATTTTTGTCTGTATGTCTGTCTGTCTGTCTGTCTGTTTGTTACCTTTTCACACGATAATGGATGAACGGATTTCGATGAAAATTGGAATATAAATTATGTTCGTTGTAACTTAGATTTTAGGCTATATGGCATTCAAAATACATTATTTAAAAGGGGGGTTATAAGGGGGCCTGAATTAAATGAATCGAAATATCTCGCTTATTATTGATTTTTGTGAAAAATATTACATAACAAACGTTTCTTTAACAATAATTTGCGATAAGATTTATTCCTTGACAAATTTTGATAGGACTGATATTTAATGAGATAAATGAGTTTTAAAATTAAAATAACTGACATCTAAGGCCGTATAATGAAATAAAAAACAAATGACTTCGTCTATAAGGGGCCTTGGACAGCAACAATCGAAAGCTATGAAAGATAGCCTACAGAGAATGTTTCTGTGTTTGTATGAAGTAATATCGGAAGCTAAATTAATCGATTTGTATAATTAATTATTATTTCACCATTGGAAAGTGTAGTTTCTCTAGATGGACATATTGCTATAATGTTATTACAATAACGTCTGATATAATATAATGTAATATAAAATATGATATAATACAATACAATACAATAAAATATAATATATAATATATGTAATGTAATATTATATAATATAACTTAAGTTATCTGAAGGCTTCAGAACCACAGTGGGCCAAACGCCATTTACTGAATACGTAGAAAACAAGGGTTAAAATTAAGTTATTACCATAATTCAATGGAAACCTATAACAAGTAAAATAAAGTATACACATTAAGTCTAAATGATGTCAATCTTCATTAAACTATGGTTGCATGTAATAAAAATTAGAAACATGTTAAAGGAATTGTCATTGCACCAATGAGTGTCTCTGTACCAAAATGATCGCATTTTAATTAATTGGATGCAATTTAATTTAAGTAACATATTAAACGATTTATCCTTCTATCAAACACGAATGTTCCCTGGATCAAACGTCCTATTTTAATTATGTAATTACTTTATATTTATTTCTAACGGGTGCAGTGGAGCGCACGGGTACGGATAGTTACATAATAATTGTTTAACACTTTAATTATATTTGATCCAGTACATGTAATTGCACGTAACACTTTGAAAAGTGATCATGGGTCTAATGCAAGAAAATTGTTAGTCTTTTAGTTATTGTTGTGCGGTGTGGATTGTCTGTTGATGTGTTCAATCTTCTAAATTCTTATATCTGTGAGATTTACTTGTTTACTGTACTCGTTTATTTAGGAATTACTTTATTCTATTGTTTTCCTGATATTCTTACATTTCAAAGTGCGTAGAAACCAAGTGCTCCTACCAGTCATATGGGAATAGGGATTAATACCTTTGTCTTGAAGCTCTTCAAGAGTAAACTTCTGCTCATATGAAGTACGATTTACTCTAGATCAGTGGTCGTCAGCACTCGCTGAAATGTGCAACGGCTACGCGGTGCCGTCCCATGTACAACGTCGTGCAGCAGGGAGAGATAGAGAGCATACCCGCTAGCAGCTACGCAGTGCACTATGGTGCGCTGCGTTTTCCGCGGGTAAGAGATGCTAGCCCCAGCGTGCTCTGTGCTGACGACCCCTGCTCTAGATAGTACAGGGACATCATTTTATTTTTACTTTAATTATTATTGTACCTGAGATTTTGAATGTACTTCACTCCCACCCCTTCTACTAATGAAGTTCAATCGTCCTCCACACAGATCCAAGACCGCATATACAGTCATAGTAGCTTTACGTTCAGAGTAAACAGTACGTTCCAAAAATATGTTCGCATTTTCCAGTAAAGAAAGAGCTTTCAATATTGAATCATTTTCGCACAGGTACTGTCGTCCATTTGCCTATGTCGCATCCCGGTTTCCCCCACCTGCTTCTATTCGCCTTTCTGTAAATCTAGTGGCTGGGCTGTCTTAGCTCTTTTCTGAGAACATTAATTTCTGTTAATAATTGGACGTCTACGTTATATTATATCCATACAATTGTTTAAAATAACTTAAATAAAAGGGCCTCGTTAAGTAATTAACTGTCACTTGATTTCCTCCCTTTCTACGACGCTGCGACGTAACCACTTGGACGGACAGTAGATAGCATGTCTGAGTAATTTTATCTTTTCGGATCGGGCAGAAGTGAAGATTGAATTTACAGTACGTAAGGTCTCTTTTATAGAGTAGGTACAGAATTATTTCAACATGAGTTACTGATACGAAGTACGAACCTGGTAATTGGAATTACGTACAATAGTCTACAGTGCGATAATATGCATACCTATTAGAACTGAAGCCTGTATCGAAATGAACGGCCACCATTTTCAAAAACGTGTTTAAATATCCATATTATGATTATTTTTCAATTTAACTTCATTCTCTATAGTGTACGCTAATGTGCTGTAGACAGTATAATATACACTGCATAATGCTACACTCTCTATGACCATAAATATAATGAAGACATCCGACAAGAACTAAATATCGCAGACATTACAGAGACAATCCACAAGTATCGGAACAACTGGCATGAGCATGTTCTACGGATGCCAAATGATAGACTACCCAGGAGATTATTAAATTACAGACCCCTTGGATATCGAGATCGTGGACGCCCGAAGAAGCGATGGAGAGACCAGCTTTTCACCTGACACGGAACAGGCCAAATGGCCTAAACCCTGATAGCTATCGATGATGATGATAATGAATACTTCCACTTGGATAGCTCAGTTCGTGAGTAAAAACACTTATTGATAATACTATACTGTATTTTGATTAAACAAAAATCTAATGAAAATTATCAAAGTCAAAAGCGTGATATTTCCTAGTTTACGTAAATGGATGAACTACTTTTCTTCCCTCCTATAACTTGTAAAGTGATATGTTTGTATTTTACGCCAGTATCATCGAACTACGGTCGTGGAAGCGGCTAACAAACGGTGTTTGCGGTTCTCAATCTTGATCCAAAGATATAGCCAGGTTAATATTAAAAATGTTAGTAAAAATAAAATGATGTCCCTGTATAATACAGCCTTGTTGTATTCCTACTACGTTATAGTGTTTTAGAGTAGTTTAAAATGTAAAATGGCCTACCTTTCTTTCATGCCTTTCATTATCAGATAGTGGACGTGGAAGTATGACGTCATGCAGAAAGCAGGAACGGAAGCGCTATGTTTAGTCTGATGTCGCCTTATAATATTGGACCAAATCATTAGTTTCTTCAAGTTATGAATATGTTTATCATTGTGATATTCTCCAAATATTTGAGGACATAATCATGTAAGAGACATGAAAATATCAGGAATATATTATTTTCTTTTCATTATAAATGATAAGTCTCATCTCTTAATATTCGGTATCTTTTATTTCGTTTTATATGTTTATTTATGTTCGACCATGCCGAAATGTAGTATGATGAAAGAGTGATGGAACGGAGAAAAATTCTCTCCGGCGCCGGGATTTGAACCCGGGTTTTCAGCTCTACGTGCTGATGCTTTATCCACTAAGCCACGCCGGATACAACCCCGACGCCGGTCAGAATCGTCTCAGATTAAGCTCCATCTCTTGGGTTCCCTCCTGTGGCCGCCCTCTCCACTACGTCATAGATGTCTATGAACGCAGGACCGAAGTCCATACACAAAATATATATATATATATATATATATATATATATATATATATATATATATATATATATACGAAATGTAGTAATTATACACCTGGTAGCAGTCTTTTAATGCATGTCTTTAAAGTACACCTACTCATTAAAGTACAGGTGTTCAGCCAATGACAACTCAGCTTACAGGTGTTCAGCCAATGACAAGTCAGCTTTGTACCGTTATAAAACCGCAAGTATCGATTATTCTCGGATATGCAATCGAAAGAGAATTAGCGAAAAGTCACGGAGGCTGGAAATCCAATACTGTCGCAGAAGGTTATGTTCTGTTACTATAATAATTAGCGTTAATTGTAAATAATATTCAAATAAATTCAATTTGTCATCTCGTTTTTCAATGTCGAATTCAATAATCAAGGTTATACCAAATTTAACGGGATTACACAAGGTCAAAGACATTATTGTTCCTCGGAAAAAATCAATACTTTCGCGTCTGCGCACATCTCACAATTCACGACCTAGAACAAGGTCACTTCCGATCTTGTCAGATACAAATAAAATGTATACATCTGAATAATTTCAAGTTATAAATATGGTCGAGCATAAAAAGTTGTATGAAACTCGCCTATAATGGTAATTAAGAAGCTCGTATGAAAATTATGAAACTCGCTTGCGCTCGTTTCATAAACATTCATACTCGCTTCTTAATTACTATCATTAGAAGCTTGTTGCATAATGTACTATTTCTGAGGTAATATCACATGTTTGGTTAACTAAAATATGTTCTCAAATGTAGTAATGATGTTAAACCATTTCATCTGTGTGGGTTCTAGTTTCAGAATACCGGTACTCTTTCCTTCAGAATTAAAGAACAGCCAAAATGCATCCGCATTGTTATTCGACACTGATGTAATCTTCTTTTTATGAGAACAACTGGATAATACCCACGGCAGAGCAATGTCGATAGTCGACGTTACTCGCTGGCCACTAGTCGCCGGGCCGTATCGAGCCGTTTTAAACAGAAGACAATCGAAATGGTGGTGGTAAAATTCGCGACTATATTCTTAAATAAATCACTCTATTAGGCTAGTGCAAGATTTATGCAGTACAACGACGATGTTTTGAATGTATTAAAAGAAAATGTTTATGTGATAAGATTTTAACGTAGGTTAAGACATCGAAATAAAGAGGAAGAAGGTGTGGTTAACGGAAAGTAAATTTCCGGTTAATGTTCACCAAAGCATTAAGTACATAATTACGACCGCGTTGCAGTTTTATTTGTGGCCTAGACAAAATACCTAGCCTTTTACTGAAAAAAAAAAAAACTTTTAGGGGCCATGAAATTATTCACCGCTTTAATTATATTACAGTCTATCAATATTACGAAACAATAACTGTCATAAAGGCCATGACCGACTAGAAACATCTATACCGAAGAGATAAATCCATTTGGCCGTGATGAAACAAAAGAAAATGCGAGAGAGATTTTAGTTCGAGATAAAATGGACACACAGTTTTGATGACCATATTGTTAGTAACTGGAGATCACTTGTAAGATCTATCTTAATCTTCTATGTAGAAATGTCCAAGTAAATTGGTGGTCCAGGGAAAAATCATTGCAAAAGATGAGAGTAACAGTGGTTCTATCTCTCAGTAATGTTGAGAACGA